>NC_139835.1:4852417-5452417 GCF_963691815.1 Echiichthys vipera | reverse complement strand
CAAACAACTTTGTGGAAAAGATTAGCGTTACTTTTATTTAACTATGTGAAACTGACTGTTATCTTCATTTTGTGGTCAATCCTTACTGAGCTACTGCTCCTGCTGTGCAGAGGTCATCCCACATTCAAGCACAGGAAGAAATTCCCTCTAAACCTTTCCTCCCGCAGCCTGATATCTAAACCATCCATCAATGACTCCTGCCAAGGGAGACATGTGAGCAGTAGCTTGGTGAGTCAGGAGCAAATGACTGAATCATCTGCTGGAGTCGTAAAGCTCAACAAAGTTAGGCCAGCCTTTAGGAATGGAGTGTGTCATTTCGCTCAGTTATACCTTATTGAAATTAAACAAGATTTGGCTGACATGATAATATGATGACATAAAGTGCAGTGAACCACCATGTCAAATAATACTGGACAGTGTTTCCATTCAAGTGGGCTTTTTCCCCTATTGTGTCAAATGTACTATATACAGAAGTCGGGAACAGCTGTCCTTGCAATCATTTTTTTTTAATGTCATTATCTCAAGATCACAAGTTAAATATCTCATTATCTAGCTGCTATCTGTGAGATAATTAACTTGTTATCACGAGAAAACAAAATTGTTTCCTCCAACTGTTTAGTTTATCAGCATTCAGAAGTTTAAACGGTCCAGGCTCTGATGTTAGTGGAAGTAGTGATGCGAGTGCTGAGCATGCGAATGCGGTTTACATTAATAACGAATAATCGGGGAACTGAAGAAGTTTTTTAGGTCTATCAACCGGGGTATGAAAACCCAGATTTTACCCGGGGTAAGGGGTTTACATGGTGTTTGAGAAACTAGGGTATGTTCTTAACCCCAATATAATCAGGTTTTTAAACTGCATGTAACTGCACTGAGTGAGAGGTAGCCTATAAGCCTACACATACCTCTTCCATGATCTTCTCCTTTGTTTCCTTGGATCCAGTCTTTCAAAGACAAGCTGCTTTTTGCAGCAGTTTCCTTCCAGCTGTTTTTTTTAACAACTTTCTGTTTTCTTTCTTCCCTTGACATTCTGAATCTGTTTTCATAAAATATGCAGGGTTTCCCAGCCAAAATTGTAAGTCCCCGGGTGGGGGGAAGTACGTTTTAACGGTGGCAAGTGGAGCGGTGCAGACAGACTGATAGTAGCATTAAAGGTTGAATATGGAGAATGAGCAGAACACCACAATCTAGTGTCTCAAGATCGTTAAATTGCAATTACAAAAAATAATTCCAGCAGTCTGGTTGCAGGATTCATTGCCGAGTGTGTCAAGCGATCAGCCTGCTCCTGGTGGGCGTGAGCAGAGCAGCAGCTTCCACAGCAGTGACAGTGAAGCTGAAGGCAGATGGAGAGACTGAGGTTTGCACAAACATATCTGTCAGGCAGTGGTGTGGTGGGAATGAATATAGAGATGGGTAAACTGACAAATACAGAGTTGAAGCCCCTTGTTTCCCATTTATTAATTATTTTCTTAAAAATATAGCTTTTAATAAAGATTCTACATATTCAACTGTTAAGGTTATTTATTTATTCATTTATTTATTTATATTTCTCTGTTTGTTTCTCTCCCTCCCCAAATTAAGCCAATTCCAAAAATCTGACAGGATAATTTAGAATATTGCCACATTATGCATTGTTATAAAAAATGTATTTTAAAAAATCAACAATTTAAGAAGAGTCTTATAAGAATCAGACTGTGCATTTTTGTAATGCTGTTTCAACAGCTACAAAAGAAACTGAATTAAAGTAAGACAAATAATATCAAAGTTCCATAGCTGTTAAAAAAAGTTCTGAGACCAATTTACTGCTCTTGCAAATAGATCGTGGCTCATTTATGCCTCTAAAAGTAGCTAGCCTAAATGTATCTAGCCTTCACAAAATTCAGGAAATCTGCTTTGCACGGATGACTACAGGTCAACTTAAACCTGGCGGAAACCCAACTTTTCACTTTACTTGCTAGCTTTGAAAAGCTATTCCCACAAGACGTAATGAGGTTGCTCCTCTTTAAACATGCAATAGTCATCTCTACCAAAGAATAGAACTTCCAGGGTACATACACTAATATTTATTAATGCATACTTGGCTGAACTACCTCACACAGCAGTAAGATACATGGTTGCACCTCAGTCAGCATTAAGCCAAACCTATTTTTTAAGGGAAATTAACTGTATGTCATCACATAATACTGTATACCATTGCATAATCTAAATACTGAATATTATTGTATAATCTAATCACTGAGCATCCTTTCATAGTCTAAATACTGATAGCATGACTACTGTGCACACTGTGTACTTGGCATTTCTGTTACTCATATTATCACGTCGTGTCTGCTGTTTTCCTGCCTCTCTGCCCTTAAAGCCTGTCGCGGCTATGTATGTTTGTCAAATGCTTACAGACAACTTGGTGATCTGTTTGCGGCTCCTTTCTGCAAAAAATATTATTATTAAACCAACCAGAAGACATTTTGTGTATTTGATTTTATGTCCTTTATTTTCAGATCTCCACCACATGGGCTTAGCAATATTATTTAAGCTGCAGTCGGCAAGTCTGGCAGATGGAGTTGAGTCAATCAAATTTTGAATGATTACAACTCTCACGCCCCTTCCCCACTACCACCCTGCTCCTCCGCTGTCTCTCATCGAGTGCTCGTCAGTGCGTGTGCACCTGATTCCTGTGAATATGCCTGTGTCTCCTCTCATCAATAAACGACATGGAGTACATGCTACACAGAGGTAGGCTGGCTAACTTACTCATAGATAGCAACTGCTAACTGCATTTAGCATATGCCTAGCTTGAGGCTAACCTGTGATATTGTAACATGCGTGAGCGGGGAGGGGGGATCTGTGGTGTGTGCATGAACTGTGAACTCAGTGGACAGGATGATACAGGCGCTGTCAATTTTTGCAAAACAAACAACAAGCTCTAGGTGCATACATAGAGGTGCGTTTTTTTTTCCGAGACCGGGTGATTTATATTGTTCTATTGGAGCATAGTGTCAGCTTCAGTGAATAGGATCAAACAAATGTTGCGTACTGGGACCTGACCTGATCTGACCTCACAGAAATAGTGTGTGATAGCACAAGAGCTGAAACGATTCCTTGAGAAACTCAAACATTAAAAATCATTCATGCAAAGAGGCTTCGAATCGATGATGCGTTTGAACCAAACTATATACAGAGCATCGTGTTTGGCACGGATGATTCGATAGGTGGAGGAAGCACGGAGGACAACGCACACAATGCAGCTGACGTGGAAAGCAAAATGGAGCAGGAGACAGTGAGCAACAAAGGAAAGAGGAGAATCAATCAAACAATCAAAACTTTGGCAACACTTTAAGCTCAAGCTTAAGAAAAACTCTGTGCAGTGTGCGCATTGTAAAGTTGAATTAGCAGGTATATTTATTTAAATGTAAGTGCAGTAATGGGTAAAGGGCAAACTTCAGCATAGTAAATGTTCATTAGTCAGTCTTATGAACTTGTAGTTATTATGTTTAGGCCTAGTAATAAATGTATATTTCATTTTTTTTTCAGTTATATTAATTCCCAGAATGTGCAATTTAACAAATAAAAATGTTTTTTTTAAAAACCCAAACGGAAGCCTGTTTGACGGGCAAACATGTGTGTCTAAATAAATGGATATATGTGGTCTTTTTAACATACCCAAGTCTATCCTCCTCCTTCTTCCTCAGGTCAAAATCTCGTTGGACGACTTCCCAAACATGCTTGGCCTCCTCGTCTGTGAGCTTGGAGAGATCCAACTTCTTGCCTGCGGTGCCAGGCATCATTGTGAACTTGATGCCTGTGAGCTGGCCGGCTGTCTTGTGCTGGCCTACACTTGGGCAATAAAAAAAAAATACAATAAAATAAGCTTTTAGTCAGCATCAATAGTGTTTAAGCAATACAAACTTAAAATGAGGTCACTTGCATTTTTTTTCAAAATAACCAATCAGAGTTGCCAGCTATTCTATGCAACATTAGCTGCTGAAGTTCACAACTTGACAAGAGTGTTAATCAGTTGGTCAGAGATAGTCTTGTTATGTTCACAGTACAAATCAGTGGGAAAAGAGGTTGGAAATGGATTTCCTGCATTACGTTTTCACATGAATGTCCCTGCATTCATCAGTGGGAGCTGAGGGAATGCATTTCATACACAGCATGTTTAATTTACCTTTAAACTCTTCAACATTGCAGAAAGGAAATTTATCGATAGATATTGAAATGTTAATTGAAAAAAGCCCTGTTTACTCATTCCTCTCTATTTAAATTTGCTGCAAAAATATCTGTGAAATTAAAGGATAGATTAGATATTTTGGATCTTATATGTCAATTGACAGAGATCCTTTCCTAATGCGACTATACTGTGAGAGACAGGCAATAAAATCCACGTTCTTTGCAAAAAGTACATTTTAGTGATATGAAGTTTGTGAATGGAACGGTTCTTTTGCATGGCTCTTTGGTATGAACGAATGGAAAAGAGTTGTGCTTAGGAGTAATTCTGTTTAAATGCTAGCTTGAGTGCTTCACGGCACTTTTGCCTCCTCCTCTGACTGACAATGACAACAACATCATCATTAGCAGTGCTTTAATTGACACTTTTATCCAACACGTGCGACAGGCAGGCATGCTTGTACAATGTCTGATTGATATACACAAATAAATAGTAACCCCTGTCCCTCAAAAAAAGTTTTTAAAAAAGGATGATGAGCTGCTTTGAACAACAGGATCCATGACATATGTACAGTTATATGAAGCATTTAAATAAATGGCCCATCCTGTTTTTTTTCTGGCGGGGACTGTTTCTTTTCTTATACAGTGTACATTTTACTACTGTCTGTATGAAATAGCTTTCTTGGGTTTGTAAGTCATTTTCAAGCTGTTGATCCAACCTGACCTCACAGAAATATATGAAATGAACATGACCTCTTAACACAATAGCAACAAAACTACTTGGCTAGGTTAAGGAAAAGATCATGATTTGGGTAAATAAGTTTGTTGTCTTGCTCAGAGTTTTACTCTGTGGCACTGAAAGACAAACAGCTCCTTGCTGCAGCAAGAGCTCAGAAGAAGTTAGTTAGTTAGTTAATTCTTTATTGTCCACGGTGTGGAGATTCGTCTTTGGTCTCAACCAGCAGGACAACAACAACAACAGCAACAACAACAACAACAACAACAACAACATTTACACACAGACATCTTCAGGGCAAGAAGCAGGGCAGCAGTGACAGTATACACATCAGCGGGATATGGTGTTCAGTACAGACGGAAAAAACAAACAGACTGACTACAACTGTAGGCTACAGGCACGGCCTTTGAGGCACAAGTGGTTTACTCAGACCTTATGTTTGCACTTTACTTGTTGCATTAATGTGTACTATGTTCTGCTTTGTGTTGTTTTAGATTCATGTATACAGTTTTAAGTTAAGCAGGAAAGATATTTATTTTATTCTGTTAGTTTTTTGTATAAAAATGCTGATAATTATTTATTTTCTATATGTTTATATCACTCAAATATGCATCTAATTCAATTCAGGTTTGTGTCAAATATTTAAAAAAAATCTCTTCACATTTACGAAAAAGGGCCAGCCGGCCCTTCCAATAAGGTGACCCTTATTTTTTTTTCAGGGAGTTTGCAACCCTACTCTTGAGTGATAGTTAGCCTCTGACCCTCACTTCTCCTCGGAGGCTAGTTGTCAGGATTAGCATCATTAGCATGCTAACTCCGTCATCTGGACCTGGACTGTGGTCATTCCTGTGGTGGTGTTAATATAGATGACAAGATCGTTTGCTCTTCGATCAACTGAACAATCAGATGGTTTAGGAACACACCGTGTTAACGTTAGCTTTGTTATGCTAAATAAATAGCTGCAGTTGCACCATGACTTGCAGTACAGTCTGCTATCTATGACAAATACACTAGATGCTAATCTGGAGCCGCGGGAGGTTTCGGGCCATGAGAGTCTGTGTTTTACAGTCTATGAGCATGGGACTGTGTTGAAGATAAATTTAAATCATAGATCATAAATGCTGGCTGCACTTCACTCCTGTAGCCGGTGTAATCTCCGCTAGAGACATGGGACTCCTTCTCCCGTTTATCTAGTAACGTTTTCTGTTAGCCTAGCTCCCTGGCGGTGGAGCTAATGTGAGCTAATGTGGCTAGAGGTATCTCCCTCCCCCCAACGTCACATTAATGCCCTTTTTTTGGTAAGACGAAATGAGGAGTCAAGTCTGACAAGATGGCGGCTCCCGGAGGCGAATATGATTGGATCAAGTTGAGAGAAAAGGCCCCAGCGGAGAGGCTATGTCCATTTTATATAGTCTTTGATGCCACCATGTAATTGTAGTGTTAAGAGGTAGTGGTCATTTCACATATTTCTGTGAGATCAATTGTACTTTTTTGCTAAAATTGCTTTCAGTCAGTAATAGGCTGCTTTTTTCTCCAAACAAAATAAACCACAATAAAAGTACTGATCATGGGTCAGTGATTTGGAGCAGTGGGCTAGATTAGGTGCTTAAAACCCTCTCTGCCACATGCATATGTCCTGTGATCTGGGAAGGTTTGGCACAGTTCAACCATCACATTGCAGTGGGATTTTAATCAAGTCTCTGTTAAATGGAGCCTGGCCCATTTATCTCACATGGTCCAGCTTCATAATGTCTCGGTTCGAGACACACATCTTGTGTAGACACACATCTCCTGCTCACACACAACCAATACCACCAAACTGCACTTAAAAACTTTCACATAACCAGTAAAGGAATGCTCAGAGACATCACATAATTGTCTTGTTTACCACAAGCCATGTAAAATGACTGGGTAGCCTAATCTAATTTCTACTCATGCGATTTGGCTCTAATGGTAAAAACAAGCATGCAAGTTTAACAGAGAAACAAGTCACATCAAAATGTTGAACATTTTCCTTATCCAGCTATAAGAAACACTGCTAACTTTCCCACAGTTGAACTCTAACACTTGAATAGCCAAGCAGTATACAAAAGCTCTATATGTATTTGCTTAGGGGGTGTGAACAACTTGGTATCTTTGTTGTAATAAGGAACCATTATGAAAACATGCACTTTAAAACTCCTATATGAGTCTTTATTCACTCAATGAAATCTTAACAACATAATGGGTTGTCTGCAAAAGATTCCCTCTATTAAATGACCTGCTGAGGCACACAACTCAACAGGTGTACATTTGAAGGACTCCTTGTGTTTGCAAAAGGAACGTTTGGCTTGATAGGTGTGGGGACACAAACCTGGAATAGTCTTAACCAGCTAAAAAAAAGTCCAGATAAAACATACGTTTCTACTTTCCCCCCACAATCCAAACCACTTTATATGCTCTTATATCAAGTTTTAAATGGGGCAATCTTTCCTACCTTTCAGTAGATATAAGAAAGTTGGAAAAAGCTATTTTGTATTTGCCTCAAAAACTACTAAATACAGGAATTGTTACTAATAAGAAGTTGGAACCCCCTTCGGACATGAGTTTAGTCCAATATGTCATCACAACACTGTCACACACTAATAGTTTAAGTAGCACAAATCTCAAAAAAGCAACAATAGGATTACATTTACAGTAACATCTCTGAGATAAAAACATATATTTTTCCCCTCCTACATCATGAGTAGTTAAATGTGTCTACATATGACTTACCTTGGTGATGACGAAGTAGCCTGCAGGCAGTATTTCCTCTGAGGGCAGACCAGGCTGACTGCAGGGCAAAGTAAGTAGCAGACAGCAATGCAAATCACATGTCTAGTTAACCAGGAGGAAGAAAGGCAGGGAGACAAGCGTCCTCTCCGCCTTCCTTGGCTTCACTTCAAAGGTCTGGCTATCTGCTTTGCCCCCCTTGGCCTCTTTGACAGTAGTATTTAATACATTGTACCTGCTATTGGTTTGCATTTAAGTTGGTAAATGGCTGATTAATCCATCTGTTTGGAAGCAATTATTTGGGGAATTTCTTTTGACACGATAGAAGTGTACAGTGGTCCTGAGGTTATGTAGGGGCCAGGCTTAATTCCATAGTCACATGTCATGGATCCTGTTTAATAGGAGAAAGTGGTGAGGCATGACATCAGAGCAATTAACTGACAAGTGACAACTCTTTATTAATACCGACATTCATGCCATTTCTAATGTGTAATGTTACAGCAGTAGCATTTTCTTTATAGCTCTGTTAATAATCGATGCAGTGTTGGTTTAAGTGTTCTACGTGGTAGAATGTTGATGTAAGCCTGTTATTTGCACAGTGGGTGGGTCAACATTCTTCCTCAGAGAGAAATCAGGTTCCATTGATGAAGCCTAATATTTACACATGACACTACAACTGGGAAGACAAAGTAGCAATTGCTTTTTTGTGTCAAGATCATAACTAATAACTCATTAGATCATAATTACTCTAATGTGATGTGAACGCAGAGTTGGAATTCTAACAGAAATGTACTCTCATAATTTGATTATGGCAAGTTTGAAAGAATCCAATTGAATGTGAAAATAAAAATGGCGGGATTTAGAAGACCTGTCTTTGTTTATTTTATTATTATAATCTCACTGTCCTCTCATAAACAGATGGATTTGCTTTAATTTCCTTTCCCCCTACAAAAGGTTGATTTGAGCCATGTGAACCGTCCAACACTCCAATTTTCTTGTTTGCTCAACCACCAGGCTCTATCGTCTCCCTGTGGAGTATAATGAACACAGTCTTTGGAAGAGCTTAGTCAGAGGTATTTTATTTTTTATTTTTGTAAGTTAATTACATTCTGGTGAGGGAATCTGTACGGTAGTTATTTTTATTCAGCCACAATAAAGGCTGATGTTCAGGGCAGTCCTTTTTACTGAAGTAACCTTTGGCATTTAAAAAAAAAAGAAAATGTTCCCCCTGGTACACACACATTTGAAGGTACCCTGTAGAGTTTTGGCCACTAGTAGTGCTGTCAAACAATGCTTTCACAAGGCAGTAGAGCTCAATGAAGCATAGCAATGTATATGTACAAACTTTAAGCAAATACACATAAAATGAAAATGTCTTTGAAAACTTTTTATGTGGAAGAAAATGCATTTGATGTATTTTTTTAGACCTCATGGACTCCCACAATGCATTTTGATGAGAAACACATCCGGCTTTAAACTGTTGGACTGAACAGAGTGAGATGGCAGAGTATAGAGATCGCCAAAGGATGAGGTGGGTGGATGGGTCAAACAAACACAGGGCTCACACCTAGGAGGAAACAAAGTACTTTACTGACTTAAGTTGACTCATTTTAACTTACCTTACGAATAACCTGGCTAAGTTTCCTTATGTGATTCGTTTCTGGGGTGGGAATGTACTGGTTATGGAGGTGCATTGAAATAAAAATATTGTATGGGTAATATTTTAAACCTATGTACACAATTGTCATATTTGTTGTGTAACTCATGCAATTTATAAGTAACGTGTATGTGTCATATGGTGAACTGTTGAAAATAATAAATGCACAATAACTTTTCTTAATAAAACCTTTTTTTCCCTTTTTGTCACACATAAATCAGTCACTATATACAACTTAATTCAAATTTAAAAATAATGAATATGAAATACAGATTAATCATATGTAAGACAATATGTTGCCTTAGTTTGTACCTCTCATAAAGTTTTTGCATTTTAGGCTTTTATGCTGATGAGTGGTTCAAGATACAATCCTTACAATGTTTACCTCAGAAATAAATATTAGTCAAAACTTGGAAAACAGGTTTTTGAATTTTAGTAGACATATGTCTTGATATAAGAGCATATAAATAATGAGTGGAACCCCCCCTAAAGCAACAAGAACTTCAAACAGTCTCTGAATTCCATGAGAAAAAAAACTACAACAAAGATTTGGCTACAGCACAGTCAGTTCCTGCAGTTATCTTTCAGTCTGGGTTAGCATTAATTCCTCCCATTTCATCTTGGACAGCACCCAATGCAAACAAGTTAGTGTGTATAAAAATCCTGGACAGCATGCGATCAACAGGTTTGTGTGTTTGATTTTTACTCTCACTTTGCTGTCCTGCAGAATATTGATGCATCACATTCAAGTAGAGTGCTAATATACATGTGCATCACTGTTCGATTTGGAATATTGATAATTATTAGTAACATAGTTTATACGTCGATTATGGTCTTGTAGTCCAATCTACACAATATGACTAGCAAAAAAAAACCCCAAAATCCATTGAGTCTATCAGCCTGTAAAGAAAGGGGTGTACTTTTTTCAAATCTGTCAACGCAATGCCGGAAAAGCATTGTACATCCTTCATACCCGCCGGAGCAACTACCACATGAGCAGATGAATATATTAACAGGCTTGGTTTTATAAGCTTGGTTATTAAGGAAATTCGATATACATGTATATTTATTGTGGGTGACATGAATGCTAATATCTCCGACAAGAAATCCCTGTTTGGCCATCGCATGCAGTTTTCATGACAGCAAGCTGGTTCTCTCAAGCAAAGTACTCTTGCCTGTTAATAGCTACACATACAAAAGTGAAGCATGGCATACAACATCCTGGCTGGATTGCTGTGTGTACAGCTGATGCTCATGACATGAATTGAGATAATCTATGGGAGGGCTACAGCTGATCACATACCCGTCTCATTGATGTTGAATTTTGAGAGTCGACAGACAGGCAGTTAGCGAGTAGCCGCCTTAAGCTGGTCCATGTTGTGCTAAATGAGTAGTTATGCTAGTGCTAACCAGGTCTGAATGCTTCTAAAAGAACATGAATGAGCACTCAGATGAAGTGTGTGGCTCTATAAAGAGCTGTTGTGTTTTAGTGAGAACAGTCCGTCAGTGATTTACCCTCCAAAGCTGTACAGGTGCTGCCCTGGGTCTCTGGTAGATCAGATCGGGATACGCTTCACTCTGTAGTGACGGATTTCTTCTTCTTCTTCTGGATATTTGGGAGACCAGATGCTTAAGGCACGTTGCTGCCATCCACAGGTGAGAGTTATATCCATTATTTTATTATATCCATAGGAACAATACGGTTTCCCTGATACAGTCGAGGACTGCAACAATGGCAGCTTTGGTGACCCTCGGAGAACTTGATGATGCTTACTGAAATCTCACCTTAATGCTGGAAATGTTTGTATTAACAATGGTGTGATTTTTAGACCTGATGAGGTGTGCTATGGCGCTGAGAAACTGTCTATGAACAAAGCACGTGGTCTTGACCAGATAACAGCAGAACATCTAATACATGCTAGCGGTAGAATACCTGTCTTGCTTGCTTTGTGTCTCACTGGTTTCTTCTCTATGTTGTCTGTCGATTTAGTGCCCGTGGTAAAAGACAAAACTGGGGAAATCTTCAGCATAGAAACTGTAGGCCAATTGCTCTGGCTAGCATACTTTCCAAAGTTTTGGAAATAATTATTTTAGATAGGCTTAGTGAGTATGTGGGAATTCCAACATGCAATTAAGATCAATCCTAAGAAAAGCGTTATTATGATTGCTAAAATTAAGGAGGATCAGAAGCAAAATTTTCTTACTGTCTGACCTCGCTCTAGATGTAGATAAGAAAGTACAGTATTGGGTCATATCATCGCTGATGATCTGTGTGATGATGATGATGTCCAGCGTTGGAGCTGTTTTTATGCACAGGCCAATATGTTGGCACGCACATTTCATACGTGCACAGATGATGTCAGAGTAAGTCTCTTTTGAGCCTACAGTTCTCCATTTTACACATCTCACCTATGGTGTAAATATATCACAGCAAAACTGAAGAAGCTACAGGTAGCATATAGTGGTGCGTTCAGGATCCTCCTTTATCTTCAGAGATTGACAAGTGCAAGCTCTTTGTTTGTGACTAGTAATGCCCCCACCTTCCATGCTGTGTTGAGGAATTTTATGTACATGTTTATGTGTCAACTTCTAGAGTCACAAAACAAATGAACAATTGCACTTGCTGACACTAAACTGCATGATTGCATGTATTTTTTTATCTATGTTCTCCTTGCATTTGTAAGGTCCTTATGTCTTGTATATGGAACTTTGCGTCTGGAATAAAGTACAAGGGAAGCAAGCAAGGGAAAGATGCCCTACAACACAGGAAAATGTAACATTCTTGAGGATAACAGACACTACAAAGTACTTACACACAGTAAATGATGATTGTGATGACCAATGTATGGGGCGTTATGTGCAGACATGGCATGAGAGCCTAGGGCACTGTAATTATGATTATATTCAGAAACTACTGAATGCTGTTGTTGGTATGGAAATCCAGAGTAAACTCAACAAACCTACCGTACATTGTTAAATGTGCACTCCAGTGCAGTGTTTGTCTACTTCTTAACAAAAAAAACCCAGTAGTATCACGGTGACACATGAGAAGTGACCATTTGTTCAAAACAATAATGGCTGCTCCTAAAGAGGTTAGCTTAGATGCTGCAATAGCATCAGCTTTATCAGAACTGGAGAGTTTTTCTTCATTGACAGAAGAGAACAGCAAGGATGGAAAATGTGTTTTTGCTCTCCTCCTGATTGACTTTGACGAGAGTTTGATGAACAGGTGGTTCATCCAATTACCTTCCAGGTATGTTCTGAAACAGTAAGACTTCTCAGATGGTTCCGTGCAACAAAAGCCTCAGAGCAAATGAACTGCACTTGGCAAAGTATGGTCTAATACTATGCTGCATCACACTTGGAAATGCTTTTATTTATTGTGAAAATACCTGATTGTGTCTGTAAATTATATATGTGTCTGTCTATATTTAAACTGTTAATGTTTATTTTGTACACAGGTCTTTCTTGAAAAAAAGCAAAACAAGAGAAAAAAAGGAAGTTCAGAACATAAATTCCCTCCACGACCCTTCGGGGGGCTACTGTGTGTAGGGGGCCATGTGTACAGGAAACCTTTGGCCATCTGGTTTTAAACTCTTTGTTGGTGTACACACTGCACTGACCTCAACACACGGAACACACACAAGGCACTGACATTGGCTCCCTTCAGTTAAAAACTGTCACAATTAATTAGGAAACTTTTTTGAGTTGTATTAATGTATTTGTAATGTGTTTTAACTAGATCTCTGTTACAAATGTGGAACCAAACAACTGGAAAGGGGTGAAAAAATGCAAGTCAACCACAGATTGTATCAACATTTTTTTGTTATTAAGTGGTTTCGGAGTCTGCCTCTCTTGCCTGACCCCGCCCCCATTTGCTTTGATATGGACATGCTTACCTCTTACTGGAGTTTTGGCCCTCCTCCCCAGTAATCACTGGAAAGCAGGAAGTAGGCCTATTTTCTGTAGAGTGCTGTGATGAAGCCAAAACAACAGGATATGGTCACATTCCCCCCGAGCCAGGTTTTACTGTAGGCAGTGAAACACTATCCCAGAGTACTTTTTTTTCAATACTGAGTGCCTGAAAAGTTTTTGGTTTTGTCGTAAAACTGACTGTTTCCAAGATCTCTCATTACATGGAAGGTGGAGACTGATTTAATCATTCATTTGTGGTAGTGTTGTGGTCTATGACTTTTTGAATGGTTCATCGACTTGAATCGTACGTAAAAGTGAAGTAAGTCTGTAGAAAGTAATATCAATTTTATATTCAAAGGTTCTTTGTGTGTTCTCTAATGGGGATTATAAAGTCAGAACAGTTTCATGGGAATCCCCTATTTTAAAACGTTGGCAGCTTTATGCTGGATAAGTTTCCTTTGACACATCCAGCTGGGCACTGCTGGACATCAATGCATTTTTTTTCTTATGTGAAAGCTGTTTGGACCAAATGACAAAGGCTTATTGTGAAGACAGTGTGGCAGCACACATAGGTCTTTTAAAGTGTCACATGTTCCCTAAAATAGAGGAAAAACTAAAACTCACTCTTTCTCTTTTTGGTGGGACAGTTCTTGTGTAGGAAGAGAAATACATAAACAAAACTAGTGCCAATTCTCTTCAGCAGGAGGTATCATTCAATTCAATGGGATTGGTCATTCAAAACCTGTATCTGTTGCAAAAGTGTGACACTTTGAGATCGGAGACCACAGATTGATTTCAGTTTTCTACGAGCAGTCAATATTGGTTTCTTTTAACCATGACCACAACTGTTGCTTAACCCTAACCAAGCTGTCTTGTGCCTAAAGCTAATAAAACCTTAAGCAGAACTCAAAACATTTTTTTTTTTTTGCAGACAAATGACTGTTCACCTGGAGGACAATTGCAAAATATGTATTTTGTTTGATGTCCTGTTGAATGACCCATGCTTAAGTACTAAAAGATACAGCTTTAGTATACATGCATGCTGGCATAAAAAACAACAGATCATGTAAATTAGTTAGTGAAAAGTTTCTGAATATTGTCTAAAAATAACTATGCCAAATGCAGAATTAATCTCCATTAATCTCAATAGAGTGATGATGATGATTTAAAAAAGCAAAAAATGTCCAACCTGCTATATCTTATATTTCAGGGAATGCAACGGTGTAATAAACTACACTGGCCAGAATTCCATAACCTTTAGTGAATACGCTTTCCATGTGACATAAGAATAAGAATATTATTACACACATTACACATGAATGGACATCGGATGGGAGACGAACCCCGCACGCAGAGTTACAAGACAGACGCCCTGCTTCCACTCTACCACTGTCTCATAGAACGAGAGATTTTCTTTGAGGTGAAACACTATAAAATTCTTCTTTGATAGCTTGAGTGGGCAAAAAGCTTAGAAACTTCACGAACATATTGAGCAATGAGTTGAGCGTAGCTACAACCCTGCTGATAGCACAGCACATCGTATTTTTGCTCAGTTTTTCTGCATTACTAACTAGGCCTACATGCTTCAGTCTACACCTGTTTCAGGTTGTTGATGTGATGTGATTTGTTACTATGTTTTTGTTGTTGAAAGTCAGCTTGAAATAAACTTCAAACTTCAAATTTCATACATCCAACTATGTAACCGTCTATGAGTGGAACACAGACACACTGCACAACACTAAGTGCACGGCTTCTTTATGTAACACTGCTGTAATGGTAAATTTGAATATTCCTTTTTCCTTGAGAAGCCTTTCAGACAGCAGAACAGAAGGTTTTCCCCCCAAGATATCAGATCCCTTTTTTCTTTTCTACCCATTTGTGTATTTTAATGTCTAGACCTTGTAATTGCATTTCACGTTTCAGAGACAGTCAACCGCTTACTGTCTCATGATGTATTCAACCCTTGTGTATTCTGAACTGTGTTGATCAGACTTGTTAATTATACGGCAGGATGTCTGGGCTGATCAACCCCACAGTAGACAAAGGATGTAATACACATTCAAGGGGTGGGCTTTCCCTCAGGTATAAATGTTCAAGGTTTCGTTTGCTCACTTGTCTTTCCTCATTCGAACCGCTCGCATGTCGATTGACCTTTTCTTTGCCTGTAAAACAGGCAAAATGTGGTCTAGACTGAAATAAAGAGTAATGGGTGATTCCAAACCTTACTTAGACTTTATGAAACCCCTCCACTTCAGCTGATTAAATCCCTATAGCCATCTGCAGGCAGTAGCGACAGATGTGTTGAAATGTCGAGCCAATTTACAGCACCATTATGTCCAAAGATCTACCGTTGCTATCGAACCAGATGCTTCAAATAACCACATAAACTTTTGTAGGTATGAAAATAGTGAGAGATATCACAGTATTGTACTAGTTATGTGTTATGGTGTGATGTGGGAAAGGGAGATTCTGGGAACGCAGTTTAATTGAATCAATTAAAAGCTTCCTCTACACTCCTCACGGTCTGCTGTTCCCACAGAAGCTTTCTCCCCCCAAAAAAACAGGTTACTGGGGGCAACAGCTGTGTGCATCATTGTGTTCTTTCCAAAGTTGTCTGGATAAAGGGCCCGGCGATAGGATCTCTTGCAGTGATCAGGCTGTGTGTGTGTGTGTGTGTGTTTTTAAATCTAACTTGGCGAGTGACCAGTGAAGAGTAGCAAGGATTTCAGTAATAAGGTCTTATCTCTGGGGACGAGCTGCACTTTTTCTTGCTGAGTCATGAATAGAGTTACAGTGCCTTGCAAAAGTATTCACCCCCCTTGGCTTTTGACCTATTTTGTTACATTACAGCCTTTCATTTGATGTTTTTTAAATCAGAATTTCTAAGTTGGTGAAGTGAAATGAGAAAAGTATATACATAAAACTAATTATTAGAAATAAAAAACAGAAAATTGGCATGTGCATATTTATTCACCCCCTTTGTTATGAAGCCCATAAAAAGCTCTGGTGCAACCAATTACCTTCAGAAGTCACACAATTAGTGAAATAGTAAGTGTCACATGATCTGTCTGTGCATATACACACCTTTTTTGAAAGGCCCCAAAGGCTGCAACACCTAAGCAAGAAGCACCAAACTCTGCCATGAAGACCAAGGGACTCTCCAAACAAGTAAGGGACAATATTGTTGAGAAGTACAAGTCAGGGCTAGGTTATAAGAAAATAATCCCCAGGAGCACCACCAAATCTATCATAACCAAATGGAAAGAACATGGCACAGCAGCAAACCTGCCAAGAGACGGCCACCCAGCAAAACTCACAGACCGGAGGGCACTAATCAGAGAGGTAGCACAGAGACCTTAGGTAACCCTGGAGGAGCTGCAGAGTACCACAGCAGAGACTATCTGTACATAGGACAACAATAAGCCGTACGCTCCATAGAGTTGGGCTTTATGGCAGAGTGGCCAGAAGAAAGCCATTACTTTCAACAAAAAACAAAATGGCACGTTTTGAGTTTGCGAAAAGGCACGTGGCATACTCCAATGTATGGAGGAAGGTGCTCTGGTCTGATGAGACTAAAATTGAACTTTTCGGCCATCAAAGAAAACGTCTTTCACAAACCCAACACGTCACATCACCCAAAGAACACCATGCCCACAGTGAAACATGGTGGTGGCAGCATCATGCTGTGAGCATGTTCTTCAGCAGTCTGGGAAACTGGTCAGTGTTGAGGGAAAGATTGATGGTGCTAAATACAGGGCGTGATTTAAGGCTAGAACAAAGGTTCACCCTCCAACAGGACAATGATCCCAAACACACTGCTAAGGCAACTTTTGAGTGGTCTAGGGGGAAACATGTTAATGTGTTGTAATGGCCTAGTCAAAGCCCAGACCTCAATCACATAGAAAATCTGTGGTCAGACTTAAAGATTGCTGTTCAGCGCAAGCCGTGCAACTTGAAGGAGCTGGAGTAGTTTTGCAAGGAAGAATGGGCAAAAAATCCCAGTATTAAGATGAGGAAAGCTCATAGAAACTTATCCAAAGCAACTTGCAGCTGTGATTGCCGCAAAAGGGGGCTCTACAAAGTATTGACTTTAAGGGGGGGAATAGTTATGCACATTTCCTTTTTTCTGTTATTTTGTCCTATTTTTTGTTTGCGTCGCAATTAAAAAAAAAAAATCTTAAGTTGTTGGCATGTTCAGTAAATAAAATGATGCAAATCCTCCAACAATCCATGTTAATTCCAGGTTGTAAGGCAACAAAACATGAAAAATGCCAACGGGGTGAATACTTTTGCAAGGCACTGTACATTAATAGAGCATGGAGATAAATGAGTAAATTTTTCCATGTCTGCGAATAATAACTCCTAATCTTTCTGATAACCTTAGCTGAAAAAACATGCTAGGTCTAAATATCACACCAACATTAAGGACCTATGACTTGTTGGATGATTACATTATTTTGCAAGATTTAATTTTAGTAAGTAGGCCATAACTTTCCATCATCATGATTATGTTATCACCGACTCACCAGGGGCCTGTTTCACAAAGCAGGTTTAGTGAAAACTAAAGTATGTAGTTAACCCTGAAATGAGGGAAACTCTGAGTTTTCCGTTTCACAAAGGGAGGTAACTCAAACCAGAGAGAGAGGGGTAACTCTAGCCTGTTTCACAAAGGGAGGTAAGTTAAACTCTCGGTCAGTTACCATGGTAACATGCTCTCTGAAACTAACCTGGTCGGGACCAGGTTTTTCTCAGAAAACCTTGAGTTTCTCTCTGTCTCCGCCCTCTTTCAGCCACACACGGTGTTTCATTTCCTCATTCATTCAGTCAGCGGGCGAGTTTTGGCGAAGTATAGTTCTGCTATAGTTCCGTCTGTTTTTTCAGAAAATCACTGCAGATATCAGTCATTAGAAGTAATATTAGGTGGTGACTATTTCACTACCATGGCGTGTCCTTCTGATAACAATCCCGTGGATGAAGCTGCAGCATTACTGCGCAGAGAATTAAATATTCGTCGGGAGATGATTATCAAACTATTGATTATAGATGTTCTTGCATTTCCAGGCAATTCTCTTTTTGAGCGGTACCGTTTCATATCCCAGCAGATATTCTGTGTTGCGCTGCGTTTTTTTGCAAACGGGAGTTTTTGTATACAACGTATAAAAGTCATTCAGTAGGCCTATATTAGAAGTTATATTAGGTGGTGAATATTTACACTACCATGGCGTGTCATTTTGATAACGATCCCGTGAATGAAGGTGACGCATTTCGCAAAGAGAATTAAATATTCGTCGGGAGATGATTATCAGACCGCGCATAGACGTCCTTAATATACTGCAGCCATAATTACAAAATGAATGAAATGGATCTTTTGAGCAAGTTGAATGTATTTGACTCAGCGTTTCTAAATATAATTCCAGCTTTTCTTGCAATTCATAGGTTCAAAAGTGTGTGCTTTTAGTTGGGTTACCGGTATATAAACTACTCCTATATAGCCTTCTGATCCAGAATATCACCTATAATGCGAGGGGGCTGAATACGGCACAACACCGTTTCATGTCACAGTCCATCTCACCCCTCCTTACATTTCCAACATTAACAACCAGTAATGCTTTCATATCACAGCAGATATTGTGTGTTGCGCTGCGTTTTTTTTGCAAATGGGAGTTTTTTATACAACATTGATATGTTGTATAAAAAACAGCCACTTACGGTAATATTTACTTTACCATGTAAAACATGCTCAAAATGAGGCGTCACCATGAGACTGTGCTGAGGTTTTACCTGTTTGAAAAATGTTTTTATGTTTCATCTTAAGCTGCGCTTCTCCCCCGCGGGGTTGCACTTAAATGAAATAAATTAATAGGTTCCCACTCATGCAGTTCCCCCTGTGATATTACTGTGATTGCAACTGGACTACATTTAAACTTATGCACTGACCCGAGCCGCAATGTTCTCCCGCACCGTCTCCCTCTCTTTTGCTGCTGCAGCGGTGTAAACCTGCTCAAACTCACCGTATGAGCGCATTAATATTTCCATTTCCAGTTGTAGCGTAGCCCTTCGCTTCCCCGTTGCCATGGTGACTCGTCGAATCAGGGCTCCATTGATGCTGTCTTTTTTTACTTGTGGTGCACGCGCTTAACTCCAGGTCAAACTACTCTGAGTTGATCAACCTAACGCAAATCTGCTGTTCTGGAACCGAAAACTCAGAGTTTCCTATCTCAGAGTAGATCAACTCAGAGTTCCGGGTTAGACTCAGAGTTTTTTGAACCTGCTTTGTGAAACAGGCCCCAGGTTAATCACTGAGATCTGGGAATGTGACATCACTAACAATAAGTCAGATGTGGCAAGAATCACCAGCAGTGAGAAGAAAGGTTTTAAACAAACCACCAGATTATCTCACACCAAGCACAGAAAAAATAGCAAGGAAATGCGTACAAACTGATTTAGTAAAGGAAGCACATTTCAATGGAACAATCATGCGTGGGAAAAAACATTCAGACGAACCTCAATTCTAGTGGATTTTCACCCGCGGAAATATATGTTTGGCCAATGAATCAAGCATGAATCAACCTACCAATATATCAGTAATTCATACAGCATGTACAAAAGTCCATCGATCATCAATGATGTGATTACAGGGAATACGCGTTGGACACCTACGCAGGCACACGTAAGAGTGAAGAGAGACTAGTAGCTGCTGTTCAGATCAGTGACAATCATTTGTCTGCGTCCGTGAGAACAAACTGCACACACACCCACATCCATGTTTATTTGTACTGTTACTCAAGCTCATTAAAGTCTTGAAAGGAGAGAAGTGGTCTGCACTCGTGTTTTAACAGAGATACCTAGAGCGAAGTTTGAAATCTGAATCAGCGCGACAGCAAGTTATATATAGTCCTTTATTCTAGCCTCACTAACAGCATAAATACAACTATATGATGTGGAGCTGCGCTGAACCTTCCTTCAGGTATCCAGTCAGTTTTCTTCATTAATATTGAAGAATGAGGTGTGGCACACCTGTGGATACTGCCAGGGAACACTACCTACAGGTAAGGGTGTCTCGAACAGACATGGCCTCGGTAGACCCATGGTTGCCTCACTTTTCTTTTTCTTTTTTTCTTTTTTTAGGAAAGTGGAACATGGCATCACATATCATTCGCACTGAACCCCGCACTCATTTTCCAACTAAGCAGTTCTCATGTCAAAAAATTGCATGCATATTCCAGATTTCTGTATTCCCACAGCCCTTTTTTCACATTGCACTGGTGAGAAACAGCCTTGATTCTGAAACAAATGCGAGCCGTGAAATCATCTCCCAAACGGTCCACTGTGAACATCTGTCACAGTTTACAGACTGACTTCCTGGTTCAACTTTACTTGCGGTAGTCGTGTGCACACAGGTTTTATGTGTTATCATTATCAATAACTTCGGTTTTGCCTCCAAATAAAAGATTTCAGCAATTACTTTGGTAAATACAATGTTAATCATACGATAGAAACTATGGTCCAAACTTCAAAAATAAGATCTAAGTTGTTATAAACCAGAATTATCCTGTAACATTGTCCAGAGGGCTTTTTAGAGTTAGGTCAAATAGTAGTGCTACTTCTCCGATTATCAAGCTAAATGATGGAAGATATAATACTAATTAGGCTGTGCAATTGGTGAGTATTGTCTGCACGAATAAGAAAGAATATAAAGTGGCATTTTACATTTGGCAGCCATAGCTGTTGGATAAGATAAGAGATAGGATGTTCCTTTATTAGTCCCACAAAGGGGACATTTCCATATTACAGCAGCAAAGTGGATAGCAAACATAAAAGAAGCATCAATAAGAAACAATAAATTCTAGATAAATGTAGAAAAATATGAACAATATAAACACAGGGAAGTATAGAATATAAGAATAACAGGAAGGAAATATACAATATTTTTAGATTTTGGTGTGAATATTTTCCTTAAAAGCAGCATTATGCTTTTTCTGTCTCAGACACAACCTCTTAGCAATGACTCATATTAATTTGTTATGAATAATGAATTAACAAACAGCCAGATACTTACACTTCTAGCAGACACATTAACATGGGTGTATCTTAGAGGTCCAATATTCATGGTCTGACACCTCTTCAGTAAAATATCTTGGTCTACTCACTCAGATTACCTGGGTACCTGTAAACTATAAAGTCTTGATTCCCACTAAGGGCGTGATCACACTATCCTTTTGGCCGCGGCCAAAACCGGTTTTTCAGCTAAAGTCTAGTACCTTTAAGTAGTGTGAGCGCACCCGCTCCGCGCTCAACTGGGGCCAGCTGGGCCGCCACGGCCCGCTTGAAATAGGTGGGCTTTAGCGGAGCCGTTTGCACATGTACGAGCACGAGCGTGCGCACGTGTACGCGCACGAGCACGAGCCCTACGGCAGTAGCGCTATGTGCGCCTGTTCGGACAAGTAAATAGAAGGACGGACCATGCGCGGATATTTAACAACAACAACAATGGTGGTGAAAGGTTCACGCTGGTGTGGTGCGGAGGTGGAGTGTTTACAGCAGATTTGGTCGGATGAAAATATTCAAAAACAGTCGACAAGACGTACAAAAACTCTGAGGTCTGTGGAAAGATTTGTAAACAAAGCCACACACACGCGATCAATGCGTGTGACGTGTTACGGCTTGAAGGCGTATGGACAGCAAGAAGCATTGGCCGAGGCCCTGGTAGTGTGAGTACAAACGGGGCTGGGGCGCGGGGGGGAGAGGGAGGGGGGACAAGTACCCTAAAGTCCGGGTCTCGGTCCGGGAGGATAGTGTGAGCGCGCCCTAAGATCATCAGATTTGCAGTCCCAGCAGTTTTAGAGTATGGCCATGCAGACCAGGTGTTAATGGGTATGTTAATAGGAAATACAACGTTTCCTTGAGAGACGTTGAAACCACTTAGTTCATTTCCTATTGGGCAACCTGGCATAACAGCAGCACTTAAAGCTATGGTCTACATTCTGAAAATCAGTTGAGCCTCTGAGACACCTCGTATCGCCCTTCCTCGCCTCCTAATGACACGCAGAGCCAGAAGCCGGCTAAAAACACATGGCTAACGTATGCTAACATGTGTTGACATAGCCGTTTATCAGACCGGGGACGTTCACAGTCATAAGTCAGTATTGGAACAGACTAATGGGGGGTATTTACATCTACCACACTAAAACACAAAAATGACCAGCTCAACGAAAAGTCTGCTATCTCAGCTTCTATTTTTAGTCCTAAATCCTGGCGTAGCCTTATCCACCGCTCAAAGCAATCCCCGATGTTTTTGGTTCCTATGTAGATCACATTTCTGCATTTTCCTCAGTCGACTTACATTTTCTCTAACCTTTGCTGTTTGGGGGCGAGCAGAGGCTGCTTGCTGGTATCTGTCTTTTCCTTCTCCATGGTAACAGAAGCTTCGGTAGCTGAACTGCTAAGCTAATCTCTAGCCACTCAGAGTTTACAGAGAGCGAGGGGGAGTGGGAGGGATGGAGGCGGGATGACGAGAGGTTCATTTTGCTATTCATATTGTGTAGATCAGACTATAGGACCATAATCGCCGTATAAGCAATGTTAATAATGTCCCATCGGGGCGGCAGTAGCTCAGTCCATAGGTGGCTTGGCTGGTAACTGTAGGGTCGCTGGTTCAAGTCCCTGTGTGGACCATGTATGGAGCGTCGACTGGTGGCTGGAGAGGTGCCAGTTCATCTCCTGGGCACTGCCGAGGTGCTGTTGAGCAAGGCACCGAATCCCCCAACTGCTCAGAGCGCCGGTCACTGGCAGCCCCCTCGCTCTAACATCTCTCCTTAATTGCCTGGGCCTGTGTGTGTAACATGTATAATAATAAGAGTGAAAAAATTCTATTTCCCTGTTGCGGGATAAATAAAGTAATTCTTCTTCTTCTTAAACCATAGCTTTAAGTCAGCTTCAGCTCATAAGAGAGGGAAGGCGAGCAAAAATAGATCAAAGAAGCAAATTAATAGTGATTCTGGAATGCATCTAGAATTAGGGAAGAAAGCAGTGAAGACAAAAAGAATGTACTCCAAGTTTGACTGTCTGGATGTGTAGTGAAGCACTTAAGCACCACACGTGAGGAAAAAACATTTATATTAGAGGCCACAGTTCAATAAATGGACTCCAGCTCTCCAAATTGGACAGTGATCCTTTGACCTAGAGCACACCACCACCCTGAAGTGGCTGGTCTTTGTTAAATAAGCACTGGGTGTAAAGGCAAAGTAGGTCTGGAATATAGTTATCCATCCTTTCAAAAGTGGTGTCCACTTTATTTTCATGTTGAAGAATTTGTTGTACCTCTGCCATTACGTAACAACTGCTCCTCCAAGAGAACCTGTAAAGCAGAACATTCAAA
Organism: Echiichthys vipera; assembly: GCF_963691815.1. Lineage (NCBI taxonomy): Eukaryota > Metazoa > Chordata > Actinopteri > Perciformes > Trachinidae > Echiichthys > Echiichthys vipera. The sequence continues at coordinate 5,428,813 of NC_139835.1, read as the reverse complement.
GTCTTAAACATCATTCTGCCTTGACACTTGGCTACATCCCCTACCACGCTGTACACCCCACTACTTAGTTAAGGCTTTTCATGATTACCCATGGTACAGTCTGTAAGATACCGTTTGTGTCATGACAGTGAGTTGGACGTGCTTTTAAAATGAGTCATGTTTGGCTGTAAATCATGTCCAGTTACAAACAGATGGTTCTGTATTCATATTGCTTAAAAGTCAAAACACACAGCATATTTGCACGCTAACAAAATCCCATGAAGGTTTAAAGTGTGTAATGCATCAGATTTGCAAAACTATACATTTTAAACATGTTAGCACATACGTCGGCTTGTCTAATGCCTCATTACACCCCCTCTATGATGTGAAACACCATCAGAACTGACTTTTAGAAAGATGGGGGAACAAAACGGTTAGCCCGATGAACATAAATTATTTACAGATGTCAACCAAGCCAACTCGTTTATCCAAATCATGGAAATTACAACTTTTCAAGGTAAATAGCACTCATGGACCACGGGTGGAAAAGGCGACGGTATAGTGAGTCAGCCCTTAAACACGTGCAACTCTGAAGGGCCTTTTCAGGACAACTAAGGACTATGAGACACAGTCCAACCATGTTTCCATCTTGAATCCTCCAGAAAATGTATTCTCATTCATGAATATGTACGTATGTAATTTATTGTGGAGTAGCCATGGCTACTGGCTACAGCATTAATAGATTCCAGCTGTCAATTAAAGACACCCATTGAGAGTTCAATGGTGGGCATTGTTCAGTCGGATTGGTGAGTCAGAGAAGCACCGGAGGCGGGGGACTGTGCGGCTGCACTTGGCAGAGCAAGAGGGAGATGTGATACACCAGAAGCAAGTAACAGCAACAGTTAAGTGTTGGAAAGACATTCAGTCCCTGCCTCTTTGTGGGGATGACTGGGAGCCAAAGAAACTGCAGCTACTTTTTTGCAGAATAGACATTTGCAGAAAGCTTGTATAAAAAAGTATGTATGCCTCTAAGTAATCGGAACCATAAGTTTCATTTTCCCGAAATGAAAACTACTGATAACAGTGACTAGTCAGAACATAAGTAGTCCACAAGATAATTTAGAGGGATTTGTTCTTGTTTTATGAAATTGTCGTATCTGTTTCTATATTCTGATCTTACCTCCCAGTGAGATTGAGTGGGTGGTGTGGGTAGGTGTGGTCAGTTACTCCATCGTTTTCATGTAAGAAGAGGTGTAACACATGGCAGGTTTGCCATGGGAGAACTAAGAGAGGAATATTCCAGAATGACTTTCCAAACCCAAAATGAGTATGGAAATATGTGTGCATCATGTGACTGGCCATGTTAGTGGGCTCTTTTCCTCAAAGAGGTCTGTTAAAAAAACTAGTGTGGAGCCATATAAATGTATTTCAAAGATAAATAATTGAATAATGACACTTGGACAGAGATCACTAGTTTCTTCACATTTAACAGCTTTTTCTACTGCATTTTCATCCAAATAAATGCACAAGCAAGAAACACATAAAAGTTAAGTCTTTTATTTTAGATAATGGCTACTTTCAGCGTTGATGCTGTTGTGTTTAGCAGCGATAAAATCAGTTTGATTACACTGTTTTCTTTTGGAATGTCCTAAGTGCATTTTGAGCTGAACTTAAAGCTATGGTCTGCATTCTGAAAATCAGTTGAGCCTCTGAGACAGATTTGAAAAAAAGCATCCTGGTACCGGGGCCAGTAGGTAAGTCTTTCGAAACAATCTTTTAATACACTGTGTTCACATACTACGTTGTTGGTGCTTCGGTTAATGTGTATAAACTATGTGTTTTGAGACATATCAAAACGAAGAAAAAAAGCTATATACTGTATATTATATACTGTATATACTGTATTAAGAACTCTGAACTTTGATGTTTTCATTCAATGTCTGACCATAGTGTTTGTGGAGTTATTGTCAGAGCTCAGACTCTGTCTCTTAAAGTAATGTGATGCCTAATTGACATTTGGACAATTTGTTTGAATGCATAATAACAAAAGCAAAAGTAGAACAGGAGACGGTGCTCAACTCTACTCAAATTCCTCATTGTCCTTTTCACTGTACATTTGTGTTGGAAGTGTCTGTGTCTGCACAAATGCGGCAGGCCAGTTGAAGATCCAGGTATGTGCAGAAAGGCCACGTCAGTGTGTCCACCAGCGTGGGTCATCTGGACTGCTTGGTGCCATTCCAGAATATCAGTGTTTAATCCTGATAAGAGTCAGGCTAGGGAAATCAAAGGAAATGGGATCACTGAAGGATGGTATGCAGCTGTGCTCCTCATGTGTGCAACACATTTCCATTATATTACTCCTTGTGGGCCTAAAACATTTTTCTTTCTTTTTTTCCCTCTTGGCCAGCTGTTAGGCCTATCGGCTTCCTATTTAACTTTTGTCTTTCAAAATGCCTTTATTTCTTAGTCACTGTAGAGGGTGTCAAAAATAATGGTCAAGATCATTAGTCTGTGTTAATCACAGGCTAAGTTTAAATATAAAACCACATAAAGAATGTTCTGTATTGAATATTTAAGTTCTCATTGGTAACCTATATTGTTTTCCTTTTATCATACTCTCCTTATGACTCAAACTGTCCTATTTAGTTGCAGATAATGGATTATTGACATCCATCCAAAAACATCCATGTTTTTACAATTATGCTGTTTCACAAACAAAACAAAATGCCCAAATGAAAGACCTTTAAGCCTAAAAACAGAGGTACGTGGGGGTATTTTATGCCTTCCGCCCACCTGAGTCAGTGTTTGTGTGTAACTTCCTAAGATGGTAAAATGCTGAGCTTTGAAACTGAAGATGACTAAGCAGAAAAAAAAGTCCAACCCACAAGTCTCTCTCTGTCTCTCCACGATCATCACTGCTGATTTGAAGTAATACAAATGGAGATAAAGCACACTTTTTGGAGGATATAAGATTAAACAGATGCGCAATTTGATGAGTACATCTACAGGAGAATGTCAAGTTGTTTGGCAGATTCAAGGGACTGAGTTCATCCCTGTAGAGGAAATGGTCTGTATAAAAAGTTGTTGGCCTTGTTTCTGCGCTGGTCTCTTAGCAACGCCTCACAAACAGAGACACACAAAAACATACATGTAGAATGCAAAAATCTATGCATAACCAGGCACCAACATGGACAGTTTTACACACATTTCTACTTGCGAGAACCTTAACTGCTCTAAAAGGTTTTAAAGGTTCCATATTATGCTGATTAATAGGTTCATACTTGATTTTCTTCAATATTTTGTGGATGCAAATATTTCTTAAGACGAAGATGTGTGGACTAAAAACTTTTTAAGAACGATGGGTGGGGGGGTAGTTTTGATCATGTGGACGTACCCTATAACTCCACACTGGCCTGGGAATGCCTCGGAATCTCCCAGTTAGAGCTGGTTCATGTTTCCCAGGAAAGGGAAGTTTGGGGTCCCCTGGGGCTGCTGCCTCCATGACTCAACTCCAAAAAGAAGTAAGAGTGAGTGAGTGAGACAGTTCTACTGTTGACCCTTAATAAAAAATGATGAGCTCACAGGACAAACATTGTTATTTCAATGTTCAAATGCTCAAAGTGGTTTACAGGATGGTGGCAAAGCAGTCATACACTCTATAGCCCATACACAAACAAACACATTGGCGCACATGATTGAAACAGTGGACACTGTGATAAAAGCTGTTTTCCTCACTCAGGGAGGATCAGTGTGTTACCCCTCTACTGCCTTCCGCGCTCAATCCCCTCCCTTCTCTCCCTATCAATGTAATCTGTAAGCAGTTTTACTTGAACACCTGGACACAAACCGGCATGTGCACATACACACACACAAATGCCCATCTGGTGTTATGAGCTACATCCAATTCTATCTCCTGCCTAATGGGGATAGCAGCCCCAAGTAACTGCATTCAGGTAAACTTAGTAAGAGCACTCTACAACTCTGTGGAAAGTCTATGGTGATTCATCCTGCAGGCATTCAATTTCTACAGACGTGATTCCAAGGTGGGTGACACGTTCCTCGCTTTACTGCCGTTGTCCACGACGCAATAGACATGAGACATGAAAACGATATTCGCATTCAACGCCTCCAACGCCTCCTTGATTTAGGAATTGGTTGCCTCTTCCAATTTATTCTGGGGACATGCCACAAAAGTGTCCAGTACGGTGTGGTTGATGAGCGATGGGGGATCCTCCATAGCAGTCACACAGCGTGTTGCAGTATTCAATGATTCCAGGCACGGCGAAAAATGTCACTCTGTTGGCAGCATAAACATTCTTCTTCGGTGCCCATGGGCTCACAGTACCCACAGACACCCTGAAAAATTCCCTCACACTGAGACTGATGCTATGTCTGATGCTACCTTCACCTGTACCCCCTTCTGGCAACAGACGCCTCCACCCCCTCGCATGACATTTCGGTGCTGCAGGGAAATTTGCTGTCTGGGACTTTTCCAAACCTTTTACATCTATTATTAACTTATATTTCAACTGCCACAAACCACAAAGTTTATGTGTTTTGCTGGAATAGATCATCAATGACCTCCCCAGGAACCATCACCTTATCGTGGTGGAGAGGTTTGTGTGTCCCTGTGAACCTGAGGGCTGTGTTGTCTGGAGCCTAGTGCTCCTGGTAGGGACTCCCATGGCAGAGTGGTCTCAGGCGAGGGGCCAGACTAAGAATGGTTCACAAAGACTCTATGGACAAACAAGGAAGAGGAAGAGAAACCCTGCCCGGAGGAAGCCCGGCGAGCGCCTGGTGGCCGGGTTTGCCACGGAGCTGCTGCATGGGTGACAGTGAAGGTGAGGGGCCGCAGAGGCTGGCTCTGGGGACATGGAATGTCATTTCTCTGGCAGGGAAGGAGCCGGAGCTTGTGCGGGAGGTGGAGCACTACCAGTTAGATCTGGTGGGGCTTACCTCCACACACAGTCTCACCATGCTCCTGTATAGGGGTTGGACCCTATTCTTCTTTGGAGTTGCCCAGGTTGTGAGGCGCCGGGCGGGTGTGGGGATACTCACAAAGCCCCGACTGAGCGCCGTGGTGTTGGAGTTCACCCCGGTGGACAAGAGGGTCGCCTTCTTACCCCTGCGGGTGGTAGGGGGGAAAACTCTGTTGCGGTCGGGAGTATTCGGCCTTCTTGGAGACCCTGAATGGAGTCCTGCATGGGACTCCAGTAGGGAACTCCATAGTTCTGCTGGGAAACTTCAACGCCAATGATGGAGACACCTGGAGAGGCGTGATTGGGAGCCTCCCTGATCTAAATCCAAGCGGTCGTCGGTTATTAGACTTCTGTACTAGTCACAGATTGTCTATAACTAACACCATGTTCGAACATAAGGATGCTCATAAGTGTAGGTGGTACCAGAGCACCCTAGGCCAAAGGTCGATGATTGATTTTGTGATCGTATCGTCTGATCTGAGGCCATATGTTTTGGACACTCGAGTGAAGAGAGGGGAAGAGCTGTCAACTGATCACCATCTCGTGATGAGTTGGGTCAGAGGATGGGGGAAGATTCTGGACAGACCAGGTAAGCCCAAACGAGTAGTGCGGGTGAGCTGGGAACATCTGGAGGAGGCCCCTGTCTGAGAGATCTTCAACTCACACCTCCGGTGGAGCTGTTCTGGCATCCCTGTGGAGGTTGGGGGCATTGAACCGGAGTGGGCAATGTTCAAAGCTTCCATTGCTGAAGCTGTAGCGGTGAGCTGTGGCTTCAAGGTCTTAGGTGCCTCAAGGGGCGGTAACCCTCAAACACCGTGGTGGACACCGGTGGTCAGGGCAGCTTTCCGGGATATGTTATCCCAGAAGACTCCGGAGGCAGTTGCAAGGTACCGACAGGCCAGAAGGGCTGCAGCCTCTGCTGTGTCAGAGGCAAAGCAGTCATGGAGAAGAACTTTTGGGCTCCACCATTCGACATCTCAGGCAGGGTAAACGGGGAACCGTCCAAGCTGTTTACAGGGGCCGGGATGCTGGTGAACTCAGCCGATGTGGTAATCGGGCGGTGGAAGGAGCACTTTGAGGAACACCTTAATCCGACTAACACGCCCTCTTTTGTAGAGGCAGAGCTGGAGGCTGATGGGGAATCATTGTCAATATCTCAACAACAATGCGCATTCCGTCCTGGACGTGGAACAACGGACCAACTCTCGGAAGGATCCTGGAGGGGGCCTGGGAGTATGCCCATCCAGTCTACATGTGCTTTGTCGATCAGTAGAAGGCATATGACCGAGTTCCTAGGGAGGTACTGTGGGAGGTGCTGGCAGGAGTATGGGGTGAGGGGGTCACTTCTGTGAGCCATCCAATTTCTATACACCCAAAGCAAGAGCTGTGTCCGGATCCTCGGCAGTAAGTCGGATTTGTTCCCGGCGGGGGTTGGCCTCCACGAGGGGTGCGCTTTGTCACCAAGCCTGTGTGTGATTTTCATGGACAGGATATTGAGGTGTAGTCGTGATGGGGAGGGGTTGCAGGTCTGTGGGCTGAGGATCTCGTCTCTCTTTTTTGCAGATGTTGTTGTCCTGATGGCATCGTCGGTCAGTGACCTTCAGCACTCACTGGACCGGTTCGCAGCCGAGTGGGAAACGGCTGGGATGAGGATCAGCACCTCTAAATCTGAGGCCATGGCTCTCAGCAGGAGCCAGTGGATTGCTTACTCCAGGTAGGGAATGAGTCCTTAGAGACCTTGTGCAGGTCTCTGCTGATGGTGTGCAGGTCTCTGCTAATAGTGGTGGTGCCTGCTGCCTTGGGCCTGTGTGCAGGTCTCTGTTGATGGTGGTGGTGCCTGCTACCGTGGTCCTGTGTGCAGGTCTCTGCTGATGGTGGTGGTGCCTGCTACCGTGGTCCTGTGTGCAGGTCTCTGCTGATGTTGGTGGTGCCTGCTGCCCTGGTCCTGTGTGCAGGTTTCGGCTGATGGTGGCGGTGCCTGCTGCCGTGGTCCTGTGGTCCTGTGTGCAGGTCTCTGCTGATGTTGGTGGTGCCTGCTGCCCTGGTCCTGTGTGCAGGTTTCGGCTGATGGTGGTGGTGCCCGCTGCCGTGGTCCTGTGGTCCTGTGTGCAGGTCTCTGCTGATGGTGGTGGTGCCTGCTGCTGTGGTCCTGCATGACGCTTCCTGCTACTTCTATAACTATATGTCATTTATACTGTCACTAGTCTTATAAATTACAAAATTTGTAGCCATAAAAACACCATCAGTGGTATGTCTTTCTGTATCGTAGCTGCTATTGCCCCTACTCATCATTGATCATGTTTGTCATAATCATTATCATTTTCATATTCTATCACCTTAGATGTGCCTGTTCCTACTATTCTGCTGTATTAACTGCCATAACATATAAGTCATATTCACATTACTATAGATTTTGTTATAGTTACTGTTTTTTTGTCATACTTTGGCTGCTTGCATCTCAGGAAGTGTGTCTGTCTCTCTGTCTTTTGTCTGTCTTTGTCTTTCTATCTTTCTCTCTCCTTTTCTTCCTCTCCAACCGGTCAAGACAGATGGCTGTCCTCCACAGAGCTGGGTCTGTTCGACGTTCCTGCCCGTTATAGGGAAGGTTTTCGTTGCCACCGTACTCTACAGGGGAATTGTTGGGTCTATGCCTACTCTGTAAAGATAACTTTTGTTATGATTTGGCACTATAAATAAAATTGAATTGGATTGAATTGAATTACCCCAAGTGAAGGAGTTCAAGTACCTTCGGGATCATGTTCACGAGTGAGGGGACGATGGAGCGTGAGTTTGGCCGGAGAATCGGAGCAGCTGGGGCGGTGTTGCAGTCGCTCTACCGCACCTTTGTGACGAAAAGAGAGCTGAGCCAGATAGGCAAGGCTCTCGATCTACCGGTCAATCTTCGTTCCTACCCTCACCTATGGTCATGAAAACTGGGTTATGACTGAAAGAACGAGGTCGCGGGTACAAGCGGCAGAAATGGGTTTTCTCAGGAGGGTCGCTGGAGTCTCCCTTAGAGATAGGGTGAGAAGTTCAGCCATCCGTGAGGAACTCGGAGTAGAGCCGCTGCTCCTTTGCGTTGAAAGGAGCCAGTTAAGGTGGTTCGGGCATCTAGTAAGGATGCCCCCTGGGCGCCTCCCTAGGGAGGTGTTCCAGGCACGTCCAGCTGGGAGGAGGCTTCGGGGGAGGCCCAGGACTAGGTGGAAAGATTATATCTCCACCCTGGCCTGGGAACGCCTCGGGATCCCCCAGTTAGAGCTGGTTAATGTGACCCGGGAAAGGGAAGTTTGGGGTCCACTGCTAAAGCTTCTGCCCCCGCGACCCGACCCCGGATAAGCGGTTGAAGATGAGATGAGATGAGATGAGCTGAGCTGAGCTCATCAATGAGCTCCTTCCTTTTGGATTGCATTTGGTAATCGACTTGAATTACTTGACTTTACTATGAGGGGTGCAGGTACTGGGGCCAGAAGCTAATCAGTTTTAGCCACATCCGATGGTCCTGCGCATCATTTTTTCCCCACCCATGTTCTGCCTACTCCTGCCCTAATGTGCTGTGATTGGATATGAACCTTGACTAATCGTTGTGATTGGATGCTGTGTGGAACTGTAGGTGACCCCTTTAATAGGTCGTGCTTACATGAGTATCTTGTTGTTAAAAAAAAGAAGGAGTTTCAGGTTCAATGTTAAATTTAAAGTCTGGATCAGTTAAACTGAAACACTGCCTCCAGCAGTGTGGTGTCGGTGTTAACTCCCAAGTTGCAAATGGTGAACTACAGCTCCTACAGGTAAGCTACAGGGAGCTGCTGTCCTGAAGACTCCCATGGACCCTAGTTGTTTTGTTACAGCGCCACCCACCAACGAACAACTGGCAGCAAGGTAACAGCAGCTCGGTCTACCGAGGCGAGACAGGGGCTGCCAGCTGCAGACTTTAGCAAGACCGAGGCCTCCCTAGAGGGGCTGCTAGCTGCCGCCTCTAGCGAGAACAGCTGGTCTCGGCATGGCACTCCCAGCTGCTGTATGCTGTCCGCCGGGTAAAAGCGCGTTTGTGCCATCATCGTCATTCACGCATTTGGAGCGATGAATGAAATTTTGAAATTTGATCATGCGACACATAACTTGCATTTCTAGTGATTTGTCGCATCTGTTGCCCACCGGTGTGAATGCAGCTTAAGAGGGGAGAAAAATTGGAATCAGAAAATATTGGTATTGGCAGGTTAGACTTTACAAAATTAGCAATCGGATTCACCCCTAATTTAAGAATACCTCTTCTGGTGAACAGGTCTATACCTTGTCCCTTTATTAAACAAACTAAATAACCTAATGTTTTTTTTAATCTTATTTTCACAATGGCATGTCATTTCTGTCTCTACATGGTCACGCGTTCACAATTCCTCCTGATGCGCGCACACACGCGCACACACACATGCTCACTCCCACCAGCTGACAGAGAGCGCACATCTGAAAATATGTACACGCTATACGGAGGTCGGCTAGCCAAATCACTCATAGATTTGCTGCTGTCATTTAGCGTAGTAGCTCAGCCCATAGGTGACTGGGCTGGGAACCTGAGGGTTGCTGGTTCGAGTCCCTGTGTGGACCATGGATGGAGAGTGGACTGGTGGTTGGAGAGGTGCCAGTTCATCTCCTGGGCACTGCCCAGGTGCTGTTGAGCAAGGCACCTAACCCCCAACTGCTCGGGGCGCCGGTTACTGGCAGCCCCCTCGCTCTAACATCTCTCCATTGGTTGCATGTATATAGGTCCTGTCTTTTTTTTCTAAAAGCGCTGTGACGCCAGCCAATGTCAGCAAACGTAATAAACCACAGACACCCACTAATAATACTGACTATGCATGCAAAATCCCTCACAGCGGAGCGGTTGTGTTGTTGCCACAACAACAATATTGCTAAAGCACGAAGAAAAGAGCACAGTACCGTTATACTTGCTGTGTGTTTGTTTTTGTGAAACAATAATAATAATAACTTTGAATATTATCACAAACTGACCGCACATCACTTCACTTCGATTTCATTGTTATATTTTTCATGCGGTTTGCTGCTTTCATTGTCTCTCTTGTCTCTAACTTTGTTAGCGGTCTCCAGCTGTGACTCTTTGTGAATTTACTTGTAAGTCAATTATTATATAGCTGTATTATATCGCCTGGTTGGCACCATAGGCAAACAAAAACAGGAGTTCCCCTCCGTGAAACAGCGAGCGGAAAAACAGCGTTTCATTGGTTGAGAATGGCTCAACACGCCTTAAACTGTTTTGCCCCTCCCCATGCCCTCTCTTTACAACCCTTTTAGCCCCTTGCACACTTAATTGCATTTTTCAAAATTATGCAGTGCATGGAGTTAGATTCAGACCAGGGGGTGAAGTTACACTTGGTGTAAGTGCATGTACTTAAATTAAGGGTTATTCTGTTGTCACTTGGCACCATTGTGCATGATGGTACTCTTAATTCTATCTTTGTGAAAGACCTTTCAGTGTATGGACTTGGATGGAATAATATGCTAATATTTATAGAAATAACATACATAAACTCTGTGAGGGGAAATTACTGTTTTCACACCACGCTCAAACGACAAAAAGCTTCCTTTGCATTAGATTGGCCTCCATTACCCTGCCAAGCAAACTTGGGGCGATTACTCAGCATTTTACTCTGGACCAATGAAGCCTTTAATCTAGCCACTTATTCAAGTCAGGGCTCAAAAGAATTGTCTTTAGATAAGTTCCATATTTAGACTAATGCTTTGGCTTGAATTTCCAGATGGGACAGCTAAATCCTACCTCAGGAAATTTACAGTAGCTTGGGTTTTGTATCAGGCAACCTGCTGGGCACAAAAAAGGAACTCACCCACCTTCTTTGCTTGCTTCTAGTGCTGATTCTACTGCTAAGTCACCTCTAAGACACTGGAAATCACATGAGATTTTGTACTCTTTCATTGTCTTTATTTATTATTGCTAAACATATCAGTATGTTACCATACCGTGGTAGTATCCCTCCTATATTTCATGATAAAAGAGGCCATACATCTTTGTAAAATAACAAAAAATAGAGTCTCCTTTAATAGAAACAAGCTTCATATTTTCATGAGTCATTGGGTGGTTCTGAGTCAAAGTCATTTACAAAGTGGAAAGTACAGCACATTTACCAGTCAATATTATACAATGCAGAAATATGAAAACTACAAAAGAGATTCGAGTGTGACTTCACAGTTACTGGTCTTTTTCTAGAACACTAGTAACTGGATTTCACAAGACAAAAAAAACAAGACAGGACACCTCTCACAGCGGTGTGACATTTTTGTACTAATGTTGACCAGAACCAGACTAAAATAAGATTGTGTTTAATGACTTGTCATTTGCATTTTCATCAAAAAGACTAAGACTATGACCTAATTTAAAATGACTGTCAACATAAACACTGGGTGATACGGGTTACTCATAATAACTCATAATGTTTCTCAGATCACATGTTTTAATTTCAAGATGAGTAACTGTGCACAAAAGTACTGTATGTACTCGGGTCCAAAGAGCCCTTCCTAGCAGGGTGTGCTTTGCAGACTTTTTTTTTCCTGCATGCGCACTTCACCTCCACTGCTACAGCTTCATCCTAGGGGAAACACTGATCACTGTTGACTGTAGGTGAGTTAAAGAGAGGCAAGGGACTCAGGAGGGTGCAAAACCTCATATCCTCTGGAGTTTCCCCGAAAATCCATCCTGAAACCTCTACATAAAAGTCAGTCCACAGGCTATTATAGGCAACAGAGAAAGTTACATAACAACATGTTTGCCCATTTGCAATAAGAAAAAAGACGAATACCTGTAAAATTACACACCAAACATTTAACATAAACACATCCTGAATCAGAAATTCTGTTTTTAAAAAAAAGCCTATTTAAGAAGTTGGTTAGAAGAATGTGTGTGTTGCCTGCTGTTAAAATTTGTGTTTGACACCCAACTCGTTTGGTTCAATCAAATTCTAGTCTACCCTATTCTAGAGCGTCTAGAGTAGTGTGTCTATTTGCCTGTGGCTTTTGAGGCACGAGTACAAACTATTTTTTGCACAATAAGGAACAAGGACAAATGTCTTGCCTAGCTAGATATATGGTATGAATAGGACTTCTTCCAACCAAGTATATTATATATGTAAATACAGTAGGTGTAATAATAATGCAGTCATGCAGGTGTAAAACACATTTTACGCTGTTTCTTTTTTTTGCGCAACTGCCAGCACTCCCCAACCCCTGTCCCCATGTCCATTTCAGGGAGTTGGCAACCCTAAATTAGAGGTTGCTGCAGACAAATGCTTGTACAAAAGACCTATAGGGTTGGTTTTTTTGTTTTTTTTGTTTTGTTGTTGTTTAGTTTTTTTTTTTTTGGGGGGGGGGGGGGGGGGGCATTATTAAGCATAAACTTAAAAGACGATTGTGAAAATGCAGAAATCTTACAATCAAGAGCTACAACTAGAATTAGCTGAGAAAAGAAAAATAGACAATACAGTGAATGTTTATATGTCAATTATCCTTATATGCACTATACATTTCTAATGTAAAACATATCTAGGCTTTTGTTGGGTTATGGCCATAGGCCTTATACTAAAGATGGACATAGCTATGGTGATGTCCTCCATTGGTTTGTGGACTACTATTTTGAAGTCAGGGGATTGCATTTTGGTTGTTTGAAACCTGACATGACCGTATTTGGACACAATGGCCGGGCTAGGGAGGGGAACTAAGCAAGTACTGTAGTTTCAATGACATTGCGGTAAGTTAAATGCTAAAGAGGGAAACTGCCTATTTTGCAGCTGGTTGAGGCAACTCCTCAAGTGGAATATACCAGAGGTTTTAGTCCTGTCCGAATGCACCATGTCAGTAATTATTCCAGAGAATGTCAATAAAAGTTACGGCTATTTTTCACCTTCTGTAAAACGGTGCGGAAAAATATGCCAGTTAATCCCAATCCCGTCTGAATATGACCCTCTGTAAACATATTGATATTCCGTCATATCCCGTCAACACATCGTTTCCACATATCTATGAGCATGGAGGTTCTTGAAGAAGCACTCTGAACCCTTTTTTAGATGATCAATTTTGTCCTTTAGTTTCGTGTTTACTTAATTTTGTGATATCAGGAAGCTACGTAGCACACACATGGTGACGGGGGGTGACGTAGTACGTAAATCGTCTAACCCCTCCCACTCCTGGTAGAATAAAGGGATTTCTTAATTCCCTGCAAATAGGTCATTTGTATTACAGACGTTCTAAAGGTAAAATGATTTTAATATTTATGGCCGTCGATTTATTCTCCAGTTTGCCCTTGTTCTGTTGAGCATCTACCGTAACTGTGAGTATTAATACTGTCCTCATCAGACACGTTTGGGGTGACGTAAGGCCAATCCATCTCCACCCATTTATTTGCTTATGCTGGGATGGAAATAAGTGTGTTGGTGGAATCAACACATGCATTTTCCTTAAACTGGCTAGTGAACAGTTTGTTCCTAATGGTAAAGTCTTCACAGGCAAGGAAAGCAACTTCCAGAGACCAGACTGAATACTCCATTCATGTGGAGTGTCATGCTTTTATTTCAGAATAAAATAAGGACACATTTCCTGTGCTTTTCATAATTTCCACATACTGTAGGAACCTTTTGACACTACAGCCACACCCAAAACTTCAAGTGTATGCTTAAGAAAATGTCAGTTTCTCCTAGTTTTTGTCTTTAAAGTGATAAACAGTTGAGTGACTGTCAACCGTTCAAAGTCACATACCTGTCTATGTAATGAAAGCTGGCAGTTATTAATGGGAGGAACAAGAGTCAGGGGAGTTTTTAAAAATATCACAGAAAACAATCTACACTTTCATCCACCCACATGAAGTCACCTTGGTGGCATGCATCAAATAATCCTTTGGCCACAGATGTCAGCGCTACCTCACCTTGACATCTGAGGCAATTGTCAAAAGCTGTGAGCGTGACATTAACATCACCTAGCAAATATAATTATTAGTCCTTGTCACACTGTGACTGTGAAAGGTTTTGATTTTGAAGCGAATGCTCTGTGTTGGGTTAGTGCTCACTCACAAGGGAATATATGTAAGACATGTTTCATAAGTGATGACGGAATATTTGGATTTAGTTGAAATTCCTCTTCTTGCTTTGATCTTTACCCACATCACAGATGAATGTATTGGTTAAGAATTGATCCTTAGCCTTGATAGAAAAGGAGAAATTAAGTCACCAATCATCATTAAAGAAGCATTTTAACCACTCTGTATAATTGGAAAATCAAGCTGCTTTTAACATTTTCTCTCAGAACATAAAGCAACAGTGGTTGCCTAGCATCGCTATAACAGTGCTGTGCTTTGAAGGAAATATTGTGGGGGGGGGGGGGGGGGGGGTAATGACCTACAGACAACAGAACATGGATATAGTGGGCCAGTGTTATAAACACTTCCATATGGTATCCATATGGTGGACTTTGGAGCCTTTTGCATTAAAGAAATACTGTAGAACTGTAGAGCTAGATCAGTTGGGTAACTGAGGTCAACTTGCCTGAAAGTAAACTGCAGTTAGAGCTGAACTTTTATTTACACAGATGTGAGGGAATACAGGATACTGACCTCTGGCAAAAAGGTCTGTTTCAGCTCAGTGACAGTAAACTGCAGAGGCAACCCTCCCGTTATTTGGCCTCAAAGTGCCGCTGATGGTTCTTTCATGCTGTCATTTAGTGTATTGTGTATTCCACTGTTTATATTATAAAGCATTCCAAACTATTCATTAATTCTGTACTAATGCTGTAAAGCAGAAATCTTCAACAGTGGGTTATCAGAGTGACTGCAGAGGGTCTGCCAAATTGTTTGAAAATGTTTCCAATTTCTTTTTTAAATATACATTAAACATGTAATCCATAATATTTTCATCTGTTTAATTGTCTTTTAAGTTCCTATCACTCAAAGAGTGAGTTAAAATCACTAATAAAAGCACTTGCCTCTTTACCGAGTATTCTAATATCTTATCTGTGTGTCTGTGGAGACATTCCCTCTCTAAATGCAAATGCACCGCCATGTTAGTATAGCTACTGACAGCGGTTGGTCTGCCGGATAAAACTCATCACTGCTGGTTATGCTGCGTTTATTTGTACTCGGAAATCTTGAAGTTCCAACTTCTGAGTCATGCTTGTAGTAAGGGCAGAAGTGTAATAGGAACATGTGTGTGTGTATGGAATTAAGAGGGTAACATATAGGGGATTGACCGGAAGTAGAGAGGTGAATGTGTTTCAATAAAGTTGACAAAAGAGCAAAAAAAAGTCGGCAAATGTGACAAGATGGAGGCTCAGAAAGCACAGGATCACCTGCAGTTACATCTTACTGCCAAAGAGGCGGCTAGAAACAAGATCTCTCAATTCTTACGGATGTGCTCATTATGACTTTGACATTAATGCAATGTATTTTTAGCAAAGATAAGATTTTATAAAAATAATAAATACATTTACACAGCCTTGATGATAGGCTTACTGGCGTATAGGTAAGGTAGTCACTAAGGTATCCATGCATAGATAAAATTGAGTGGAAGGATTCAATGTGCCTTCCAAATGTATTTTTTAACATAATGATGTATAAATATGACAGCTGTCAGTTAAACACGTTATTAACGGTGTTAACGCAAACCCGTTTAAACAACGTCAACTTTTTTTATAGCAAGTTTAACTTCTTTTTGGCCTTGCAAACTGTGTAGTTTCTTCAAATGCTGTTGCGACAGCTGGTAACGTTAAAAAAAACTACAACACCAAACCGGATCTAGCTAGACCAGAAGCAAAACAACAGACACACCGGCCAAAGAGTAGGAGTGCGAGACGCAGAAATGGATGCTGATACGATCCTGAATGGAAAGTGTACTTTTCAACAGTTGCCTAATGGTTCCATTGACAAGACTTTTGACGTTGCGAACTGAGCTATCATCGTAGCTAGTCCAATCTGAAATATCACTCGATGGCAAAGCACACAGCTGATGCAAATTCTCCACTCCCTCGTCGAAACCAGGTGACAATAGATGACTTCAGACAGAAGCACTTGGATACCACAACTAAGAACAAACTTACTGCTATAGCTATAGCTAAATGGGTAGCTACTGTATGTATGTGTTAACGTTGTGTAGGACGAGGGTCTAGCTGATCTAATTCGCATAGCATCCCACGACTGGACCTATGAATTGCCTTCGAGAGCCACCATAACAAGCCACGTACAGAAATTGCATGAAACGGAGAAGGCTAAGGTACAGCAGGCATTGGAGAAGACTAAAGCAGTCACGCTCACTATTAATTACTGGACGTCCCTCCGTAATCACAACTACCTCGGGGTCACAGCCCATTTCTTTGATCCACAATGGAAACTTCAGTCAAATGCTTTGACTGTTGTGAAGTTAGAAGATAGACACTCTGCTGAGGCAGTTGCAGAGCACTTTATGAAAGTAGCTAGACAGAGGGACATCGAACACAAAGTTGTCTCACTGACAAGAGATAGTGCACGTAATATGATTGCAGCGACCAGGCAGCTCCCGTTTGAGCACATGCCGTGCATCACACACAGTGTGAACTGAGCTGTAACGGTTTCCCTAAGCAACAGCCCGTTTGACAGCTCATTGGCAAAATGCAGAAAAGTTGTTGGACATTTTAAGCATAGCCCAGCAAACCAAGCGGAGCTCGAGCAGCAACAAGTTGCACATCATCAGAAGAAAGAGTCACTTGCACATGAAGTGTCAACCAGATGGAATAGTACCCTGGAAATGATCAAGTGTGTGCAGCGGAATGTTGAACCTCTGAGATATACACTGGCCCTGCACACAACCAATGTCACAATGCCAACAGCTGCTGAGCTGGAGAAACTGAAGAAGCTCGAAGCTGTGCTGAAGCACTGCAGGTCATTTATTGTTTGTTTAATAATCAAAGTAGATCTGTGTCAGAACAGTAATGTGAATGATTGGTTGTGTGTTTATGTGTGCGTGGGTAGGCTATGCATGTGACTGTAGTGAGTGAAATAACTGTGTGAAATTACAGCAGGCCTTAATAGTTCCCCACTAAAGTGATTCTGTATATTATTGCAGGTATGTGTCTGAACTTCTGAGAGGAGAGAAGTTTGTGTCTTGCTCAGCGGTGCTGCCAGCATTCTGTCATCTGTCGCGAGTGATGGAGGTCACGGAGGATGACCCAGCATACATGCTCAAGTTCAAGGGAATCTTTGCAGCAGACATGGAGGGTCGTAAGGAGAAGACCAACATCACATGGCTGAGAGTTGCACCAGCACTTGAACCAAGGTCAGATTGCCATGCTTCATTCTTACACTCATCCCCATTATCAACATTGTGTTTCTCTCAGTGTATTTGTTTTGTTAGGTTGCTTGCTTGCTACTTTACTTTGTATTTTTTAATTTAGCACTGTAGATATACGGGTATTTTCGCAAACTTTTTAGACCTGTACCTGTAATTGTGTTAAAGTTGAATTCACTTTATTTCAAGGTAAACATGACAGGGCTGAGGTGTGGGGTACGATCTGTGCCTTGCTCCAGGAGATGGAGAGGGAGAGGCCTGCACAGCCGGATAACCAAGCCACGCCTGAGCCTCCTACGAAGAAACCAACTCTCATGCTTACACACGATACTTCGTCTGATGAAGAGGAGGACAGTATTGAGCAATGTCTAGAGCGCTACAAGTCAGAGCCTCTTACTGGCATGGATGACTGTCCCCAGGAATGGTGGTCCACACATGAAGGGGCACACAGGGAAATGGCCCGCCTTGCACGCATTACTTAGCAGCACCAGCAACATCAGTAACCTTCTGAAAGGTTGTTTTCAGTGTCTGGGCGGGTTGTGCAAAAGAAGAGAGCTTCCCTGTTGTCTGAAAATGTCAACAGGCTTGTCTGGTTGAGTAACTGGCTTAAAGCAAAGAAGTAGTAGGCTTATCTTTTATTGGTAACCTAAATGTTACCGTTCATTCTTTTTGAAATAAGAGGCTGGGTTCATGAGCCTCTGGTTAATAATGAGCAGTAGCCTGACTGCTATGTTCAAAGCAAACTTGAGAAAAAGAAAGTATTAAGCCATGGCTTGGTTTACCTGATGTGCACTTTATAATTTAATTATTTGTATCGCCCTGTTTGCTAAAGTTGTCTTTCAATAAAAAAAGAACATTTGCATAAAGCAAGCCTATCCACTTTTCTGTGTTGATAAGAGCAATAAAATGAGAAAAAATAATGGGACAAGAAGAAATCATTGTACAATTAGAATAGATAAAAATGTTTGATTAATTTCGATTAATTGTGAGTTAACTATGACATTGATGCGATTAATCGTGATTTAATATTTTAATCGGCTGACAGCACTATTAAATATATGAATATGTTAATAATAAGATTTATTGTAATATCTTAGTATTGTATGCACCATAAAATGCTGTGTGTATTTTATTTAAAATTTTACCAATTTAATATGCAACTCATTTCAATACAATATTTGTAGTAGTGGGTCCCTGCTTCGTCTCTCTATCAGCTAAGGGGTCCTCGGCCTAAAAAACGTTGAAGAAGGGACAGTTCCCCAGTGAAAACATTAATCCGTCTTGAAAGTGGGTCATATATGGGGCGGCGTTTAGCTCACTTTGGTAGAGCTGCCGCCCCATGTTGAGGCTACAGTCCTTCTCTGCAGGCGGCCTGTCTCGAATCCCGATTCGGGCAGCCCTTTCCTGCATGCCATTCCCCCTCTCTGCCTCCCCATTTCCTGTATCTCTCACCACTGTACTGTCGATTAAAGGCAATAAAAAGCCCCAAAACATATAATTGTAAAAAAAAGAAAGAAAGTAGGTCATATATGTTGTCAAATGTAAATTTCTAATTTGGTGCCTTCTTGACCGAGATAAGGCAGTGACTTTTTATGGCACTTGTGCATTGAAGACAACAACTCCCATAATGCACCTTGGGCCAGCCCGGGCTTCTTGGCAGAGGCAGGCAGGTCTTCTGCCTCAGCTGTAGCAGTGGGAGTAGCCGCCTCCTGCTCCTCCCGAACTAATGGTAATGTTCCTGAGCTCCTGAATATCTATAGAAACAAAGATTTCAACTCGTAAGCCCAGGGATGACCATGTGATGGCCATGCTTGTGTTTATAGTGGTGGATATTATATGTACAAGTTATTCACACAAATATAGCATTCAATTTGTGACTTTGGAACACTGACATACATTACTTTTGAAACACAACATCTACATACACATAGCAGCAGACACAGTGCAACATTAGCAATCATTTTGGGTTGTGTTACAGTACACCTGAAAATAATGTTTATACCTTTCTTATTCTTTAAACTATTATGGGTCTCAATCCACTATGTCTGACTTTTTAGCTGCTAAACGGTACACCATGTTCACCTGCTACTGTAGTTGTTATGGGGGCAAAACAGCAGGCTGGAAAGCCGAAACAATGCGCTGAAAGAGGCTGAAAGACTTTGTTAAACTGAGGAGTACTGAAGAGGCGAATGATAGTTCTCTGTGGGTTCATCACTACAACCAAGTGTATTCAGTTTCCTTTTAACTCTGAATGGGTCTCCACCAACTCTTCTGAGAAATATCTAACATGCAGCAAAATCTCACAGTTTGAGTAGTGGGACAGGCTACTGGATGCCCCACCAATGTTTTTTTCTGTTGACTGGATTTATTTTAGTATACATGATGGAATTTTAACAGTGTGTGAACACACTATAATTTAAAAACTATAATTAAAAAAACAAGATTAATTTATAGCAGACAAAGCTACAGTTTTAAACTCCTATAAGCATGTAAAATAATATGTGCTAATTCCATTTGCTACATCTAGTAGCACTACATAGTCTGCAGTGTCTGGCTCTGTGAGGGTGTTAGAAATAAAAATGAAACTCATAATAGATTGCATATGCTGATTTTTGTTGTTGTTTGATTTTGTGACACCTCTTTCCAGGATTTCCCACAGACAATACACCACATTGATCAGCTGTTGAGACAATGGGATGTAATTTGACACCATATGTATCCGCTCATTAATCACCAAGTGTCATTTTAATGTTACAATGAATGTCCAAATAGCTGAATTGTAAGAGAAAGGGTTCCACAGAGGTGGAGGGAGAAATGGCAAACTGTAGGAAAAGGTAAGAAGAAAATCCTGCTCAAGATTTGTGACATCATCCTCCCCACTGCTCACAACCAGACCAAACAGGGCTATGTGTCTGGTTTTCATTTACTTCTTTTCTCCCCCCCGCTCACCCTCTCCTTTCCTCCCTTTTTCTTTTTTCCTCTCTTTAGACAAAGTGGGAGGAGGAAGAGAGAGGTGGCAGAACTCCAGAAGTTTGGAAGTTTGTCCCATCCCAGCCTTGAACTGAGCACCACTGCTCTTCTGGTTTGAGACTGGGAGGGTGTCTATCTCTTTCTGTCTCAACCATTTCCTCCCTTTACTCAGGACCCCTCTCTCTGCACATCTCTTGTCAGTGACCTTATCACAGCTTTGCTCAGCCGCCTTCCTCTGGGAGGTGCTGGAAAAGCCAGCAAGGGCAATTTACCAGGAGGATAATGACCAAAAGTCCAGCTTGCAGTCATCTTACATAACTGATATTATTTTTTCTTCAAAAACAAATACAGTGGAATACATCATCTCAGGGTAAGTTTTAAACTTGTGTGTTCTCAAAGTGATAGATCTTGCAGAAAGAGGTTTTTCCTTTTTTTTTATGAATGCATGATCGCTTGATTTCTTTACTTTGACTTCTTTAAGGATTAACCTCGATTGCACTGTATGTTTATTAGAAATTGACCATAGCATAGATTCTAGTCATAACGTGAGTTTATGATAAGTGTCATACCCATTGGGTCACACAGAACCTTTGGCTTATAGGTCATAAATATCAGACAGCATGTGTTTAGCAGCTTGAGTGAAACCTATACTTTAGTGGTGAGAGTGCTGCAAGGGCAAGAGGTGAGCCGCAGTTACGGGGAAGGAAGATACCTCAGTAATGTTATGTATGATGCATGTAAGTGTAGAGGGGTGTGTGTCTCTCTCTTTTTCTCTTCAAAAGTCTCCTATTCTTCTGGTTGACATTATTGGTTCGCCCAAAGTTCAATTTACTGCATAGGTGTGAAGTTATTGTGGTGAGAGAGTAAAACAGCCCTGAGATTCTACATTTAAAGTCTGAAGCTGTGATCCCGGTTCAGTGTTTGTGCCCTGAACCTGCATGGATCTGAGTAATGTCCATGTCCATTTGTGATGCACTTTTTATGGTAGATTGATTGTTTTGTAATAAATGCATAATTTAATGCAAATTATTGTGCACTATATATTAATATTCTGGGATGACATTTTGGTCATCTAATTAAATCTAAATAGGTGATCTGCTGATAATGGTAGAGTCACATCCAAATGTTTAAAATCTCCACACTCACATATGAGCTCTAAAGAAGAGTAGTTTGATGGCTAGATGTTTCCACTGCAGCACAAAACCACACCCTCTATGAAAGTACAGGGGTCGAAAAGTGTGAACAAAGTGTTTTCCACACTACTGGCCAGAAGAACCAGGAGAACTAGTAGAGCTTTTTCTTCCATTTGACAGAAGAGGTGGGGTGGTTAGTGTTGGTAGTGGGCTGCACTATGTAGTGAACCAGGTGTGAGCCATTAATCTTCCACTTCTCCTACAAGGCTGTCCAAGTAGGGCCAGAGGAATACAGCTGCGTCGTCATTTAAGTGTTTCGTTGTGTGCGTGAGGGATTTGATGCGCAAATTAAGTTATTTCATATCACAACACAATGAAATTACATTGGAAATTCTTCTCATGAGCTACTACTTTCACATATTTTTATGTTTGCATGTAACCCGCTATGATACAGACAGGAATGACTTGGGAATTGTTCAAAAGGAAGGAGGAAACTTGGTGTGTGCTCCAGATTTGGCTTTATGTGTTTGAAATATTTTCACATAATTTACTATCGGCCTTATGCAGATGCAACAGCTCCCATTGAAAGCTAGTATCTAATTGATTATTGGCAGAGCTGAATCAAGTGATTTTTGGATATTCTGTATGGATTAGCATGTTTTATGACTACTGTACTCTCTCCAGCTTTTTGTCTCTCTCTTCCATGATGCACCACAGATGTCTGGAAGGTTGGAACATTTTTCAGAAAGGTCTTGTCTCAGTGAACTACTGCACCACTGTTCTTTTTTAAAGTTACAGCCCATCTATATAATTACAAGGGTTGTAACCATTCACACTGCTAGGCATTGTTTAGTGAGAGCACCAGGTCTGTGGGTAATGATAACATTTTCGTCATCTTTGTTGTGGTCATTTTGAGGTGTTGATGGGTTTATTAATTAAGGCCACATGATCCCCCAATTAGCTTAAAGGTGTGTCAGGCACAAAAAAAGTCTCAGAAATGAACTTACCTAACTAATGATCTCACCCAGCTGTTAACAATGAACATTAAGTCTTTGCTAAAAGCCATCTCCATATGCTTATCTCCCATCCTAACAAATAGTGCACAAGTGTCATGTTTAATACGTGAAGTCAGCCTGCAGACTTAGATTGGCCATGATGCTGGAAAACACATCTGCAAGGTGTCAGACAGACTAATGCACACCAGCTGTGTGGAACTGCATGCTCAGCCTGCCTCGCCCTCCATCTTTTAACTTTATCATTGATCCTCCTCTCATCTGTACCACACATGTCACGTCACATCCTACGAGTTGAAGCGTGGACTGGATGTGCAGATCCACGCACTAAATAGTACACTAAAAAGTCACACATACCGTATGTACAAGTGATATTTCCCAGCATGATGCCAGTGAGTGGCAGTGTAGAGTTGTCTCACACTCAGAAGCTGCGTTAAATGACTCACATCCCTTGTGACTTCACTTTACTGATCTCTTAGCTTCAAATTTGTCAGTGGTTTGTGAAGAGATGTCGTGCATGCAAAAAAAACCCACTTCTTTAGGACTGATTTATACTTGGCATCAATAACTGTTGTTGACAGTATAATTGTTATGTACTTGTTTTCAGTCTGGTATTATGTGTTAAAGGAGCTCCTACAGTTGAGTCAATTTGACAATATAATCCATGATGATGATTAGATGCATATTATCTTAACAAATTCCTTCATGTAAACACTGCGAGACAGTCATTTGCATATGTGTATGTGAGCTTAATTTGCAACATCATTCATAATTTATGTCACAATCCGAACAAAAGTGCAGTAATAAGCTGCAAGAAGGAGCAAGGAGATATCATATTTACCATCTTTAATAAAGAACGTTATGCTTCACTGTGTTGAGGAGTGGGTTTCCAAAATAAATGCAGCTGTGACACTATGGAAGGAATGCCAGTTATACTAACATGCAACTTTTTTGGTGTTGGAAAATATATTTAGGGGGGATTAATGCACCTTCTTGTGCGTATGGTATTACTTTATTCTGGCAAGGCAAGTGTTTTAATTGAACTGAATGGATTTGAATTTAATATTAATTGAACCCTAGAGTTAAACCTGAATTGTTGGCCACTTGGGGGCAGTGGAAACAAACTTGTATTTACATATTCAGAGCTAAAGTAGTATTTCTTTAGAATCCAATTTTCACTCTTCTGTTAGCTCTGGTTTATTCTTCACTAACTCCTGAGGGAAATATATGTATGTAGCAGCTAAGTACTCAGCTATGTTCACCTGCTAGCTGCCTTCTTTGTCAGTCTGCTATCTTGTGCTGGACAGATAGCGTACGGTTTGGTTTTTAGAGCTAGTTAAAGTCACATGATGTGATAACATGAACTGGACAGGATTTTCAAAATTTCAAATATGAATTATCCTAGATAACTAATACACATTGGTGAGGCACTGGTGCATCATTGAAACATACACACATAGTGTTTGTGTGTTGATTACACTGGTATCTGGAATTTTGTGCTGCGCTGCACTGTAAGCTTGTGTTTATGTATGCACATGTGTGTGTGTGTGTGTGTGTGTGTGTGGGTTTGTGTGTGTGTGTGTGTGTGTGTCTGTGTGTGTGTGTGTGTGTGTGTGGTCTTTGCTATAAATGAGTGTGTGAGGTCCAGCTGCACATGTGCTTCAGAGAGTTCATTGACATATTGCAGTGTCTATCTTGCTCTGTAAATGCAAACTGACAGTGTTAACTGTAAA
Organism: Echiichthys vipera; assembly: GCF_963691815.1. Lineage (NCBI taxonomy): Eukaryota > Metazoa > Chordata > Actinopteri > Perciformes > Trachinidae > Echiichthys > Echiichthys vipera. The sequence goes on along the minus strand of NC_139835.1, from coordinate 5,404,683 downwards.
TAATACTACTGAGCAAGCGATTCTATTATATAGTGTACAGGGCAGCATGTTCTGCTCACTGTTTAACATAAACTACTCACCACTTACGCGTAAAGATTTTAAAGTGTTGAGCATATCACAGAGGCACACACAAGTGGAGCTCAGCAGGAGAAAAATAACACTAACATGCTAACAGATGGTAACTCCTCATCTTTACGTTTAGACCCTAATGATGCTAAAGTATACATATATGGCTGTCTCAGCTATACTAACAGGCCCAGGCATTCAACATGATAAATGTGCCATGGATATCTGTTAAATGTAAGATTTAAAGATGTCAGACTTTGGGGACTCCTAGTGGTAGTAACAAAAAGTCACTAACACACTATACAACATATAATATCAGCTTAACATGGATCTTAACTGGGGGAACAGGTAGCTAGGCTAACGTTACTAACATGTCATGTTCATCATGGATGAGAGATAGGTGAAGTTTTTCTTTCAAAGTTTGCATGTGACTAAAATATGACTGTGAAATGTGACTAAAATATGGAGTCCTTCTTGGGTTCATCCTTGAACCCAAGAAGGTCTCCATATTTTAGACGTCTTTCCCGACATGATTGGCTATTAATTATTAACTGTCAAACTGAGATGTACGGCCAAGGGACCTGCCATGTTTAAAAAACACTGAAAGTGATTTAGTTTCACAACTTCCTGTATCTGGCCCTTCAAATTAAAAGACCTCCAGCCTTTTAGGCCCTATACTAGCTGCCTGTCACATAGATTTTCACTTAATTTTAACAAGATATGGCTCCAAATGTTTTTTTTCTTCCTGCAACCAATGGACTGATGAAGTTACTGGCAGAGATTGAGATTTATATCAGAGAATATACGTCATAATCAAATACATCAGTAAGGACATTGTCATTTGAAGTAATTTGTAGACAGGATATTTTTTTTACTTTTTTTGTAATTCCCCATGCTGCCATTGTTTTGGCTGCTCATGTCAGAGAAAACAGGAGTCCACTGTGCTGCTGTGTTTTCCTCTGTGGCAAGGAGGGGAAGCCATAGTGTTGACACATTGGCCAGGCCTGGCAAACTCTGCAGTGGCTTTTGAGTGACCTGGAATCACATGAGCATGAGTGGAGAACACAAACATCTGTTGCAATGTCCAAGAGAGCTCAGATTTCCTTGAGATGGAGAAACTTGGTGATTTAGGTCCTATATCTGGATAGTGACAGAATGGGGTGACTACAGGGTTGCATATCTCTCACTGCAAGCGTGAAGTCTGTTTGAACTTGGCTGTAATATATTTTCCAAGCATTTTACATGTTTGTTATATAAAGAAAAGATTATAACAAAAGGTTTTTATATGCAGTCATCACGATCTTGTCAGGCACTGTAGAATGACCCCACCCAGTTAAAGGTGGGTGAATGTGTTTGCTGTACACTGATATTTTGTGTGTGAGACAACTCTGCAGCTGCCTTTTAATATGTTCAGTTCAGTAACTTTCCTCAGTCTTCATCTGAATGACCAAAGTGGTTTGTTGAGTTTTGTTTGGTCAGTGCATTTTGATGATTACACTGTTGGGCTTGTCTAAAACGTAAGTACAAATGTTAGTGTTTTTTCACCACCACCTCAGAGTTTGATTTTCAACTGCAAAGTGCAGTCTGCATAAACAGCAGACACAGCAAAGTATCAACACGGTGACTCCATCGAACTTGACGCCTGCAGTGTTTGCATTAAATAAAACAGCCATGTGTTTATAATTCATTATTGCTCTGTATTGTGGATGGCTTTGAGTCAAGCATAGCTGACCCATGTTTTCCAATCCTAGTGAAAGACTCTCTTTTACTCCACAGCAAAAAAATCCTTGAACCTAAATAGGATTGAAGTGCACATTTGGTAAGATCAGAGGGTAACAGAATCCACTGTAGACTGGGACATTTTCCACATTCATTTTTGCATGTGTTGTTGACCAAGGCTTAGAATTAACTATTTTGCAATTCCGTCAGAGACGTGCAGCCTGTCTTGTGTTAATTCTGCCTGTGTTATTTGTATTGCTTAAAACTTAGTTTTCATTTTAAATTGCTGCAATGATAAGCTCAATTTGCACTTCAAGTGTAGCAGTCTTAGTGCCATTTTTTTTGTATATATTACTGATAAGGTTTTTCCTGGCTTTCCCTGGGGCACTGGTGCAATTAGACTAAAGTTTAGGGAAGCAGCCAGTCTTATGACTGGAGGGTTGCCAGTCAAATCTCCGGACCTGCAGGATAAATATGGGTGGGGAGCTGCCCTTAGTCCAGACTGAACACCTAACTCCTCGGTCGACAAATCCCCTGGAATTTTTTGGGGTTAATCAGAGAAAGCACAAATTAGGATGGAGGGATTTTTTCTTCTTGCATAAAAAGACATATGTGTATTCATATTTTATGAAATAGGCCCATAATAAAAGACAGATGATGAGTAAAAAGGTTTTATGTGGTTCAAGATTCTATTAAACTGTGTTGTACCTGTATTTCCTGCTAGAGGGCATTGGTAGTATTAAGTGTACCATGATACCTCTTACATCATCATAAATGCATGCCTTTTTTTTTTTTAAAATACATTTGACACACAGTAAATCTCTAATTACCGAAATACCTCTTCTCTTTATAGTGTCACCACCAGCAGGCACAAAGGCTGCTCCTCTGGGGCCCTGCGAGTTGTTTACCTTCACTCTTCCATCATAAGTCTAATGGTGAAGCCTTTATTGGTCTTTGGCCATAGGCACCATTTCAGGCCCTTTCTTTATAAACTGGTGTGAAAATCCTTCCTAATTGCAGAGCGGAGTGGTGGGTCTGCCAACTCACAGTTGGAAGTTTGGGTAAAATTAGTTTTTCCTCTGGATCAGCGTTTGAATGTTTTAAGTTTGCCTCAGTGTAATTAAAATGTAATTGCTCTTGGTGCTCTTTTTGGACTGGTATTATCACCTTAGGGTCATGTGAAATTTAATAGGTTATGTGTGTTTGTGTGTTCTTGGTCATTATCTTTGTAAGGGCCTATAGAGTTAGGAAAGTAAAGGAAATCCTCACTTCTCAAAGGGCACTCTAAGGTGCTGGTTAAGGGCTGGCCATGTAGCAGTGATGGTTAACTTGAGGAATCTTGTTTACAGTGTCTTCACAGGTATTAAAGCACAGCGTGTGTGTGTGTGTGTGTGTGTGTGTGTGTGTTTGTATCTGTACATATATCTTTGTGAGGGATGATTTAATAACGAGTACATTTTGATGTAATAATCCCCGGTCTGGCTGTGGCTACTGAATAATCGAGTGTGTGTGTGTGCGCGCGTGTGTCGTTCAGGCATTATTCATTCAGAAGATTTGAGTCTGTAACCTGTAATTGAAAAAAAAAAAGGAAATCTACAGTATTTAATCAGAATCATTTAAATTAACTACAAACATTCATATTTTTGTTAGATATAATGTTTAAAATATTTCCTGTACTATAGGTGAAATAAGTTAAAAAAAACATGCACATTATTTCTATCTGCGCTGAACTTTACACACTTTTCAGCAGTGAGCTATGTTTGACCTTTCTCTTATTTCCTGTGACATTACCTAACATCACAATGGGGGAAAGTCTGACTAAATAGAAAACACACACCCCTGCTGTGAAACTGGACTTTTCCAGTCCAACACCCCTCTTAAGAACACTTTATTTTGTGAGTTGGAAAATTTAGCCCATGCCAAGCAGTTAATTACTAAAGCACTTTTGGCTGGTCATTTTAACAGGTGGTTTTGATCAGGGCTGCTACCGAAACACCAACACATCCTGCAGCACCCTCACTTACAAAGCAAAACCAAAAGGTTAGAAAGATCTGTGACCAGAGGAGAATCACACATAGCAGCATTTAATGACAGATACACTGTCTGTTTTAAAGCTTGGGCAGGATGTACAAGTTTTACCACTGTCTCATGTTAATGTGAAAAAAAGCTCATCGCTGTGTTAAGCAACTGGGACATAGTGAGACTTTAGGAGTAGTAGCAGTAGGGAATCTCATTGTGTGTTATATTAAGAGAATCAGGCCTAGTTTGTACTGGAGCATGTTCATGTAAAATGTATGTTGGATAGACACTAGGGGTGGAACGGTTTATTGAAAAATTCCGTCCCGTTCGGTACGCATGTCACGGTTGGGTACACGTGTGTACCGTTCGGTTTATGAGGTGCAACGTAGCGTAAGCCTTCATGACCGCTGTCCTTTAATCTCAGCGCTAAGTCTCAGCGCGTCAACGCTCCGCACGCTCCCGCTCCGCTCTTCTTCGTGGGTTTTTGAATCCGCTTGGCAGCAGTTCGCTAAGCTCCGCTCTGTTCTTGTTCTCAATCGTTTCAGTCTGGTTAAATCCCCAAATCAACGTCACTTTCTACTCTGAAAAAAGAAAGGATGTCAACCGCTAGTTCACCAGAGAACGGACAGAGAAGTTTTAGTTTCTGTCTCTGTGAAGACTGTGTTTACTCTGCAGCCATATCTGAGTGTAGAGAGGAGAAGTTGATAAAAATCCTGCTACTCTGCATTTATGCTACGTTCATTTTTTGATGAATAAACTAATATTTCATATGTGCTTGTCAGCCTGGTAAAGTAACTAGTAATTGAAGTAATCAGATAAATGTAGTGGAGTAAAAAGTAGAATATTTCCACTGATTTGTAGTGGAGCAGAAGAATAAAGTAGCATTTAAATAAAATACTCAAGTAAAGGACGAAGAGCCTCAAACTTTACTTCAACCGCCCTAATTCCAAATTACTTGAATAGCCCTGATGTAGCCTACTTCAGTCAGTTCAGTGATTGCTGTTTGTGCGTATTTTAGTGAAAGAAAACCTATTTTCTTCATTTTTTCTAAGATTTGATAATGTAAAAGTGTTTATATTCTTACCTAGAAGGCAAACAATTGTTTACCTTTTTGCCAACTAAATATATAAACGAGTAAATGCAGGAATGTCTCTCCTACTGTTTCAAAATCTCACTTCACTTTCATTTAAGATTGTTACAGTAATCCCTAAGCAAGCTGCCTCATTATTTCAGTTTTTGCATGATTGCATGACATGTCATTTTTTTTAATTATTAGGCTACAGATCGGATACATAGTATTTTTAGAATCTAAAAGAAATAGAAAAAAACAACCGAACCGAAAAACCGTGACCCCAAAACCGTGATATGAACCAAACAGTGGATTTTGTGAACCGTTCCACCCCTAATAGACACACAGTAAGAACCAAATTATAATGTTCATATTACAAATAAATAATAAACTGAGACGTGTTTGTCTGCTGGTTCATATTCATATCATATTTGCTTCTGGCTTCACAGGTTTCCCCTTTGCTGTTTTGGTGATAGAAGATGAGGAGGCATCGGTTGTTACCGCTGTGTGCCCTCCTGGGCGTCCTGCTTGCAGGATTCCTCCCTAACCTTGAGGCTCAGGAAGGTAGGTCGAAACTAAATCCATCTCAGCTGCAGTCAGCTGGTGTGCTCATTTTGTAGACTATGTCTCTGCCTGTAACACTTCTTCCAGTTTTCAGCAATGCTCAGTGGGATATAAAATATCTAATTTACATCTGCACCTGATCAAATATTGCAATGAAAAAAAGGGATTTTATTATTATTATTATTATTATTACTATTATTATTATTATCATAATTTATATTTGATGTCATTTTGCTTATAGGAAAAACAAAATATATTCATGTAGATACAGTAATAACACAATATTAAACTGATAATGAGCATTGTTGGTAAACTGGCTATTTTCAATTATTTATTTTTTTTAAAATACCAATAATACCAATTCCAATCAGATGCTCTTTTTTCATGAACAAAGCAAAAATAATGCTGTGAATTTAGAATTACTCAAACATTCCAGTTGTATTGTACAGTATTATTGTTAAGTACCAAAACAACATTTTGGTACAAGAATCTTTTCACTGGTCTTTACTTTTGTCCTCCAAACACTTTTGAAGATTGTGCACACGGGTTGGCAGCTGATATATACTTTCTAGTGGATTCATCCTGGAGTATGGGAGAAGAGAACTTTGAGCATGTCAGACAATTTCTGTACAACTTGATACAATCCCTGCACCAGATTGGAGGGGACAGATTTAAATTTGCCCTTGTGCAGTACAATAATATTCCTCATACTGAGTTCCAGCTCAACAGCTACCCAACATCACAGGGAGTCCTGGCACACATCAAGGCTATGCCTTACCGTGGTGGGGGCACCCGGACTGGCCTGGGCCTACATTTCCTGATTCATACGCACTTGACCGCTGCTTCGGGCAGCCGTGCTGCTGATGGTGTTGCCCAAGTGGTGGTGGTGCTAACAGACGGGCGCTCCCAGGATGACGTGGCCGAGCCAGCTCACGTGCTGTGGCTGGTGGGCGTGGAGGTGTTTACAGTTGGAGTTCAGGATGCAGTTGACTCAGAGCTCAGGGAGATGGCTAGCAAGCCCCATGACACTCATGTATTCAGTGTAGACTCTTTCCTGACTTTGCGGGATATAATCCAAGATTTAGTAGTTGGGCTTTGCGACGCAGGGACTTGGTCAGGGGGTGGTCCAGTGGCAAACGAGGCTCCTGTGGCTGGAAGAGGGACAGGTAATGAAATGGGACCAGTGTAACTACCATTACTAATGTGTCTATATGTGCAGGATGAAGCTGCTGCATATGTGGCAGTGACTGGATATTATTATTAACACAATCAAGTGTTTTTTAACCACAATAACCTTTAACTACCCCCCCCCCCCTGCAAAATTAACATCACTTGTGTTGTCTTACCACACTTAATATGTCCCTAATGCTTTAAAAATCACAATGAGATCTGCATGTGATCAACATCCCTACAGAATCTTACATTAGGGTGCAAAAATGGCACAGATACTGTATATGCCTGTGTAAAGCCAGAACAAAAACAATGAGTATGGATTGAGAAAAAGCTATCCAAGCAATAAGAATATTTTGCCCCCGTGGCTTTTAGATTTGGATGTCATGTTGTGACATACAGCAACAACCTCAGTCATGATTCAGTTTGTATTAGTACAATACAGCAACAGAATTGTAAAATCCATAGATTGAAGAAGTTGGTTCAGAGAACCTTTGAAAAAAATGGACTTGAGGATGCCTTACCCCCCAAAGCATCACTTCTCAAAATCAATCAATGAGCTTTTAACAATAGCTAACCATGCACCACTGCTTATGTGTCTTGTCTTTTGTATGTTTTTCTCTACTTGTCACAAAATAAAATTTGTGCAGAAGTCTGTATTTGAAACAGTGATGAACCGGCTTGGACTCTTCCTTGACTTACATAAGTACTTTGAGAATATTTTTATATGTAGATGTCCAGTAATTATATGCAAAATGTTACAATAAGTTAATAGAATAAAAATAAATACATTCCTATGAAACTACATACTTTGCCAGCATACACAATTCAACTTAATTGGAAAAATCATTAATATATACTGTAAATTTGTATAAATTTTACATGGAATCGCATGGAATATTCTCAAGTACTGTAAATGTATAGGCCCCAAGGATATGCCACAGGGTCATGACTGGTCACTTTATCTGAGGTCTGTAACAAGAGTCTACATGGGATGGCTGAACTCAACGGAGCTTATACCAGGGAAACGTCACACACATTTAACAAAAAAGACATTTGTTTTTGTTTTAATTTTTTCATGAATTGTTTTTTCTTTTGACGTACAGCTGTCATCATAGTATAGCCACATGAAAGAGTAGACCAACTGTACCTTTGGTTTTAAATTAATTTGATTGACTTGTGAATAAATGATAATTAGGTATGAATTACTCATTGTAGTTAAAATTAATGATCATATTAACTGTAAAAAAAGAATCTTTTTTTAATAATTTTAACAAATTTTAAATACATCAACTTTTCTCCTTTATGGCTCAAAATTGTTATACATTTATTTTTATTTTTTTTAAAATGCTAGCAATTTAATTTATAGTCACTCAGTCATATTAAACACTTTTGGCTATTTATCACAATTCCTTTTCTCTACAAAGTAAAATGATGATTGCTGTGTGATTTGCTTTATGTCACAGTGGAGTTTTACTCTTCTCTTTACTCTATGTGGGAAAACATTAGTTTTTCAGATCAGAATACAGTACTGTAATGTACTTATCCAGTGGATACGTACTGTTTCCAAAAAAATAAACTTTAGAAAATCTCCTTGGTTCAGCCTACATGTAGTATGATGTGTTTTGCAATGTTTGATTGATTCGTTCACTTTCAATATTACTTCACACATGCAATGATATGCTAGCTAGCACGAATCTTGGATTGGATTCTTTGTCTATGTCTCACCATGTTAACGCTTTCACAAGTTCCATTTTGTTTTGTTTTCTCTCTCTCTCCTTAAAGCACAAGACTCAGCAGACCTAGTTCTCTTAATTGATGGATCACAGAGCGTTGGAGCAACAAACTTCCCCTTTGTGCGTGATTTGGTTTTGAGAATCATTGAGAGCCTTGATGTTGGCAGGGACACTGTTCGGGTGGCCTTGGCTCTGTACAACGGCGATCCACAGATAAAGTTCTATCTAAATAGCTATGACAGCAAAGCATCAGTCCTGGAAGCGGTGAAGGGCCTTGCCTACTCAGGGGGCGACGAATCTAACCTGGGGTTCGCCTTGGAGGAAGTGGCCCAAAGCCTTTTGAGCCCAACAGCTGGGGGCAGAGCAGACGAGGGTGTTCCCCAGATGTTGGTGGTTATCAGTGCTGGGCCATCGACTGATGATACTGGTGCCGGTGACCGTGCCCTTAAGAGGGCTGGCGTTATCACATTCGGCGTGACGATTGGTGACACGGCCACTGCAGATCTGGAAGCAGTTGCTACAGATAAAAGTTTTGTCCTGTCAGCCCCTGATTTCAGAGCAGCGGCGAGCATGGGTGACCAGCTGCTCCCATACATTAACGGGGTGGTCCAACGCACCATTATAGTTCAGAATGAGTTCACAGAAGGTATGTAACTTCTCTGCAAATGTTAGCGAGACATTGTGGTAGTGGAAGGGAACTTGAAAAATAAAAAGACCTGAGGAGCTCGTAATAAATGTAATATATTACAAGGTAAGATATTGTGCTCTTTTATCAGAGGTGGGAATTACACAAAAAAATACAAACTTTTGTTAATGTTCTGTACTTTTGTAAAAAAAATTCTGCGTAGAACTTCAGAATGGGATGTGCCCATGTCATATGAATCACATGCTCAAACGTATTGCTTGATAGAGCTTACATTGTTTTGTCATTTAAGTTTCTGCATTAAAGTGAATTGTTTTGTGTGAATGCAAAATACTTGCATACATACAGTGCATACGTACATTATTTGTTCCAGAGAGTACCAGCAATCATTGCCATCTTGAGAACAAAAAGACTGCAGAAGATGACCCACCTTTATAGGCTTTGTAAAATTACATTAAATGACTGTATTGACCGTATCACCAAGAGATAAAGAACAGCTATCAGCTAGCAAGAATTTATTCATTGATCATAATAATTTATGTTATTTAGCATTTCTATTTGTATTCAAGTTTAATTTATACTTTGTATGCTACCATAGATCTTGTCCATATGCAATCAAAAAATGTTTTGATCTTGATTGCAAAATCTTAACTCATACCTTATGAGAATACATATTTAAGATATAACTTTCAGAAGGAATCCAAGTTTTTTCTCTTATGTCAATATTTGTTGACACATCCCAAATAATCTTATATAAATATAAAATATAAATCAAATTATTAGAATATTCTTGGTGGGCTTTGCTAGCCTTTAGTACATTTATTATTGTAACATTTCTTAAAACCAGCCTTTACTCTCATATTAAAGTATTTTCTTTTCTTTTCAGTCTTGGCAGTTGGAAAACGAGACATCATCTTCCTAATCGACAGTACAATGGGTGCAACGATCATCAACTCTGTACGCGAATTCATTAAGCGGTTTGTTGACATCATGCCAATTGGTCCGGACCAAGTTCAAGTGGGTGTGGCCCAGTTCAGCAATATCCCTCGACTTGAAATGAATCTCAACTCCCATGGAACCAAAGAGGAAGTAATTGCTGCTTTGGGCTCTATCAAACCAAGACCCGGACAGTCAATCAACATTGGAGCAGCCTTAGACTTTGTGCGGACAAATATGCTGCGACCTGAAAAGGGCAGTCGTATTCAACAGGGGGTGCCCCAGCTTTTACTGTTGATGACCAGTAAAAAGTCCAGTGACAGTGTGGAAGCACCTGCTATGGCTCTGCAGCGACTGGGGGTATTGACTCTAGCTGCAGGTTCCAAGACTGCTGAGGAGCAGGAGCTGCGGCAGATTGCCTTTGCTGACAGTGTTGCGTTCTATATGAAGGACTTCCGTGCACTGATTCGCAACCCAAAGGCAATTGTTGATGCGCTCTCCACTCTAGCTGGGGTGGTGGTGACTGAAGTACCAACCGAGCCAGGTGATATTTTGTCTTCTACATGCATTCAATACATTCTGATAACAATTCACTACATAAAATAACTAACGAAATGGAAATATACAGATGAGTGAAAAATGTGTGGAAAACTACAGAAGCCCTAAAGGGTCATACATTACATACATTTTATTTCCTGTCTTCCCATGATAATGAAATAATACCTACAGTTTCTTGTGTTTTCTCATGCTAACGAGATAATTCATTTGAGATCTAGAGAAAAGAAAATGATAGTCTAGTCTATATTCAGTGTAGCAATGTCATTTTGTTTTTTTTAACAAACTTTACATTATATTACAACAACATAAATACCAGTAAAGGAAGGAGTTTAACAATGTGCACATAATATACATATTAAGTTAATAACAGTAAATAACCCACTAAAATAATCCGTCAGGGTTGTTGTGTTCTTCAAGATACGTCTTTACAAGGCATGACCTCAGGTGTGATGAAAATCTCAGTCCTATCAGATTCCTTCATCATCTGTTAAATTAATTATCTCGTTAGCTCAGGAAAGTGAAGGAAACCGATCTTCTTATAATGAGAAAATGGATCAAAATGATCTCATTATCTTGGGAAAACAGAGGAAATAAAATGTATGTAACGTATGACCCTTTAGGGCTTCCGCAGAAAACAACGTGTTACGATTAAAATACTACATACTTTTTGAATAGCCCAACTGATCATATATCTGAAAGTTTAAATTGATGTGTTAGAAAGCACTTTCCGCCACTTTCATTAAACCTCTCAAAAAGGAAATGTCTTTTGGGAGAATATTGTCCCATGAAACATGAGGCATTTAAAGCTGAAGCCGTTAACTTTCTGTAAAAAAAAAAGTTTTTTCTTTCATATCTGCTGAAACTGTCACTATATCCACACAGCACAATTAGACAGATGATCTGTGAAGTCATGTATCTTTACCTCTTTCTGCTCCTAATGGCATATGCTAGATTCCACTGAATCTTCAGCAGTGTCAATAACCGCTCTGAACTTCGATTAAACTGTGAAATTAGGCAGTGCTGATTTAGCATATTTCTTGCATAAATACATAAAATAAATAAAATAAATAAATTGTTTTTAGAAACATATCTTCATTTACCTTTTAGCTATATAATGAGAAAGTTTGTCAGGACGATTGGTTGGTGGGCAGGGCTTGGTTTTGGCACGTCCAAAAACTTTCTGGCAGAATATGGACTATTGCACACAGTGTTTCTGTAGGTTATTAATAGCTTAACTTACTCAGACCCACCAAACCCATTTGAGTGACAAGGTGCAGAAGGCTTCCTCAAAATTTAAGGTATAGAATTTAAATGTGACACAGAGAAGCTGTATTTGGGATTTATAGCCGAGTTCTGTTGGTATTTTTAGATGTACACCTTCAGACTGTAAAATAAGATGGCACGATTTGGAACAGATGACACCCCTTATATATGTATTTTCACCACCAACTCTCTGAAGATACTAATAATTTCACTGTAAATGTGTGTGGCTGTTAGTGCTGATTTCATTTTGGCAAATAGGCTTATTTTCATAGATTTAGGCCAATTAAGTGTCAGATGTATGCATATTTCCTCATTTAAATATGTTCAAATAGCACAGTTTTCTTGGGTGTATTTTACCCCTCGCAAATTAGCCCCAGAGACCTTTATTGTGAAGCTATTGACAGAAATATGATGCAATTTGCAGAAATTAATCTCTGGTATTTTTCAATAAAAATATACTTATCTGACAAGATAACGACAAAAAAGGCGCTTTCACACAGCCTTCAGTTCAAGGTAGGACTGTCTCACCTTATTCTACCACACTGTATAAAAGTTACAAACACAGAATGAGGGAGCAGAGCTGCTCTGTGTTTAAGCTAAGTGGTCACAGAGCTGTAAGAGAGCCGAACCAACATCTGTTGACAGCCTGCATTGCAACTGTTGTGGGTCACATGGAGCCAGTGTTCCAAGGAGCCTTATTTATTAATATTTTACAGAAACATTGCACGCAGTTGTCCACCCCAGATATTTATATGTCTATGCTGTAGCTAAATGACACTAGTTCAGCTGCCAGTTTGCTTAGTTTTGTCTATTTTTGATAGTAATAAATAAAAAGATAAATAATGTTAATGTAACAAATTGATACTTAGCAACATACTGTATATTTCCTGGGCAAATTCAATTATAACTGTATTGCCTATAGCCTTCAGCATATCCAAAGTCATTTCTCTTTTTTTATTGCTGAGAGACAACAAAATCACCATTTTGGGCCGTGGAAATGCTGAATGTGTGGCATCTTCCCCAACTTTCAGTTTGTAGTGACAGGTACTGCTCTGGAAGTGCCGCAAGCAAATAATCATTTTCATAGCATATACATATGCTATGTGTTGCTTATAGTGTTACACCATCCAGAGCCTGAAAATATGTGTGTGTGATAGTACACATAAGAATGAGTTGTTTTGTTTTTGTGCTTTTCCCTAGTGGTGGAGATAACAACCGTGCAGACTCAAAAAGTGGTCCGAGACATTGTCTTCCTTGTGGATGGCTCAAACTACATTGGCAGCAGTAACTTTCCCTATACGAGAGACTTCATTATCAACGTGGTCAACCAGCTTGATGTACGTCCTGACAGGGTCAGGATTGGTCTCCTGCAGTTTGCTGAAAATCCCAAAATTGAATTTTATCTGAACAGCTACAGCAGCAGGCAAGATGTTGTGGATAAAATCTCTCAACTCAGGCTGACTGGAGGTTCAGTTTTGAATACAGGAGCTGCCATGAATTATGCCCTTGTCAACATGTTCCAGCCATCAACTGGGTCACGCAGGAGGCAAGGAGTCCAGCAGGTGTTGGTTCTGATCACAGGTGGTCCGGCCCAGGATCAGGCTAAATCTGCAGCTGATAAATTGGCTCTGGCTGGTGTTTTGACCTTTACAGTCAGTTCTGGGCAAGCAGAGGAATCCTTAATGAGAACAGTTGCCTTCGTTCCAGATTTGGCTTATCATGACCCAAGATTCTCTAATTTACCAGCTATGGCTGAACTGATAATGCCAAAGTTGATAACAGTGGTGGGCGATACAGATGTTTCGTTCCCGGAAGAAACTAGTGAGTCTTGTTTCTTTCTGTATATACCAATGAATGTAAACATGTTAAAATTTCATTGGTAACCATTGTTTTGTTTTTCTTTTCCTGCAGTTGTTGCTGGAGCTGAAAGGGATGTTGCATTTCTCATTGATGGCACAGATAATGTTCGAGCAGATTTTTCCTACATCCGTGATTTTATCCTTAAAGTCATTGAACCACTTGACATAGGGACTGACAGGGTGCGAGTTGCAGTGGTTCAACACAGTGAGAGGCCAACTGCATCTTTCTATCTTAACACTTATCAAAACAAAGATGAGGTGATAAGAGCTGTCAATGGAATGTCACTGGCTGGTGGACGTAGTCTAAATACAGGAGCTGCTCTAAGATTCATGAAGGACACCATCTTGTCTGAAAGGCATGGTAGCCGTGTTGCACAAAATGTCCCTCAGTTTCTGATCGTTTTGACTGGAGGCAAGTCCAGAGATAATGTGAAGGATCCTGCTGGTGCACTGAAGACAGAGGGAGTCGTACCGTTTGGTGTTGGTGTCAAGGATGCAGACCCAAAGCAGATTGAGGCCATTTCACACAACCCTTCCTTTGCCTTCAATGTGAGGGAATTCAGTGAGCTTAGCACCGTACCACAAAGGCTCAATAACTACGTTAGCCTTCCAAAGGAAGAGCTGACCATCGTGCTACAGCAAGGTAAGATAAAACTTTTTGTAAGGGTAAACTTGTTGTAAAACAAAACAACGCTTTCACTGATGTTTTTTGGTGCTATAACGGAATCTTATTTGTTGTGTCTTAGTACCAAACAATGCTGCAAAAAGAGATATTGTGTTCCTACTGGATGGCTCTGATAACACAAGAAAAGGATTCCCAGAGATACAACTCTTTGTTAAAAGCATAGTGGAGAGCCTCTCTGTCAGTGAGAGCCAAGACAGAGTGTCTGTGGTTCAGTTTGCTGATAACCCAGAGGTCAATTTTTATCTGAATTCTTACAAGGCAAAGAATGACATTATAAATACCATAGATCATTTAAGGCACAAGGGCGGGCGGCGCCTTAATATTGGGGAAGCTCTCCAGTTTGTAAGGCACAGAGTCTTCACCTCCTCCACGGGCAGCAGACGACTAGAAGGAGTGCCCCAGATTTTAATTATTTTAAGTACTAAACCATCCACTGATAATGTGAGAAGCCCAGCCTTTGCTCTTAAAGAGCATGACATTGTGTCAGTGGGGGTTGGAGTGGGAGATGCCAATCTTTCAGAGCTGGAAATGATTGCCTTCAAACCTGGTTTCACATACAAGGTCACTGATTTCTCCAAGTTGCCCTCAATCCAATCACAACTTGTTTCTACACTGAATATAAACAAAGTCACTGAGGAAACCATGACTGGAATCTCTGATTTAGTAGGTAAGAATTCCACATTAAATATCAGTAAGGAGTACAACATTACATTATTTGTCTTTTGAATTAAATGATTTACTCTCTCCTACTATTTACTACTCCAATACTACGTCTCTCAAGAATATTTAACATACATTTTCTGACAATACATCTAGTCTAATTATAAACAATTATGCGTTGTTTTGATACACTGCTGTTGCATGACATACTGTATATGATTACACTCGCTAGAAAATTGATTCTGTTTAAAAAGGTGTTCTGTATTTGCCTACGAGACTCTTTCATACCTATTCCCAATTGTCCACCTCAATGTTTCTTTGAAAATTAGTCAACAAATCCTTTCATACATCTTTCTGATGAAAAGATGGTTCTTTATTTCCGCTTGAAATAACACTTTTAGAGCATTGGCTCATCTTTCTTTCTATGCTCAGTTTACTCCTCTGAGCTTCTAACTTACTCATGCTAAACAGTATGCATGAGCGTAGCAAAGTCCTGAATGCACAGTTCGTGAATTCTTTTTCTGTCTATCCATGTATCAACTTGTTGACACAGGGAAAAATAAGAGGGACATAGTGTTTCTCCTTGATGGGTCGGATGACTCCAGAAATGGACTACCAGCTATTCGTGAGTTCATCAGAAGAATGGCGGAAGAGCTGGACATTGGGGAAGATAAGGTTCGAGTGGCCGTTGTACAGTATAGTGATGACACCACATTTTACTTCAACCTAAAAACTCATAGATCGAAAAAGGCCATCATCTATGCTGTAAGAAATCTCCGCCATAAAGGAGGAACACTTCGGAACACTGGAGCTGCTCTACAGTTTGTGCGAGACCATGTTTTCACGGCTTCATCTGGGAGTAGACATCTTGAGGGAGTCCCTCAGATTCTGTTTTTACTAAGTGGTGGCAAATCCAATGATGATGTTTTAGGAGCAGCATTAGACCTAAAACAGTTCGGTGTGGTATCTTTTGCCATCGGAATGAAAAACACTAAACAAGAGGAGCTTAAAAAAATTGCCTCCTCCTCCAGATTTCTTTTCAACCTTCCCGTCTTTGGGGAACTTTTGTCCATTCAGCCGGAGATAGCTGCTTTTGTCCAGGCTGAAATACAAATTGAGCCTTCCAATGCTGTAGGTAAGAAGTGTCACAGTTTCGCATTTGAGAATAAAACAGACTTCACACTTACGGTTTAGTATGATTGGTCTTTCATAGTTTGAATAGCAATGAAACTGCATCATCTTCTGAAGAATGTCAGTCGATCAGTTTCATGTTTCTCAAACTGTCTCCAATTGCTAGAGGCAACTTCCTTGTTATGCCGTTTCTTGTTTGGCTCTCATCCCTTTTATTCCTGTACCTTGGAGAGTCTTTTCTTGACAGCCCCGCATCAGAAAATAATCTTTCTTTCTATTCTCAAGCTCTTTCTTGAGCCAATGATAATCACATCATTGACTGAGTATTAAGGGTAAAGTATATTTAAATATTTTTTCAGTTTTCTCTGTCGTTTCTCTTTTCATTTGTGAAAGAGGAATATGATCATTGTAGTTATTTCCAAGTTTCTCAATAATTTCTTCATCTACTGTTTTTCTTAAATTTTCTGGCATCTAACACCTTGTTTATCACGGTATTTAGTTTCAGTTTTGATTAACAGTTCTTGTGTCTTTTCCAACCATCTAATGTGTAATGATCACACCACAGTACATTTTAGCTTATGTGTTATGTCTGATTGTTAAGCAAGGTTTTCCTGTTCTTTTCTAGTTGAATTAGAGTCTCCTCAAAGAGACATTGTTTTTCTGTTGGATGGATCAGATGACACACGGAGTGGCTTTCCAGCAATGAAAAGTTTTGTCCAAAGAGTGGTAGAAACACTCAGTGTTGGTGAGCACAAAGACCGCGTCTCTGTGGTCCAGTATAGCAGAGAGCCACAGACACATTTTAGTTTGAACACCTACAAAGAAAAACAAAATGTTCTAACTGCTGTCCAGCAGTTGAACCATAAAGGGGGCAGACCCCTCAACACTGGGGCAGCCCTCGACTTTGTGAGGAAAAATGCTTTCACTGAATCCTCTGGAAGTCGTCATCAAAATGGAGTCCCTCAAATATTGATTTTGTTGAATGGGGGAAGATCTCAAGATGATGTTGCAAGTGCTGCTGTGGCTCTTAAACAAGACAAAGTTGTTCCATTCTGTGTAGGAACAAGAAATGCAAACATACTCGAGCTCCAAATGATTGCACATAACCCGTCCTATGCTTTCTCTGTGCCCCGGTTTGATGATATCGGGGGAATCCACCAACAACTTGTGTCATTTGTGAAAAGGGTACCTCGACAGCAGCCAAGATTAAAACCACACAATGCATTAGGTAAGACAGACTATCCATCTATCTATCTATCTATCTATCTATCTATCTATCTATCTATCTATCTATCTATCTATCTATCTATCTTAGTCAATCTTTAAATAAACGGATAACAATAAACAAATTCATGTGTAACTGAGCATCATCCTTGTGTCCGTCACAGTTTCTGCAGATCCGACTAAATCCATTCAACGCGATATTGTATTTTTACTGGATTCCTCTGATGAAATGCAAATTGACTTTAAGTCAGTGCTTGGCTTTGTTGAGAGAATGGTGGACAAATTCAATGTGGATGAGACCAAAGATCGTGTTTCAGTGGTGCAGTACAGCAGAGAACCCTCTGTTGAATTCTTTCTCAACACATACAAAACCCAGCAGAATGTTGCTGACAAAGTGAAAATTGTGAGGCATAAAGGCGGCAGACCCGTCAATACTGGTGCAGCCCTTCAGTATGTAAAGGATAATGTTTTCACAGCCTCTTCCGGAAGTAGGCACCAAAAGGGTGTCTCACAGATTTTGGTTCTTGTAACTGGTGGACGGTCCAGTGACGATGTCAGAAATTCTGTAGAAAACTTGAGAGGAATTGGTGTGATGATATATGTGGTTGGTATAAGGAATGCAGATACCCTTGAGATTCAGTCTGTTTCACAGGAAGCCAGTCATGTTTTCTTTGCAGCAGACTCCAGTGAACTGTCAGGCATTGAACAACAAATATTTTCTGTCATCAAGAAGGGTGAGAGCCCTGCTATCAAACCAACACTGCATGGTAAGACTAATGACTGTAATGACTTCACATTGTAGGCCGTGTGCACAACTTCATGCAATGATGTAGACCTCAAGTCATGAGGGTCTCAACTGAGGGTGAGGGATTAACTGAGAACAGTCACTGTTCCTGGCTTTCCTTCATGTTGTTTCGGCATTTCCGTCCAATTTTGTGAAAAAAGAGCTCTGCTGCGCTGCTCCAGTGATGGGGATTGTGTCAACAAAAACAGTCAACTAAAATAGCAGAGCAAGTTGTGCACATGGGGTTACTTAACATTTGCAGGAATAAAACATGTTTTATCATAGATCATCTCATCATCAAACAAATTGTTTAAATGCCTGTGTCATTACAGATCACAAAAGAAGAGATGTTGTTTTCTTGATTGATGGTTCTGATGATTCTCAGCGAAGATTCCCAGATATTAAAGATTTTGTGCAGAGAATAGTGACTGAACTAAACATTGATGCAGACAAAGATCGTGTGGCTGTGGTCCAGTACAGCAACACAGCAGAAATTGATTTTAACTTCAGACGTTACTCAACAGAAGATGATGTTCTTAATGCAGTAAGAGGTCTCAGTCACAAAGGAGGTTTTCCTCACAACATTGGATCAGCTCTGCTGTATGTGAGGAACCATGTATTTACTTCTGACTCAGGAAGTAGACTCCTTGAGGGAGTTCCACAGATACTCATACTACTGAGTGGTGGAAGATCTGGAGATGACATAAGAACCCCTGTCAGATTGTTGAAAGAGACTGGTGTCATTTCAATTGTCATTGGAACAACTGACGCTGACAGTCTAGAGCTTCAGACAATATCTCATGAACCCAAATATGCAGTCTCTATTACTGACTATGAGGAGCTTTCTTCTGCTAAGCAGGATGTGTTGTCATTGTTAAGCGATGCTTCCCACCAGGTAGAGCGTACCACTGCTACAGGAGCTTACCAAAGGGGTTTTGGTAAGATATAAAGTTTATTTTTAGTAAAGAGAAAAGGCGAATGGGTTCAAAATGGACAGATGATTTCCATTGATGAATCATAGAGGCTGTCACTATAGCTGCTTACTCGTTACCTGCAGAAAATCACCTTTGTTTCTATATCTTTTGTCTTTGTTGCAGATTCTGAGAAACATGATGTAGTATTTCTTATCGATGGATCATATGACTCACGAAATGGCTTTGAAGAGATACGAGGCTTTGTTAAAAGAATTGTTGAAAGTTTAAATCTAGATGAGAACAGAGACCAAGTGGCTGTTGTTCAATACAGCCGTGATGCCACAGTCAATTTCTACCTGAATTCCTATTCATCCAAGAACGATGTGCTCAATTCCATTAGAACAATAAGGCATAAGTTGGGGAGACCCCTCAACATTGGCAAAGCACTTGAGTTTGTCAGAGACAATGTCTTTGCTGCATCAGTTGGAGGCAGACGTACAGAATCAGTCCCTCAATATCTGTATGTATTCAGTGGAGGGAGATCAGGGGATGATGTTAGAGGACCAGCACAGTCACTCAAAGAAAATGGGATAACGACTTTTGCTATTGGAACAGAGAATGCTGATACATTGGAAATGCAAACCATCCCTTTGACGCCAGCACATTATTTTCATGTCACAAACTTTAACAATCTGCAAAGCATCCATCCATCTGTGGAAGCAGCATTGAGCAGTGCTCAAGAAACAACAACATTTCCAACTGTTACTGGTAAGATGTTGAAAAATAATTATAATATTCTACATTGATACAATAGTTGTATGATTGTATACCACGTATATTAAAATGGTTCTGTCTACAGCAAAGATGTCGGTTTTGTAAAATGTTTGTATTAATTTCAGACACTTCAACAGTTGCAGAATTAGAAATCCTGAGTGCCGATGTTGTTTTTCTCCTTGATGGATCTGATGAAATGCGAGCAAGTGAAAGACAAATTTTAGATTTTGTCAAAGAGCTTGTCAAAGAAATGGAAATTGGGCCAAACAAAGTACAAATTGCTTTGATTCAGTACAGCACAGGGCCCACTACTGATTTTCTACTCAACATGCACTCACTGAAAGGGGATGTCTTGAGTCATTTGAGCAATGTAAAACTGAAAGGAGGGTTCACCGTGAACACAGGTGTAGCCCTTGATTATGTTAAGAACAATGTGTTTACTGCTTCATCTGGAAGCAGAGCCCAGCAGGGAGTTCCACAGATATTGATTCTCTTAAGTGGGAGAAAGTCAGAAGATGATGTCTTGGGTCCAGTGGACCGATTGAGGAATGCTGGAGTGGTCATTTTAAGTGTTGGAGTGAATGATGCAGATAGGCTGGAGATGAAACAATTAGCACACAATCCTAGAGTGGGGTATTTTATCAACGAGATTTCTGACTTTCCTCTTGTGAGAGAACAATTGCTCTCAGACATTTCATCTCACAAAGGCAGTGTCAGCCCTGTTGTAGGTGAGTGAAAACAAGTATTAATTTATTTTTACTTTATTTTTAATAAATCCCTCATTAAAGTGTAATTCCAGCTCAAAATAATCCCAAAGCCTTTTTCTGCAATTATATACATCAAATAGGCCATTGAGACAGTATATGTCATGTAACAACTATTAACAGAGAAACCCTGGAGAGTCGCAAACAGCTGGACGTGGCTGACACTAATTTACTTGAGGCGGTACGTTGAAGGCATTAGAACGTTTTTTTTAACCACTAATGTTACTCAAAATAACACCAAAACTTTGCAGTAGCATGATAAGTATCCCTAGATATAAAATGAAGCACCAACAACGTAGTTAGCAAACCCAGGGTTTGTTAAGAAATTGTTTTGAAAGACTTACCAACTGGCCCTGGTACCAGCTCCTCTCGTAGTAAAGTCCATTCAAGTCGATTACCAAATGCAATTCAAAAGGAAGGAGCATTTAAAACACTCTTTAAATAAAGTTTCCTAACCACGTTGTTGGTTATATTATCATGTCACTGCAGAAATTTGGCGTTAATTTGAGCAGTATTAGTGGTTAAAAAGCTGTTTTAATGTCTTCACCGTACTGCCCGGAGCTAATCAGTGTTCAGGTCAGCCACGTTCGGCTGTTAGCGACTCTCCGGGATTTCTCTGTTAAAAGTTGTTACACAAAAAACTGTCTCGATAGCTTATTTGATGTATGAAATAAAAAGACCATGGGATGAGTTTGTGTCGGACTTAAACATAATATGTACATTTACTTTATGTATTTATTCTTTATTTAAAAAAAATTAACAAAAAAAATGGGAATCCAATTTCTGATGAATTGTAAACTAAAAAGTTTGATTGTGCACTTTTCTAGGTTCATCTTCTAGTATCAATAGAGATATTGTCTTTCTTATTGATGGATCTGATGATGTCAGGAATCGATTCCCTGCCGTACGGGAATTTGTTGCAAAAATTGTTGACAGCTTTGACCTGACCCAAGGGAAAGATAAAGTAGCTGTTGTACAGTATAGCAACAATGCTGAACTCAATTTCAATCTGAATACTTACAGCACAAAAGACGATGTTCTTAAGCATGTTGCAAGCTTAAAACCAAAAGGCGGAAGGCCTCACTATATTGGAGCAGCACTGCAGTTTGTGAGGAATAATGTCTTTGTTTCAAATGCTGGAGGCCGACATCATGAAGGTGCCAAGCAGATACTTGTCATATTGGCTGGTGGAAGATCTAGAGATTCTCCACGAGGCCCAGCAAGTATGCTCAAGGCTGCAGGGGTTGTCACATTTGCAATTGGATCAAGAATGTCAAATTCAGCTGAGATGCAAGTCATGTCTTCTGACCCAAATTATGCTTACTCAGTCCCTGACTTTGCAAATCTTCCTCGTATTCAACAAAGTTTGATGAGTCATCTTACTCAGATGGGGGTTGAGGAACAAAGAAAAGCAGGTAAGAATTCAGTTCATATTTGAGTAATTATTTTAATAAAACATCTAGGTGTTACTCCTATATATTCATGAAGATTGTAAATTGAATGGTCTTATAGTGTATTTCAGTCTTTGTGTATTGGACACTTTGAAATAGTTGTGCCAGCATTAATAGAGCAATTATTAACTGTTAATAATGTCATGTACTTGGTGTATTAAAAACAAGTCCTGCTTCCTGCCTCAAAAGCAACCTAAGAAACAACATTTGTGTAATATCTATTTAGCTCCATGTGTGCATTTAAGAATGGGTGGTCATGTACTCACCTTCTGTTTCAAGTTTAAGTACACAGCATAACATGCTTTAAAAAATTAGTTCCCTGTGTTTTTTTCGCAAAGGATTTTATTTTTGTCTCCCTGTCATTTCTCAGTTGACACTGCAAAAAAGGATGTTGTATTCCTGCTGGATGACTCTGATAGTACACAGAACGGCTTCCCTGCCATGCGTGATTTTGTTGAGAGAGTAGTAGAGAAACTCAGTTTGGATGACAACAAAGACCGTGTCTCAGTGGTTCAGTACAGCAGAGATCCAGCTGTCCAGTTCTATCTGAACACATACACAACAAAAGGCGAGATCCTTGTCACTGTCAGAAGTTTGAGGCACAAAGGCGGAAGACCCCTCAACACTGGAGCAGCTCTCCAGTACTTGAGGGATAATGTCTTCACAGCCTCTGCTGGAAGCAGGCGCCTGGAAGGAGTTTCCCAGGTCCTTATACTGCTAAGTGGTGGAAAGTCTTCTGACAGTGTTGATGCACCAGCTTCTGCTCTCAAACAGCTGGGTGTCTTGATATTTGCAATTGGAACCATAAGCTCTGATAGCAGAGAACTGCAGACCATATCCCAAGATGCCAGCCATGCTCTCTCTGTGTCTGACTTCACTGAACTTCCCAGTATCCAAGAGCAACTTCAGTCCTCCGTGGAGGCTGTGGTTATTGGCGTCACCACAGAATCACCAACTTTACCTGGTATGTTAAAAAATACATGGCTTCTTTCTTGCCAAAATATTTGTGGCAGCATTTCAAGAGTGTATGAAATACATTTTGAGGGTAGCTTACATCATATGACCTTTCTACTGGAAATGTTTTACAAAATGACCTAAATATGTTTCAATTCCATGTTTCCTAGTGGAGAGACAGCCACAAGGAAGGGATGTTGTAATCTTATTGGATGGATCTGATGGTACTAGAACTGGATTCCCAGCTATGCAAGACTTTGTCCAAAGAGTAGTAGAGAAACTCAGTGTGGATGACAACAAAGACCGTGTCTCAGTGGTTCAGTACAGCAGAGATCCAGCAGTCCAGTTCTATCTGAACACATACACAACAAAAGGCGAGATCCTTGAAACTGTCAGAAGTTTGAGGCACAAAGGCGGGAGACCCCTCAACACTGGAGCAGCTCTCCAGTACTTGAGGGATAATGTCTTCACAGCCTCTGCTGGAAGCAGGCGCCTGGAAGGAGTTCCACAGGTCCTGATATTGCTAAGTGGTGGAAGGTCTTCTGACAGTGTTGATGCGCCAGCTTCTGCTCTCAAACAGCTGGGTGTCTTAATATTTGCAATTGGAACCAGAAGCTCTGATAGCAGAGAACTGCAGACAATATCCCAAGATGCCAGTAATGCTCTCTCTGTGTCTGACTTCACTGAACTTCCCAGTATCCAAGAGCAACTTCAGTCCTCCGTGGAGGCTGTGGTTATTGACGTCACTCCAAAATCACCAACTTTACCTGGTATGTTAAAAAAATAAGTGGCTTCTTTCTTGCCTGAGAGGCTACTTAACTTGTTTTACCTGCGCTGAAAGTAATTCATTAAGTGCAATACTGGGTTAACCTCATGTTTGCATGTAAATATTGGTAGTGGTGTGCTTTCTTTTTGTTTAAAGTTGAAGTAGGCAGTGCTAGGTGCTTTCAAAAAGTAATCGAGCATTTGATGATGAGCCCGTGAGCGTTTTTTTTTTTTATAGGTTTTAATGTTTGTCTTCCTGTCTTTTCTAAGTTGACACTGCCAAAAAGGATATCGTTTTCCTTCTGGATGGTTCTGATAGTACACGGAATGGCTTCCCTGCCATGCGTGATTTTGTTGAGAGAGTGGTGGAGAAACTCAATGTGGGAGAAAACAAAGACCGTGTCTCACTGGTTCAGTACAGCAGAGATCCAGCTGTCCAGTTCTACCTGAACACGTACAGAACAAAAGGCGAGATTCTTGACACTGTCAGAAGTTTGAGGCACAAAGGTGGGAGACCCCTCAACACTGGAGCAGCTCTCCAGTACTTGAAGGATAATGTCTTTACGGTTTCTGCTGGAAGCAGGCGCCTGGAAGGAGTACCACAGATGTTGATCCTTCTTAATGGTGGAAGGTCTTTTGACAATGTAGATATCCCAGCCTCAAATCTGAAACAGCAGGGCGTCATTGTGATTGGCATTGGAACAAGAAGCTCTGACAGTGGAGAGCTACAGAGGATATCATTTGACCGTAATTACACTCTATCAGTGTCTGAGTTTACTGACCTCCCCACTGTCCAAGAACAGCTCGCTTCTGTAATGAGTACAGTGGTAGTGAGGGCCACGGCCATGACACCAACAGTAACTGGTAAGAAAGTGACTTATTTTACATTTCAAGACTATGGTATGATGCAAGTTGAACTGTATTCAATTAAATGTCAGAAAGTTCAGATCAGCCGGTGTGATTACGACAAAATAGTTGTGCCCACATTTCAAGTACCTAAATATGTTTCAAATTCTATGTTCCCTAGTGGAGAGAAAGCCACAAGGAAGGGATCTTGTAATCTTATTGGATGGATCTGATGGTACTAGAACTGGATTCCCAGCTATGCGAGACTTTGTCCAAAGAGTAGTAGAGAAACTCAGTGTGGATGACAACAAAGACCGTGTCTCAGTGGTTCAGTACAGCAGAGATCCAGCAGTCCAGTTCTATCTGAACACATACACCACAAAAGGCGAGATCCTTGACACTGTCAGAAGTTTGAGGCACAAAGGCGGAAGACCCCTCAACACTGGATCAGCTCTCCAGTACTTGAGGGATAATGTCTTCACAGCCTCTGCTGGAAGCAGGCGCCTGGAAGGAGTTTCACAGGTCCTTATACTGCTAAGTGGTGGAAAGTCTTCTGACAGTGTTGATGCACCAGCTTCTGCTCTCAAACAGCTGGGTGTCTTGATATTTGCAATTGGAACCATAAGCTCTGATAGCAGAGAACTGCAGACAATATCCCAAGATGCCAGCCATGCTCTCTCCGTGTCTGACTTCACTGAACTTCCCAGTATCCAAGAGCAACTTCAGTCCTCCGTGGAGGCTGTGGTTATTGACGTCACCACAGAATCACCAACTGTACCTGGTATGTTAAAAAATACATGGCTTCTTTCTTGCCAAAATATTTGTGGCAGCATTTCAAGAGTGTATGAAATACATTTTGAGGGTAGCTTGCATCATATGACCTTTCTACTGGAAATGTTTTACAAAATGACCTAAATATGTTTCAATTCCATGTTTCCTAGTGGAGAGACAGCCACAAGGAAGGGATGTTGTAATCTTATTGGATGGATCTGATGGTACTAGAACTGGATTCCCAGCTATGCGAGACTTTGTCCAAAGAGTAGTAGAGAAACTCAGTGTGGATGACAACAAAGACCGTGTCTCAGTGGTTCAGTACAGCAGAGATCCAGCTGTCCAGTTCTATCTGAACACATACACAACAAAAGGCGAGATCATTGAAACTGTCAGAAGTTTGAGGCACAAAGGCGGGAGACCCCTCAACACTGGAGCAGCTCTCCAGTACTTGAGGGATAATGTCTTCACAGCCTCTGCTGGAAGCAGGCGCCTGGAAGGAGTTCCACAGGTCCTGATATTGCTAAGTGGTGGAAGGTCTTCTGACAGTGTTGATGCGCCAGCTTCTGCTCTCAAACAGCTGGGTGTCTTGATATTTGCAATTGGAACCAGAAGCTCTGATAGCAGAGAACTGCAGACAATATCCCAAGATACCAGCCATGCTCTCTCTGTGTCTGACTTCACTGAACTTCCCAGTATCCAAGAGCAACTTCAGTCCTCCGTGGAGGCTGTGGTTATTGACGTCACCACAGAATCACCAACTGTACCTGGTATGTTAAAAAATACATGGCTTCTTTCTTGCCAAAATATTTGTGGCAGCATTTCAAGAGTGTATGAAATACATTTTGAGGGTAGCTTGCATCATATGACCTTTCTACTGGAAATGTTTTACAAAATGACCTAAATATGTTTCAATTCCATGTTTCCTAGTGGAGAGACAGCCACAAGGAAGGGATGTTGTAATCTTATTGGATGGATCTGATGGTACTAGAACTGGATTCCCAGCTATGCAAGACTTTGTCCAAAGAGTAGTAGAGAAACTCAGTGTGGATGACAACAAAGACCGTGTCTCAGTGGTTCAGTACAGCAGAGATCAAGCAGTCCAGTTCTATCTGAACACATACACAACAAAAGGCGAGATCCTTGAAACTGTCAGAAGTTTGAGGCACAAAGGCGGGAGACCCCTCAACACTGGAGCAGCTCTCCAGTACTTGAGGGATAATGTCTTCACAGCCTCTGCTGGAAGCAGGCGCCTGGAAGGAGTTCCACAGGTCCTGATATTGCTAAGTGGTGGAAGGTCTTCTGACAGTGTTGATGCGCCAGCTTCTGCTCTCAAACAGCTGGGTGTCTTGATATTTGCAATTGGAACCAGAAGCTCTGATAGCAGAGAACTGCAGACAATATCCCAAGATGCCAGTCATGCTCTCTCTGTGTCTGACTTCACTGATCTTCCCAGTATCCAAGAGCAACTTCAGTCCTCCGTGGAGGCTGTGGTTATTGACGTCACCACAGAATCATCAACTTTACCTGGTATGTTAAGAAAATACATGGCTTCTTTCTTGCCTGAGAGGCTACTTAACTTGCTTTACCTGCACTGAAAGTAATTCATTAAGTGCAATACTGGGTTAACCTCATGTTTGCATGTAAACATTGGTAGTGGTGTGCTTTCTCATTATTTAAAGTTGAAGTAGGCAGTGCTAGGTGCTTTCAAAAAGTAGTCGAGCATTTGATGATTAGTCCCTGAGCGTTATTTTTGTATAGGTTTTAATGTTTGTCTTTCTGTCTTTTCTAAGTTGACACTGCCAAAAAGGATATTGTTTTCCTTCTGGATGGTTCTGATAGTACACGGAATGGCTTCCCTGCCATGCGTGATTTTGTTGAGAGGGTGGTGGAGAAACTCAATGTGGGAGAAAACAAAGACCGGGTCTCACTGGTTCAGTACAGCAGAGATCCAGCTGTCCAGTTCTACCTGAACACGTACAGAACAAAAGGCGAGATTCTTGACACTGTCAGAAGTTTGAGGCACAAAGGTGGGAGACCCCTCAACACTGGAGCAGCTCTCCAGTACTTGAAGGATAATGTCTTTATGGTTTCTGCTGGAAGCAGGCGCCTGGAAGGAGTACCACAGATGTTGATCCTTCTTAATGGTGGAAGGTCTTTTGACAATGTAGATATCCCAGCCTCAAATCTGAAACAGCAGGGCGTCATTGTGATTGGCATTGGAACAAGAAGCTCTGACAGTGGAGAGCTACAGAGGATATCATTTGACCGTAATTACACTCTATCAGTGTCTGAGTTTACTGACCTCCCCACTGTCCAAGAACAGCTCACTTCTGTAATGAGTACAGTGGTAGTGAGGGCCACGGCCATGACACCAACAGTTACTGGTAAGAAAGTGACTATTTTACACTTCAAGACTATGGTATGATGCAAGTTGAACTGTATTCAATTAAATTTCAGAAAGTTCAGATCAGCCGGTGTCATTACGACAAAATAGTTGTGCCCACATTTCAAGTACCTAAATATGTTTCAAATTCTATGTTCCCTAGTGGAGAGAAAGCCACAAGGAAGGGATCTCGTAATCTTATTGGATGGATCTGATGGTACTAGAACTGGATTCCCAGCTATGCGAGACTTTGTCCAAAGAGTAGTAGAGAAACTCAGTGTGGATGACAACAAAGACCGTGTCTCAGTGGTTCAGTACAGCAGAGATCCAGCTGTCCAGTTCTATCTGAACACATACACAACAAAAGGCGAGATCCTTGACACTGTCAGAAGTTTGAGGCACAAAGGCGGAAGACCCCTCAACACTGGAGCAGCTCTCCAGTACTTGAGGGATAATGTCTTCACAGCCTCTGCTGGAAGCAGGCGCCTGGAAGGAGTTTCACAGGTCCTTATACTGCTAAGTGGTGGAAAGTCTTCTGACAGTGTTGATGCACCAGCTTCTGCTCTCAAACAGCTGGGTGTCTTGATATTTGCAATTGGAACCAGAAGCTCTGATAGCAGAGAACTGCAGACAATATCCCAAGATGCCAGCCATGCTCTCTCTGTGTCTGACTTCACTGAACTTCCCAGTATCCAAGAGCAACTTCAGTCCTCCGTGGAGGCTGTGGTTATTGACGTCTCCACAGAATCACCAACTGTACCTGGTATGTTAAAAAATACATGGCTTCTTTCTTGCCAAAATATTTGTGGCAGCATTTCAAGAGTGTATGAAATACATTTTGAGGGTAGCTTGCATCATATGACCTTTCTACTGGAAATGTTTTACAAAATGACCTAAATATGTTTCAATTCCATGTTTCCTAGTGGAGAGACAGCCACAAGGAAGGGATGTTGTAATCTTATTGGATGGATCTGATGGTACTAGAACTGGATTCCCAGCTATGCGAGACTTTGTCCAAAGAGTAGTAGAGAAACTCAGTGTGGATGACAACAAAGACCGTGTCTCAGTGGTTCAGTACAGCAGAGATCAAGCAGTCCAGTTCTATCTGAACACATACACAACAAAAGGCGAGATCCTTGAAACTGTCAGAAGTTTGAGGCACAAAGGCGGGAGACCCCTCAACACTGGAGCAGCTCTCCAGTACTTGAGGGATAATGTCTTCACAGCCTCTGCTGGAAGCAGGCGCCTGGAAGGAGTTCCACAGGTCCTGATATTGCTAAGTGGTGGAAGGTCTTCTGACAGTGTTGATGCGCCAGCTTCTGCTCTCAAACAGCTGGGTGTCTTGATATTTGCAATTGGAACCAGAAGCTCTGATAGCAGAGAACTGCAGACAATATCCCAAGATGCCAGTCATGCTCTCTCTGTGTCTGACTTCACTGATCTTCCCAGTATCCAAGAGCAACTTCAGTCCTTCGTGGAGGCTGTGGTTATTGACGTCACCACAGAATCATCAACTTTACCTGGTATGTTAAAAAAATACATGGCTTCTTTCTTGCCTGAGAGGCTACTTAACTTGCTTTACCTGCACTGAAAGTAATTCATTAAGTGCAATACTGGGTTAACCTCAGGTTTGCATGTAAAAATTGGTAGTGGTGTGCTTTCTCATTATTTAAAGTTGAAGTAGGCAGTGCTAGGTGATTTCAAAAAGTAGTCGAGCATTTGATGATTAGTCCCTGAGCGTTATTTTTGTATAGGTTTTAATGTTTGTCTTTCTGTCTTTTCTAAGTTGACACTGCCAAAAAGGATATTGTTTTCCTTCTGGATGGTTCTGATAGTACACGGAATGGCTTCCCTGCCATGCGTGATTTTGTTGAGAGAGTGGTGGAGAAACTCAATGTGGGAGAAAACAAAGACCGTGTCTCACTGGTTCAGTACAGCAGAGATCCAGCTGTCCAGTTCTACCTGAACACGTACAGAACAAAAGGCGAGATTCTTGACACTGTCAGAAGTTTGAGGCACAAAGGTGGGAGACCCCTCAACACTGGAGCAGCTCTCCAGTACTTGAAGGATAATGTCTTTACGGTTTCTGCTGGAAGCAGGCGCCTGGAAGGAGTACCACAGATGTTGATCCTTCTTAATGGTGGAAGGTCTTTTGACAATGTAGATATCCCAGCCTCGAATCTGAAACAGCAGGGCGTCATTGTGATTGGCATTGGAACAAGAAGCTCTGACAGTGGAGAGCTACAGAGGATATCATTTGACCGTAATTACACTCTATCAGTGTCTGAGTTTACTGACCTCCCCACTGTCCAAGAACAGCTCGCTTCTGTAATGAGTACAGTGGTAGTGAGGGCCACGGCCATGACACCAACAGTTACTGGTAAGAAAGTGACTATTTTACACTTCAAGACTATGGTATGATGCAAGTTGAACTGTATTCAATTAAATTTCAGAAAGTTCAGATCAGCCGGTGTCATTATGACAAAATAGTTGTGCCCACATTTCAAGTACCTAAATATGTTTCAAATTCTATGTTCCCTAGTGGAGAGAAAGCCACAAGGAAGGGATCTTGTAATCTTATTGGATGGATCTGATGGTACTAGAACTGGATTCCCAGCTATGCGAGACTTTGTCCAAAGAGTAGTAGAGAAACTCAGTGTGGATGACAACAAAGACCGTGTCTCAGTGGTTCAGTACAGCAGAGATCCAGCTGTCCAGTTCTATCTGAACACATACACCACAAAAGGCGAGATCCTTGACACTGTCAGAAGTTTGAGGCACAAAGGCGGAAGACCCCTCAACACTGGAGCAGCTCTCCAGTACTTGAGGGATAATGTCTTCACAGCCTCTGCTGGAAGCAGGCGCCTGGAAGGAGTTTCACAGGTCCTTATACTGCTAAGTGGTGGAAAGTCTTCTGACAGTGTTGATGCACCAGCTTCTGCTCTCAAACAGCTGGGTGTCTTGATATTTGCAATTGGAACCAGAAGCTCTGATAGCAGAGAACTGCAGACAATATCCCAAGATGCCAGCCATGCTCTCTCTGTGTCTGACTTCACTGAACTTCCCAGTATCCAAGAGCAACTTCAGTCCTCCGTGGAGGCTGTGGTTATTGGCGTCACCACAGAATCACCAACTGTACCTGGTATGTTAAAAAATACATGGCTTCTTTCTTGCCAAAATATTTGTGGCAGCATTTCAATAGTGTATGAAATACATTTTGAGGGTAGCTTGCATCATATGACCTTTCTACTGGAAATGTTTTACAAAATGACCTAAATATGTTTCAATTCCATGTTTCCTAGTGGAGAGACAGCCACAAGGAAGGGATGTTGTAATCTTATTGGATGGATCTGATGGTACTAGAACTGGATTCCCAGCTATGCAAGACTTTGTCCAAAGAGTAGTAGCGAAACTCAGTGTGGATGACAACAAAGACCGTGTCTCAGTGGTTCAGTACAGCAGAGATCCAGCAGTCCAGTTCTATCTGAACACATACACAACAAAAGGCGAGATCCTTGAAACTGTCAGAAGTTTGAGGCACAAAGGCGGGAGACCCCTCAACACTGGAGCAGCTCTCCAGTACTTGAGGGATAATGTCTTCACAGCCTCTGCTGGAAGCAGGCGCCTGGAAGGAGTTCCACAGGTCCTGATATTGCTAAGTGGTGGAAGGTCTTCTGACAGTGTTGATGCGCCAGCTTCTGCTCTCAAACAGCTGGGTGTCTTGATATTTGCAATTGGAACCAGAAGCTCTGATAGCAGAGAACTGCAGACAATATCCCAAGATGCCAGTCATGCTCTCTCTGTGTCTGACTTCACTGATCTTCCCAGTATCCAAGAGCAACTTCAGTCCTCCGTGGAGGCTGTGGTTATTGACGTCACCACAGAATCATCAACTTTACCTGGTATGTTAAAAAATACATGGCTTCTTTCTTGCCTGAGAGGCTACTTAACTTGCTTTACCTGCACTGAAAGTAATTCATTAAGTGCAATACTGGGTTAACCTCATGTTTGCATGTAAACATTGGTAGTGGTGTGCTTTCTCATTATTTAAAGTTGAAGTAGGCAGTGCTAGGTGCTTTCAAAAAGTAGTCGAGCATTTGATGATTAGTCCCTGAGCGTTATTTTTGTATAGGTTTTAATGTTTGTCTTTCTGTCTTTTCTAAGTTGACACTGCCAAAAAGGATATTGTTTTCCTTCTGGATGGTTCTGATAGTACACGGAATGGCTTCCCTGCCATGCGTGATTTTGTTGAGAGGGTGGTAGAGAAACTCAATGTGGGAGAAAACAAAGACCGTGTCTCACTGGTTCAGTACAGCAGAGATCCAGCTGTCCAGTTCTACCTGAACACGTACAGAACAAAAGGCGAGATTCTTGACACTGTCAGAAGTTTGAGGCACAAAGGTGGGAGACCCCTCAACACTGGAGCAGCTCTCCAGTACTTGAAGGATAATGTCTTTACGGTTTCTGCTGGAAGCAGGCGCCTGGAAGGAGTACCACAGATGTTGATCCTTCTTAATGGTGGAAGGTCTTTTGACAATGTAGATATCCCAGCCTCGAATCTGAAACAGCAGGGCGTCATTGTGATTGGCATTGGAACAAGAAGCTCTGACAGTGGAGAGCTACAGAGGATATCATTTGACCGTAATTACACTCTATCAGTGTCTGAGTTTACTGACCTCCCCACTGTCCAAGAACAGCTCGCTTCTGTAATGAGTACAGTGGTAGTGAGGGCCACGGCCATGACACCAACAGTTACTGGTAAGAAAGTGACTATTTTACACTTCAAGACTATGGTATGATGCAAGTTGAACTGTATTCAATTAAATTTCAGAAAGTTCAGATCAGCCGGTGTCATTATGACAAAATAGTTGTGCCCACATTTCAAGTACCTAAATATGTTTCAAATTCTATGTTCCCTAGTGGAGAGAAAGCCACAAGGAAGGGATCTTGTAATCTTATTGGATGGATCTGATGGTACTAGAACTGGATTCCCAGCTATGCAAGACTTTGTCCAAAGAGTAGTAGAGAAACTCAGTGTGGATGACAACAAAGACCGTGTCTCAGTGGTTCAGTACAGCAGAGATCCAGCTGTCCAGTTCTATCTGAACACATACACCACAAAAGGCGAGATCCTTGACACTGTCAGAAGTTTGAGGCACAAAGGCGGAAGACCCCTCAACACTGGAGCAGCTCTCCAGTACTTGAGGGATAATGTCTTCACAGCCTCTGCTGGAAGCAGGCGCCTGGAAGGAGTTTCACAGGTCCTTATACTGCTAAGTGGTGGAAAGTCTTCTGACAGTGTTGATGCACCAGCTTCTGCTCTCAAACAGCTGGGTGTCTTGATATTTGCAATTGGAACCAGAAGCTCTGATAGCAGAGAACTGCAGACAATATCCCAAGATGCCAGCCATGCTCTCTCTGTGTCTGACTTCACTGAACTTCCCAGTATCCAAGAGCAACTTCAGTCCTCCGTGGAGGCTGTGGTTATTGGCGTCACCACAGAATCACCAACTGTACCTGGTATGTTAAAAAATACATGGCTTCTTTCTTGCCAAAATATTTGTGGCAGCATTTCAAGAGTGTATGAAATACATTTTGAGGGTAGCTTGCATCATATGACCTTTCTACTGGAAATGTTTTACAAAATGACCTAAATATGTTTCAATTCCATGTTTCCTAGTGGAGAGACAGCCACAAGGAAGGGATGTTGTAATCTTATTGGATGGATCTGATGGTACTAGAACTGGATTCCCAGCTATGCGAGACTTTGTCCAAAGAGTAGTAGAGAAACTCAGTGTGGATGACAACAAAGACCGTGTCTCAGTGGTTCAGTACAGCAGAGATCCAGCAGTCCAGTTCTATCTGAACACATACACAACAAAAGGCGAGATCCTTGAAACTGTCAGAAGTTTGAGGCACAAAGGCGGGAGACCCCTCAACACTGGAGCAGCTCTCCAGTACTTGAGGGATAATGTCTTCACAGCCTCTGCTGGAAGCAGGCGCCTGGAAGGAGTTCCACAGGTCCTGATATTGCTAAGTGGTGGAAGGTCTTCTGACAGTGTTGATGCGCCAGCTTCTGCTCTCAAACAGCTGGGTGCCTTGATATTTGCAATTGGAACCAGAAGCTCTGATAGCAGAGAACTGCAGACAATATCCCAAGATGCCAGTCATGCTCTCTCTGTGTCTGACTTCACTGAACTTCCCAGTATCCAAGAGCAACTTCAGTCCTCCGTGGAGGCTGTGGTTATTGACGTCACCACAGAATCACCAACTGTACCTGGTATGTTAAAAAATACATGGCTTCTTCCTTGCCAAAATATTTGTGGCAGCATTTCAAGAGTGTATGAAATACATTTTGAGGGTAGCTTGCATCATATGACCTTTCTACTGGAAATGTTTTACAAAATGACCTAAATATGTTTCAATTCCATGTTTCCTAGTGGAGAGACAGCCACAAGGAAGGGATGTTGTAATCTTATTGGATGGATCTGATGGTACTAGAACTGGATTCCCAGCTATGCAAGACTTTGTCCAAAGAGTAGTAGAGAAACTCAGTGTGGATGACAACAAAGACCGTGTCTCAGTGGTTCAGTACAGCAGAGATCAAGCAGTCCAGTTCTATCTGAACACATACACAACAAAAGGCGAGATCCTTGAAACTGTCAGAAGTTTGAGGCACAAAGGCGGGAGACCCCTCAACACTGGAGCAGCTCTCCAGTACTTGAGGGATAATGTCTTCACAGCCTCTGCTGGAAGCAGGCGCCTGGAAGGAGTTCCACAGGTCCTGATATTGCTAAGTGGTGGAAGGTCTTCTGACAGTGTTGATGCGCCAGCTTCTGCTCTCAAACAGCTGGGTGTCTTGATATTTGCAATTGGAACCGGAAGCTCTGATAGCAGAGAACTGCAGACAATATCCCAAGATGCCAGTCATGCTCTCTCTGTGTCTGACTTCACTGATCTTCCCAGTATCCAAGAGCAACTTCAGTCCTCCGTGGAGGCTGTGGTTATTGACGTCACCACAGAATCATCAACTTTACCTGGTATGTTAAAAAAATACATGGCTTCTTTCTTGCCTGAGAGGCTACTTAACTTGCTTTACCTGCACTGAAAGTAATTCATTAAGCGCAATACTGGGTTAACCTCATGTTTGCATGTAAACATTGGTAGTGGTGTGCTTTCTCATTATTTAAAGTTGAAGTAGGCAGTGCTAGGTGCTTTCAAAAAGTAGTCGAGCATTTGATGATTAGTCCCTGAGCGTTATTTTTGTATAGGTTTTAATGTTTGTCTTTCTGTCTTTTCTAAGTTGACACTGCCAAAAAGGATATTGTTTTCCTTCTGGATGGTTCTGATAGTACACGGAATGGCTTCCCTGCCATGCGTGATTTTGTTGAGAGGGTGGTGGAGAAACTCAATGTGGGAGAAAACAAAGACCGTGTCTCACTGGTTCAGTACAGCAGAGATCCAGCTGTCCAGTTCTACCTGAACACGTACAGAACAAAAGGCGAGATTCTTGACACTGTCAGAAGTTTGAGGCACAAAGGTGGGAGACCCCTCAACACTGGAGCAGCTCTCCAGTACTTGAAGGATAATGTCTTTACGGTTTCTGCTGGAAGCAGGCGCCTGGAAGGAGTACCACAGATGTTGATCCTTCTTAATGGTGGAAGGTCTTTTGACAATGTAGATATCCCAGCCTCGAATCTGAAACAGCAGGGCGTCATTGTGATTGGCATTGGAACAAGAAGCTCTGACAGTGGAGAGCTACAGAGGATATCATTTGACCGTAATTACACTCTATCAGTGTCTGAGTTTACTGACCTCCCCACTGTCCAAGAACAGCTCGCTTCTGTAATGAGTAAAGTGGTAGTGAGGGCCACGGCCATGACACCAACAGTTACTGGTAAGAAAGTGACTATTTTACACTTCAAGACTATGGTATGATGCAAGTTGAACTGTATTCAATTAAATTTCAGAAAGTTCAGATCAGCCGGTGTCATTACGACAAAATAGTTGTGCCCACATTTCAAGTACCTAAATATGTTTCAAATTCTATGTTCCCTAGTGGAGAGAAAGCCACAAGGAAGGGATCTTGTAATCTTATTGGATGGATCTGATGGTACTAGAACTGGATTCCCAGCTATGCGAGACTTTGTCCAAAGAGTAGTAGAGAAACTCAGTGTGGATGACAACAAAGACCGTGTCTCAGTGGTTCAGTACAGCAGAGATCCAGCTGTCCAGTTCTATCTGAACACATACACAACAAAAGGCGAGATCCTTGACACTGTCAGAAGTTTGAGGCACAAAGGCGGAAGACCCCTCAACACTGGAGCAGCTCTCCAGTACTTGAGGGATAATGTCTTCACAGCCTCTGCTGGAAGCAGGCGCCTGGAAGGAGTTTCACAGGTCCTTATACTGCTAAGTGGTGGAAAGTCTTCTGACAGTGTTGATGCACCAGCTTCTGCTCTCAAACAGCTGGGTGTCTTGATATTTGCAATTGGAACCAGAAGCTCTGATAGCAGAGAACTGCAGACAATATCCCAAGATGCCAGCCATGCTCTCTCTGTGTCTGACTTCACTGAACTTCCCAGTATCCAAGAGCAACTTCAGTCCTCCGTGGAGGCTGTGGTTATTGACGTCACCACAGAATCACCAACTGTACCTGGTATGTTAAAAAATACATGGCTTCTTTCTTGCCAAAATATTTGTGGCAGCATTTC
Source organism: Echiichthys vipera (assembly GCF_963691815.1). Taxonomy (NCBI): domain Eukaryota; kingdom Metazoa; phylum Chordata; class Actinopteri; order Perciformes; family Trachinidae; genus Echiichthys; species Echiichthys vipera. The sequence goes on along the minus strand of NC_139835.1, from coordinate 5,368,258 downwards.
AAGAGTGTATGAAATACATTTTGAGGGTAGCTTGCATCATATGACCTTTCTACTGGAAATGTTTTACAAAATGACCTAAATATGTTTCAATTCCATGTTTCCTAGTGGAGAGACAGCCACAAGGAAGGGATGTTGTAATCTTATTGGATGGATCTGATGGTACTAGAACTGGATTCCCAGCTATGCGAGACTTTGTCCAAAGAGTAGTAGAGAAACTCAGTGTGGATGACAACAAAGACCGTGTCTCAGTGGTTCAGTACAGCAGAGATCCAGCAGTCCAGTTCTATCTGAACACATACACAACAAAAGGCGAGATCCTTGAAACTGTCAGAAGTTTGAGGCACAAAGGCGGGAGACCCCTCAACACTGGAGCAGCTCTCCAGTACTTGAGGGATAATGTCTTCACAGCCTCTGCTGGAAGCAGGCGCCTGGAAGGAGTTCCACAGGTCCTGATATTGCTAAGTGGTGGAAGGTCTTCTGACAGTGTTGATGCGCCAGCTTCTGCTCTCAAACAGCTGGGTGTCTTGATATTTGCAATTGGAACCAGAAGCTCTGATAGCAGAGAACTGCAGACAATATCCCAAGATGCCAGTCATGCTCTCTCTGTGTCTGACTTCACTGAACTTCCCAGTATCCAAGAGCAACTTCAGTCCTCCGTGGAGGCTGTGGTTATTGACGTCACCACAGAATCACCAACTGTACCTGGTATGTTAAAAAATACATGGCTTCTTTCTTGCCAAAATATTTGTGGCAGCATTTCAAGAGTGTATGAAATACATTTTGAGGGTAGCTTGCATCATATGACCTTTCTACTGGAAATGTTTTACAAAATGACCTAAATATGTTTCAATTCCATGTTTCCTAGTGGAGAGACAGCCACAAGGAAGGGATGTTGTAATCTTATTGGATGGATCTGATGGTACTAGAACTGGATTCCCAGCTATGCAAGACTTTGTCCAAAGAGTAGTAGAGAAACTCAGTGTGGATGACAACAAAGACCGTGTCTCAGTGGTTCAGTACAGCAGAGATCAAGCAGTCCAGTTCTATCTGAACACATACACAACAAAAGGCGAGATCCTTGAAACTGTCAGAAGTTTGAGGCACAAAGGCGGGAGACCCCTCAACACTGGAGCAGCTCTCCAGTACTTGAGGGATAATGTCTTCACAGCCTCTGCTGGAAGCAGGCGCCTGGAAGGAGTTCCACAGGTCCTGATATTGCTAAGTGGTGGAAGGTCTTCTGACAGTGTTGATGCGCCAGCTTCTGCTCTCAAACAGCTGGGTGTCTTGATATTTGCAATTGGAACCGGAAGCTCTGATAGCAGAGAACTGCAGACAATATCCCAAGATGCCAGTCATGCTCTCTCTGTGTCTGACTTCACTGATCTTCCCAGTATCCAAGAGCAACTTCAGTCCTCCGTGGAGGCTGTGGTTATTGACGTCACCACAGAATCATCAACTTTACCTGGTATGTTAAAAAAATACATGGCTTCTTTCTTGCCTGAGAGGCTACTTAACTTGCTTTACCTGCACTGAAAGTAATTCATTAAGCGCAATACTGGGTTAACCTCATGTTTGCATGTAAACATTGGTAGTGGTGTGCTTTCTCATTATTTAAAGTTGAAGTAGGCAGTGCTAGGTGCTTTCAAAAAGTAGTCGAGCATTTGATGATTAGTCCCTGAGCGTTATTTTTGTATAGGTTTTAATGTTTGTCTTTCTGTCTTTTCTAAGTTGACACTGCCAAAAAGGATATTGTTTTCCTTCTGGATGGTTCTGATAGTACACGGAATGGCTTCCCTGCCATGCGTGATTTTGTTGAGAGGGTGGTGGAGAAACTCAATGTGGGAGAAAACAAAGACCGTGTCTCACTGGTTCAGTACAGCAGAGATCCAGCTGTCCAGTTCTACCTGAACACGTACAGAACAAAAGGCGAGATTCTTGACACTGTCAGAAGTTTGAGGCACAAAGGTGGGAGACCCCTCAACACTGGAGCAGCTCTCCAGTACTTGAAGGATAATGTCTTTACGGTTTCTGCTGGAAGCAGGCGCCTGGAAGGAGTACCACAGATGTTGATCCTTCTTAATGGTGGAAGGTCTTTTGACAATGTAGATATCCCAGCCTCGAATCTGAAACAGCAGGGCGTCATTGTGATTGGCATTGGAACAAGAAGCTCTGACAGTGGAGAGCTACAGAGGATATCATTTGACCGTAATTACACTCTATCAGTGTCTGAGTTTACTGACCTCCCCACTGTCCAAGAACAGCTCGCTTCTGTAATGAGTACAGTGGTAGTGAGGGCCACGGCCATGACACCAACAGTTACTGGTAAGAAAGTGACTATTTTACACTTCAAGACTATGGTATGATGCAAGTTGAACTGTATTCAATTAAATTTCAGAAAGTTCAGATCAGCCGGTGTCATTACGACAAAATAGTTGTGCCCACATTTCAAGTACCTAAATATGTTTCAAATTCTATGTTCCCTAGTGGAGAGAAAGCCACAAGGAAGGGATCTTGTAATCTTATTGGATGGATCTGATGGTACTAGAACTGGATTCCCAGCTATGCGAGACTTTGTCCAAAGAGTAGTAGAGAAACTCAGTGTGGATGACAACAAAGACCGTGTCTCAGTGGTTCAGTACAGCAGAGATCCAGCTGTCCAGTTCTATCTGAACACATACACAACAAAAGGCGAGATCCTTGACACTGTCAGAAGTTTGAGGCACAAAGGCGGAAGACCCCTCAACACTGGAGCAGCTCTCCAGTACTTGAGGGATAATGTCTTCACAGCCTCTGCTGGAAGCAGGCGCCTGGAAGGAGTTTCACAGGTCCTTATACTGCTAAGTGGTGGAAAGTCTTCTGACAGTGTATATGCACCAGCTTCTGCTCTCAAACAGCTGGGTGTCTTGATATTTGCAATTGGAACCAGAAGCTCTGATAGCAGAGAACTGCAGACAATATCCCAAGATGCCAGCCATGCTCTCTCTGTGTCTGACTTCACTGAACTTCCCAGTATCCAAGAGCAACTTCAGTCCTCCGTGGAGGCTGTGGTTATTGACGTCACCACAGAATCACCAACTGTACCTGGTATGTTAAAAAATACATGGCTTCTTTCTTGCCAAAATATTTGTGGCAGCATTTCAAGAGTGTATGAAATACATTTTGAGGGTAGCTTGCATCATATGACCTTTCTACTGGAAATGTTTTACAAAATGACCTATATATGTTTCAATTCCATGTTTCCTAGTGGAGAGACAGCCACAAGGAAGGGATGTTGTAATCTTATTGGATGGATCTGATGGTACTAGAACTGGATTCCCAGCTATGCAAGACTTTGTCCAAAGAGTAGTAGAGAAACTCAGTGTGGATGACAACAAAGACCGTGTCTCAGTGGTTCAGTACAGCAGAGATCCAGCAGTCCAGTTCTATCTGAACACATACACAACAAAAGGCGAGATCCTTGAAACTGTCAGAAGTTTGAGGCACAAAGGCGGGAGACCCCTCAACACTGGAGCAGCTCTCCAGTACTTGAGGGATAATGTCTTCACAGCCTCTGCTGGAAGCAGGCGCCTGGAAGGAGTTCCACAGGTCCTGATATTGCTAAGTGGTGGAAGGTCTTCTGACAGTGTTGATGCGCCAGCTTCTGCTCTCAAACAGCTGGGTGTCTTGATATTTGCAATTGGAACCAGAAGCTCTGATAGCAGAGAACTGCAGACAATATCCCAAGATGCCAGTCATGCTCTCTCTGTGTCTGACTTCACTGAACTTCCCAGTATCCAAGAGCAACTTCAGTCCTCCGTGGAGGCTGTGGTTATTGACGTCACCACAGAATCACCAACTGTACCTGGTATGTTAAAAAATACATGGCTTCTTTCTTGCCAAAATATTTGTGGCAGCATTTCAAGAGTGTATGAAATACATTTTGAGGGTAGCTTGCATCATATGACCTTTCTACTGGAAATGTTTTACAAAATGACCTAAATATGTTTCAATTCCATGTTTCCTAGTGGAGAGACAGCCACAAGGAAGGGATGTTGTAATCTTATTGGATGGATCTGATGGTACTAGAACTGGATTCCCAGCTATGCAAGACTTTGTCCAAAGAGTAGTAGAGAAACTCAGTGTGGATGACAACAAAGACCGTGTCTCAGTGGTTCAGTACAGCAGAGATCAAGCAGTCCAGTTCTATCTGAACACATACACAACAAAAGGCGAGATCCTTGAAACTGTCAGAAGTTTGAGGCACAAAGGCGGGAGACCCCTCAACACTGGAGCAGCTCTCCAGTACTTGAGGGATAATGTCTTCACAGCCTCTGCTGGAAGCAGGCGCCTGGAAGGAGTTCCACAGGTCCTGATATTGCTAAGTGGTGGAAGGTCTTCTGACAGTGTTGATGCGCCAGCTTCTGCTCTCAAACAGCTGGGTGTCTTGATATTTGCAATTGGAACCGGAAGCTCTGATAGCAGAGAACTGCAGACAATATCCCAAGATGCCAGTCATGCTCTCTCTGTGTCTGACTTCACTGATCTTCCCAGTATCCAAGAGCAACTTCAGTCCTCCGTGGAGGCTGTGGTTATTGACGTCACCACAGAATCATCAACTTTACCTGGTATGTTAAAAAAATACATGGCTTCTTTCTTGCCTGAGAGGCTACTTAACTTGCTTTACCTGCACTGAAAGTAATTCATTAAGCGCAATACTGGGTTAACCTCATGTTTGCATGTAAACATTGGTAGTGGTGTGCTTTCTCATTATTTAAAGTTGAAGTAGGCAGTGCTAGGTGCTTTCAAAAAGTAGTCGAGCATTTGATGATTAGTCCCTGAGCGTTATTTTTGTATAGGTTTTAATGTTTGTCTTTCTGTCTTTTCTAAGTTGACACTGCCAAAAAGGATATTGTTTTCCTTCTGGATGGTTCTGATAGTACACGGAATGGCTTCCCTGCCATGCGTGATTTTGTTGAGAGGGTGGTGGAGAAACTCAATGTGGGAGAAAACAAAGACCGTGTCTCACTGGTTCAGTACAGCAGAGATCCAGCTGTCCAGTTCTACCTGAACACGTACAGAACAAAAGGCGAGATTCTTGACACTGTCAGAAGTTTGAGGCACAAAGGTGGGAGACCCCTCAACACTGGAGCAGCTCTCCAGTACTTGAAGGATAATGTCTTTACGGTTTCTGCTGGAAGCAGGCGCCTGGAAGGAGTACCACAGATGTTGATCCTTCTTAATGGTGGAAGGTCTTTTGACAATGTAGATATCCCAGCCTCGAATCTGAAACAGCAGGGCGTCATTGTGATTGGCATTGGAACAAGAAGCTCTGACAGTGGAGAGCTACAGAGGATATCATTTGACCGTAATTACACTCTATCAGTGTCTGAGTTTACTGACCTCCCCACTGTCCAAGAACAGCTCGCTTCTGTAATGAGTACAGTGGTAGTGAGGGCCACGGCCATGACACCAACAGTTACTGGTAAGAAAGTGACTATTTTACACTTCAAGACTATGGTATGATGCAAGTTGAACTGTATTCAATTAAATTTCAGAAAGTTCAGATCAGCCGGTGTCATTACGACAAAATAGTTGTGCCCACATTTCAAGTACCTAAATATGTTTCAAATTCTATGTTCCCTAGTGGAGAGAAAGCCACAAGGAAGGGATCTTGTAATCTTATTGGATGGATCTGATGGTACTAGAACTGGATTCCCAGCTATGCGAGACTTTGTCCAAAGAGTAGTAGAGAAACTCAGTGTGGATGACAACAAAGACCGTGTCTCAGTGGTTCAGTACAGCAGAGATCCAGCTGTCCAGTTCTATCTGAACACATACACAACAAAAGGCGAGATCCTTGACACTGTCAGAAGTTTGAGGCACAAAGGCGGAAGACCCCTCAACACTGGAGCAGCTCTCCAGTACTTGAGGGATAATGTCTTCACAGCCTCTGCTGGAAGCAGGCGCCTGGAAGGAGTTTCACAGGTCCTTATACTGCTAAGTGGTGGAAAGTCTTCTGACAGTGTTGATGCACCAGCTTCTGCTCTCAAACAGCTGGGTGTCTTGATATTTGCAATTGGAACCAGAAGCTCTGATAGCAGAGAACTGCAGACAATATCCCAAGATGCCAGCCATGCTCTCTCTGTGTCTGACTTCACTGAACTTCCCAGTATCCAAGAGCAACTTCAGTCCTCCGTGGAGGCTGTGGTTATTGACGTCACCACAGAATCACCAACTTTACCTGGTATGTTAAAAAATACATGGCTTCTTTCTTGCCAAAATATTTGTGGCAGCATTTCAAGAGTGTATGAAATACATTTTGAGGGTAGCTTGCATCATATGACCTTTCTACTGGAAATGTTTTACAAAATGACCTATATATGTTTCAATTCCATGTTTCCTAGTGGAGAGACAGCCACAAGGAAGGGATCTTGTAATCTTATTGGATGGATCTGATGGTACTAGAACTGGATTCCCAGCTATGCAAGACTTTGTCCAAAGAGTAGTAGAGAAACTCAGTGTGGATGACAACAAAGACCGTGTCTCAGTGGTTCAGTACAGCAGAGATCCGGCAGTCCAATTCTATCTGAACACATACAAAACAAAAGGCGAGATCCTTGAAACTGTCAGAAGTTTGAGGCACAAAGGCGGGAGACCCCTCAACACTGGAGCAGCTCTCCAGTACTTGAGGGATAATGTCTTCACAGCCTCTGCTGGAAGCAGGCGCCTGGAAGGAGTTCCACAGGTCCTGATATTGCTAAGTGGTGGAAGGTCTTCTGACAGTGTTGATGCGCCAGCGTCTGCACTCAAACAGCTGGGTGTCTTGATATTTGCAATTGGAACCAGAAGCTCTGATAGCAGAGAACTGCAGACAATATCCCAAGATGCCAGTCATGCTCTCTCTGTGTCTGACTTCACTGAACTTCCCAGTATCCAAGAGCAACTTCAGTCCTCCGTGGAGGCTGTGGTTATTGACGTCACTCCAAAATCACCAACTATACCTGGTATGTTAAAAAAATACATGGCTTCTTTCTTGCCTGAGAGGCTACTTAACTTGTTTTACCTGCGCTGAAAGTAATTCATTAAGTGCAATACTGGGTTAACGTCATGTTTGCATGTAAATATTGGTAGTGGTGTGCTTTCTTTTTGTTTAAAGTTGAAGTAGGCAGTGCTAGTTGCTTTCAAAAAGTAGTCGAGCATTTGATGATGAGTCCGTGAGCGTTATTTTTGTATAGGTTTTAATGTTTGTCTTCCTGTCTTTTCTAAGTTGACACTGCCAAAAAGGATATTGTTTTCCTTCTGGATGGTTCTGATAGTACACGGAATGGCTTCCCTGCCATGCGTGATTTTGTTGAGAGAGTGGTGGAGAAACTCAATGTGGGAGAAAACAAAGACCGTGTCTCACTGGTTCAGTACAGCAGAGATCCAGCTGTCCAGTTCTACCTGAACACGTACAGAACAAAAGGCGAGATTCTTGACACTGTCAGAAGTTTGAGGCACAAAGGTGGGAGACCCCTCAACACTGGAGCAGCTCTCCAGTACTTGAAGGATAATGTCTTTACGGTTTCTGCTGGAAGCAGGCGCCTGGAAGGAGTACCACAGATGTTGATCCTTCTTAATGGTGGAAGGTCTTTTGACAATGTAGATATCCCAGCCTCGAATCTGAAACAGCAGGGCGTCATTGTGATTGGCATTGGAACAAGAAGCTCTGACAGTGGAGAGCTACAGAGGATATCATTTGACCGTAATTACACTCTATCAGTGTCTGAGTTTACTGACCTCCCCACTGTCCAAGAACAGCTCGCTTCTTTAATGAGTACAGTGGTAGTGAGGGCCACGGCCATGACACCAACAGTAACTGGTAAGAAAGTGACTTATTTTACATTTCAAGACTTTGGTATGATGCAAGTTAAACTGTATTCAATTAAATTTCAGAAAGTTCAGATCAGCTGGTGTCATTACGACAAAATAGTTGTGCCCACATTTCAAGTACCTAAATATGTTTCAAATTCTATGTTCCCTAGTGGAGAGAAAGCCACAAGGAAGGGATCTTGTAATCTTATTGGATGGATCTGATGGTACTAGAACTGGATTCCCAGCTATGCGAGACTTTGTCCAAAGAGTAGTAGAGAAACTCAGTGTGGATGACAACAAAGACCGTGTCTCAGTGGTTCAGTACAGCAGAGATCCAGCAGTCCAGTTCTATCTGAACACATACACAACAAAAGGCGAGATCCTTGAAACTGTCAGAAGTTTGAGGCACAAAGGCGGGAGACCCCTCAACACTGGAGCAGCTCTCCAGTACTTGAGGGATAATGTCTTCACAGCCTCTGCTGGAAGCAGGCGCCTGGAAGGAGTTCCACAGGTCCTGATATTGCTAAGTGGTGGAAGGTCTTCTGACAGTGTTGATGCGCCAGCTTCTGCTCTCAAACAGCTGGGTGTCTTGATATTTGCAATTGGAACCAGAAGCTCTGATAGCAGAGAACTGCAGACAATATCCCAAGATGCCAGTCATGCTCTCTCTGTGTCTGACTTCACTGAACTTCCCAGTATCCAAGAGCAACTTCAGTCCTCCGTGGAGGCTGTGGTTATTGACGTCACCACAGAATCACCAACTGTACCTGGTATGTTAAAAAATACATGGCTTCTTTCTTGCCAAAATATTTGTGGCAGCATTTCAAGAGTGTATGAAATACATTTTGAGGGTAGCTTGCATCATATGAACTTTCTACTGGAAATGTTTTACAAAATGACCTAAATATGTTTCAATTCCATGTTTCCTAGTGGAGAGACAGCCACAAGGAAGGGATGTTGTAATCTTATTGGATGGATCTGATGGTACTAGAACTGGATTCCCAGCTATGCAAGACTTTGTCCAAAGAGTAGTAGAGAAACTCAGTGTGGATGACAACAAAGACCGTGTCTCAGTGGTTCAGTACAGCAGAGATCAAGCAGTCCAGTTCTATCTGAACACATACACAACAAAAGGCGAGATCCTTGAAACTGTCAGAAGTTTGAGGCACAAAGGCGGGAGACCCCTCAACACTGGAGCAGCTCTCCAGTACTTGAGGGATAATGTCTTCACAGCCTCTGCTGGAAGCAGGCGCCTGGAAGGAGTTCCACAGGTCCTGATATTGCTAAGTGGTGGAAGATCTTCTGACAGTGTTGATGCGCCAGCTTCTGCTCTCAAACAGCTGGGTGTCTTGATATTTGCAATTGGAACCAGAAGCTCTGATAGCAGAGAACTGCAGACAATATCCCAAGATGCCAGTCATGCTCTCTCTGTGTCTGACTTCACTGATCTTCCCAGTATCCAAGAGCAACTTCAGTCCTCCGTGGAGGCTGTGGTTATTGACGTCACCACAGAATCATCAACTTTACCTGGTATGTTAAAAAAATACATGGCTTCTTTCTTGCCTGAGAGGCTACTTAACTTGCTTTACCTGCACTGAAAGTAATTCATTAAGTGCAATACTGGGTTAACCTCATGTTTGCATGTAAAAATTGGTAGTGGTGTGCTTTCTCATTATTTAAAGTTGAAGTAGGCAGTGCTAGGTGCTTTCAAAAAGTAGTCGAGCATTTGATGATTAGTCCCTGAGCGTTATTTTTGTATAGGTTGTAATGTTTGTCTTTCTGTCTTTTCTAAGTTGACACTGCCAAAAAGGATATTGTTTTCCTTCTGGATGGTTCTGATAGTACACGGAATGGCTTCCCTGCCATGCGTGATTTTGTTGAGAGAGTGGTGGAGAAACTCAATGTGCGAGAAAACAAAGACCGTGTCTCACTGGTTCAGTACAGCAGAGATCCAGCTGTCCAGTTCTACCTGAACACGTACAGAACAAAAGGCGAGATTCTTGACACTGTCAGAAGTTTGAGGCACAAAGGTGGGAGACCCCTCAACACTGGAGCAGCTCTCCAGTACTTGAAGGATAATGTCTTTACGGTTTCTGCTGGAAGCAGGCGCCTGGAAGGAGTACCACAGATGTTGATCCTTCTTAATGGTGGAAGGTCTTTTGACAATGTAGATATCCCAGCCTCGAATCTGAAACAGCAGGGCATCATTGTGATTGGCATTGGAACAAGAAGCTCTGACAGTGGAGAGCTACAGAGGATATCATTTGACCGTAATTACACTCTATCAGTGTCTGAGTTTACTGACCTCCCCACTGTCCAAGAACAGCTCGCTTCTGTAATGAGTACAGTGGTAGTGAGGGCCACGGCCATGACACCAACAGTTACTGGTAAGAAAGTGACTATTTTACACTTCAAGACTATGGTATGATGCAAGTTGAACTGTATTCAATTAAATTTCAGAAAGTTCAGATCAGCCGGTCTCATTACGACAAAATAGTTGTGCCCACATTTCAAGTACATAAATATGTTTCAAATTCTATGTTCCCTAGTGGAGAGAAAGCCACAAGGAAGGGATCTTGTAATCTTATTGGATGGATCTGATGGTACTAGAACTGGATTCCCAGCTATGCGAGACTTTGTCCAAAGAGTAGTAGAGAAACTCAGTGTGGATGACAACAAAGACCGTGTCTCAGTGGTTCAGTACAGCAGAGATCCAGCTGTCTTGTTCTATCTGAACACATACACCACAAAAGGCGAGATCCTTGACACTGTCAGAAGTTTGAGGCACAAAGGCGGAAGACCCCTCAACACTGGAGCAGCTCTCCAGTACTTGAGGGATAATGTCTTCACAGCCTCTGCTGGAAGCAGGCGCCTGGAAGGAGTTTCACAGGTCCTTATACTGCTAAGTGGTGGAAAGTCTTCTGACAGTGTTGATGCACCAGCTTCTGCTCTCAAACAGCTGGGTGTCTTGATATTTGCAATTGGAACCAGAAGCTCTGATAGCAGAGAACTGCAGACAATATCCCAAGATGCCAGCCATGCTCTCTCTGTGTCTGACTTCACTGAACTTCCCAGTATCCAAGAGCAACTTCAGTCCTCCGTGGACGCTGTGGTTATTGACGTCACCACAGAATCACCAACTGTACCTGGTATGTTAAAAAATACATGGCTTCTTTCTTGCCAAAATATTTGTGGCAGCATTTCAATAGTGTATGAAATACATTTTGAGGGTAGCTTGCATCATATGACCTTTCTACTGGAAATGTTTTACAAAATGACCTAAATATGTTTCAATTCCATGTTTCCTAGTGGAGAGACAGCCACAAGGAAGGGATGTTGTAATCTTATTGGATGGATCTGATGGTACTAGAACTGGATTCCCAGCTATGCAAGACTTTGTCCAAAGAGTAGTAGAGAAACTCAGTGTGGATGACAACAAAGACCGTGTCTCAGTGGTTCAGTACAGCAGAGATCCAGCAGTCCAGTTCTATCTGAACACATACACAACAAAAGGCGAGATCCTTGAAACTGTCAGAAGTTTGAGGCACAAAGGCGGGAGACCCCTCAACACTGGAGCAGCTCTCCAGTACTTGAGGGATAATGTCTTCACAGCCTCTGCTGGAAGCAGGCGCCTGGAAGGAGTTCCACAGGTCCTGATATTGCTAAGTGGTGGAAGGTCTTCTGACAGTGTTGATGCGCCAGCTTCTGCTCTCAAACAGCTGGGTGTCTTGATATTTGCAATTGGAACCAGAAGCTCTGATAGCAGAGAACTGCAGACAATATCCCAAGATGCCAGTCACGCTCTCTCTGTGTCTGACTTCACTGAACTTCCCAGTATCCAAGAGCAACTTCAGTCCTCCGTGGAGGCCGTGGTTATTGACGTCACCACAGAATCATCAACTTTACCTGGTATGTTAAAAAAATACATGGCTTCTTTCTTGCCTGAGAGGCTACTTAACTTGCTTTACCTGCACGGAAAGTAATTCATTAAGTGCAATACTGGGTTAACCTCATGTTTGCATGTAAAAATTGGTAGTGGTGTGCTTTCTCATTATTTAAAGTTGAAGTAGGCAGTGCTAGGTGCTTTCAAAAAGTAGTCGAGCATTTGATGATTAGTCCCTGAGCGTTATTTTTGTATAGGTTTTAATGTTTGTCTTTCTGTCTTTTCTAAGTTGACACTACCAAAAAGGATATTGTTTTCCTTCTGGATGGTTCTGATAGTACACGGAATGGCTTCCCTGCCATGCGTGATTTTGTTGAGAGAGTGGTGGAGAAACTCAATGTGGGAGAAAACAAAGACCGTGTCTCACTGGTTCAGTACAGCAGAGATCCAGCTGTCCAGTTCTATCTGAACACATACACAACAAAAGGCGAGATCCTTGAAACTGTCAGAAGTTTGAGGCACAAAGGCGGGAGACCCCTCAACACTGGAGCAGCTCTCCAGTACTTGAGGGATAATGTCTTCACAGCCTCTGCTGGAAGCAGGCGCCTGGAAGGAGTTCCACAGGTCCTGATATTGCTAAGTGGTGGAAGGTCTTCTGACAGTGTTGATGCGCCAGCTTCTGCTCTCAAACAGCTGGGTGTCTTGATATTTGCAATTGGAACCAGAAGCTCTGATAGCAGAGAACTGCAGACAATATCCCAAGATGCCAGTCACGCTCTCTCTGTGTCTGACTTCACTGAACTTCCCAGTATCCAAGAGCAACTTCAGTCCTCCGTGGAGGCCGTGGTTATTGACGTCACCACAGAATCATCAACTTTACCTGGTATGTTAAAAAAATACATGGCTTCTTTCTTGCCTGAGAGGCTACTTAACTTGCTTTACCTGCACGGAAAGTAATTCATTAAGTGCAATACTGGGTTAACCTCATGTTTGCATGTAAAAATTGGTAGTGGTGTGCTTTCTCATTATTTAAAGTTGAAGTAGGCAGTGCTAGGTGCTTTCAAAAAGTAGTCGAGCATTTGATGATTAGTCCCTGAGCGTTATTTTTGTATAGGTTTTAATGTTTGTCTTTCTGTCTTTTCTAAGTTGACACTACCAAAAAGGATATTGTTTTCCTTCTGGATGGTTCTGATAGTACACGGAATGGCTTCCCTGCCATGCGTGATTTTGTTGAGAGAGTGGTGGAGAAACTCAATGTGGGAGAAAACAAAGACCGTGTCTCACTGGTTCAGTACAGCAGAGATCCAGCTGTCCAGTTCTACCTGAACACGTACAGAACAAAAGGCGAGATTCTTGACACTGTCAGAAGTTTGAGGCACAAAGGTGGGAGACCCCTCAACACTGGAGCAGCTCTCCAGTACTTGAAGGATAATGTCTTTACGGTTTCTGCTGGAAGCAGGCGCCTGGAAGGAGTACCACAGATGTTGATCCTTCTTAATGGTGGAAGGTCTTTTGACAATGTAGATATCCCAGCCTCGAATCTGAAACAGCAGGGCGTCATTGTGATTGGCATTGGAACAAGAAGCTCTGACAGTGGAGAGCTACAGAGGATATCATTTGACCGTAATTACACTCTATCAGTGTCTGAGTTTACTGACCTCCCCACTGTCCAAGAACAGCTCGCTTCTGTAATGAGTACAGTGGCAGTGAGGGCCACGGCCATGACACCAACAGTTACTGGTAAGAAAGTGACTTATTTTACATTTCAAGACTATGGTATGATGCAAGTTGAACTGTATTCAATTAAATGTCAGAAAGTTCAGATCAGCCGGTGTCATTACGACAAAATAGTTGTGCCCACATTTCAAGTACCTAAATATGTTTCAAATTCTATGTTCCCTAGTGGAGAGAAAGCCACAAGGAAGGGATCTTGTAATCTTATTGGATGGATCTGATGGTACTAGAACTGGATTCCCAGCTATGCGAGACTTTGTCCAAAGAGTAGTAGAGAAACTCAGTGTGGATGACAACAAAGACCGTGTCTCAGTGGTTCAGTACAGCAGAGATCCAGCAGTCCAATTCTATCTGAACACATACACAACAAAAGGCGAGATCCTTGAAACTGTCAGAAGTTTGAGGCACAAAGGCGGGAGACCCCTGAACACTGGAGCAGCTCTCCAGTACTTGAGGGATAATGTCTTCACAGCCTCTGCTGGAAGCAGGCGCCTGGAAGGAGTTCCACAGGTCCTGATATTGCTAAGTGGTGGAAGGTCTTCTGACAGTGTTGATGCACCAGCTTCTGCTCTCAAACAGCTGGGTGTCTTGATATTTGCAATTGGAACCAGAAGCTCTGATAGCAGAGAACTGCAGACAATATCCCAAGATGCCAGTCATGCTCTCTCTGTGTCTGACTTCACTGAACTTCCCAGTATCCAAGAGCAACTTCAGTCCTCCGTGGAGGCTGTGGTTTTTGACGTCAATCCAAAATCACCAACTTTACCTGGTATGTTAAAAAAATACATGGCTTCTTTCTTGCCTGAGAGGCTACTTAACTCCTTTTACCTGCGCTGAAAGTAATTCATTAAGTGCAATACTGGGTTAACGTCATGTTTGCATGTAAATATTGGTAGTGGTATGCTTTCTTTTTGTTTAAAGTTGAAGTAGGCAGTGCTAGGTGCTTTCAAAAAGTAGTCGAGCATTTGATGATGAGTCCGTGAGCGTTATTTTTGTATAGGTTTTAATGTTTGTCTTCCTGTCTTTTCTAAGTTGACACTGCCAAAAAGGATATCGTTTTCCTTCTGGATGGTTCTGATAGTACACGGAATGGCTTCCCTGCCATGCGTGATTTTGTTGAGAGAGTGGTGGAGAAACTCAATGTGGGAGAAAACAAAGACCGTGTCTCACTGGTTCAGTACAGCAGAGATCCAGCTGTCCAGTTCTACCTGAACACGTACAGAACAAGAGGCGAGATTCTTGACACTGTCAGAAGTTTGAGGCACAAAGGTGGGAGACCCCTCAACACTGGAGCAGCTCTCCAGTACTTGAAGGATAATGTCTTTACGGTTTCTGCTGGAAGCAGGCGCCTGGAAGGAGTACCACAGATGTTGATCCTTCTTAATGGTGGAAGGTCTTTTGACAATGTAGATATCCCAGCCTCGAATCTGAAACAGCAGGGCGTCATTGTGATTGGCATTGGAACAAGAAGCTCTGACAGTGGAGAGCTACAGAGGATATCATTTGACCGTAATTACACTCTATCAGTGTCTGAGTTTACTGACCTCCCCACTGTCCAAGAACAGCTCGCTTCTGTAATGAGTACAGTGGTAGTGAGGGCCACGGCCATGACACCAACAGTAACTGGTAAGAAAGTGACTTATTTTACATTTCAAGACTTTGGTATGATGCAAGTTAAACTGTATTCAATTAAATTTCAGAAAGTTCAGATCAGCTGGTGTCATTACGACAAAATAGTTGTGCCCACATTTCAAGTACCTAAATATGTTTCAAATTCTATGTTCCCTAGTGGAGAGAAAGCCACAAGGAAGGGATCTTGTAATCTTATTGGATGGATCTGATGGTACTAGAACTGGATTCCCAGCTATGCGAGACTTTGTCCAAAGAGTAGTAGAGAAACTCAGTGTGGATGACAACAAAGACCGTGTCTCAGTGGTTCAGTACAGCAGAGATCCAGCTGTCCAGTTCTATCTGAACACATACACAACAAAAGGCGAGATCCTTGACACTGTCAGAAGTTTGAGGCACAAAGGCGGGAGACCCCTCAACACTGGAGCAGCTCTCCAATACTTGAGGGATAATGTCTTCACAGCCTCTGCTGGAAGCAGGCGCCTGGAAGGAGTTTCACAGGTCCTTATACTGCTAAGTGGTGGAAAGTCTTCTGACAGTGTTGATGCACCAGCTTCTGCTCTCAAACAGCTGGGTGTCTTGATATTTGCAATTGGAACCAGAAGCTCTGATAGCAGAGAACTGCAGACAATATCCCAAGATGCCAGCCATGCTCTCTCTGTGTCTGACTTCACTGAACTTCCCAGTATCCAAGAGCAACTTCAGTCCTCCGTGGAGGCTGTTGTTATTGACGTCACCACAGAATCACCAACTGTACCTGGTATGTTAAAAAATACATGGCTTCTTTCTTGCCAAAATATTTGTGGCAGCATTACAAGAGTGTATGAAATACATTTTGAGGGTAGCTTGCATCATATGACCTTTCTACTGGAAATGTTTTACAAAATGACCTATATATGTTTCAAATTCTATGTTCCCTAGTGGAGAGAAAGCCACAAGGAAGGGATCTTGTAATCTTATTGGATGGATCTGATGGTACTAGAACTGGATTCCCAGCTATGCGAGACTTTGTCCAAAGAGTAGTAGAGAAACTCAGTGTGGATGACAACAAAGACCGTGTCTCAGTGGTTCAGTACAGCAGAGATCCAGCTGTCCAGTTCTATCTGAACACATACACAACAAAAGGCGAGATCCTTGACACTGTCAGAAGTTTGAGGCACAAAGGCGGGAGACCCCTCAACACTGGAGCAGCTCTCCAATACTTGAGGGATAATGTCTTCACAGCCTCTGCTGGAAGCAGGCGCCTGGAAGGAGTTTCACAGGTCCTTATACTGCTAAGTGGCGGAAAGTCTTCTGACAGTGTTGATGCACCAGCTTCTGCTCTCAAACAGCTGGGTGTCTTGATATTTGCAATTGGAACCAGAAGCTCTGATAGCAGAGAACTGCAGACAATATCCCAAGATGCCAGCCATGCTCTCTCTGTGTCTGACTTCACTGAACTTCCCAGTATCCAAGAGCAACTTCAGTCCTCCGTGGAGGCTGTTGTTATTGACGTCACCACAGAATCACCAACTGTACCTGGTATGTTAAAAAATACATGGCTTCTTTCTTGCCAAAATATTTGTGGCAGCATTTCAAGAGTGTATGAAATACATTTTGAGGGTAGCTTGCATCATATGACCTTTCTACTGGAAATGTTTTACAAAATGACCTATATATGTTTCAATTCCATGTTTCCTAGTGGAGAGACAGCCACAAGGAAGGGATGTTGTAATCTTATTGGATGGATCTGATGGTACTAGAACTGGATTCCCAGCTATGCAAGACTTTGTCCAAAGAGTAGTAGAGAAACTCAGTGTGGATGACAACAAAGACCGTGTCTCAGTGGTTCAGTACAGCAGAGATCCAGCAGTCCAATTCTATCTGAACACATACACAACAAAAGGCGAGATCCTTGAAACTGTCAGAAGATTGAGGCACAAAGGCGGGAGACCCCTCAACACTGGAGCAGCTCTCCAGTACTTGAGGGATAATGTCTTCACAGCCTCTGCTGGAAGCAGGCGCCTGGAAGGAGTTCCACAGGTCCTGATATTGCTAAGTGGTGGAAGGTCTTCTGACAGTGTTGATGCACCAGCTTCTGCTCTCAAACAGCTGGGTGTCTTGATATTTGCAATTGGAACCAGAAGCTCTGATAGCAGAGAACTGCAGACAATATCCCAAGATGCCAGTCATGCTCTCTCTGTGTCTGACTTCACTGAACTTCCCAGTATCCAAGAGCAACTTCAGTCCTCCGTGGAGGCTGTGGTTTTTGACGTCAATCCAAAATCACCAACTTTACCTGGTATGTTAAAAAAATACATGGCTTCTTTCTTGCCTGAGAGGCTACTTAACTTGTTTTACCTGCGCTGAAAGTAATTCATTAAGTGCAATACTGGGTTAACGTCATGTTTGCATGTAAATATTGGTAGTGGTGTGCTTTCTTTTTGTTTAAAGTTGAAGTAGGCAGTGCTAGGTGCTTTCAAAAAGTAGTCGAGCATTTGATGATGAGTCCGTGAGCGTTATTTTTGTATAGGTTTTAATGTTTGTCTTCCTGTCTTTTCTAAGTTGACACTGCCAAAAAGGATATCGTTTTCCTTCTGGATGGTTCTGATAGTACACGGAATGGCTTCCCTGCCATGCGTGATTTTGTTGAGAGAGTGGTGGAGAAACTCAATGTGGGAGAAAACAAAGACCGTGTCTCACTGGTTCAGTACAGCAGAGATCCAGCTGTCCAGTTCTACCTGAACACGTACAGAACAAGAGGCGAGATTCTTGACACTGTCAGAAGTTTGAGGCACAAAGGTGGGAGACCCCTCAACACTGGAGCAGCTCTCCAGTACTTGAAGGATAATGTCTTTACGGTTTCTGCTGGAAGCAGGCGCCTGGAAGGAGTACCACAGATGTTGATCCTTCTTAATGGTGGAAGGTCTTTTGACAATGTAGATATCCCAGCCTCGAATCTGAAACAGCAGGGCGTCATTGTGATTGGCATTGGAACAAGAAGCTCTGACAGTGGAGAGCTACAGAGGATATCATTTGACCGTAATTACACTCTATCAGTGTCTGAGTTTACTGACCTCCCCACTGTCCAAGAACAGCTCGCTTCTTTAATGAGTACAGTGGTAGTGAGGGCCACGGCCATGACACCAACAGTAACTGGTAAGAAAGTGACTTATTTTACATTTCAAGACTTTGGTATGATGCAAGTTAAACTGTATTCAATTAAATTTCAGAAAGTTCAGATCAGCTGGTGTCATTACGACAAAATAGTTGTGCCCACATTTCAAGTACCTAAATATGTTTCAAATTCTATGTTCCCTAGTGGAGAGAAAGCCACAAGGAAGGGATCTTGTAATCTTATTGGATGGATCTGATGGTACTAGAACTGGATTCCCAGCTATGCGAGACTTTGTCCAAAGAGTAGTAGAGAAACTCAGTGTGGATGACAACAAAGACCGTGTCTCAGTGGTTCAGTACAGCAGAGATCCAGCTGTCCAGTTCTATCTGAACACATACACAACAAAAGGCGAGATCCTTGACACTGTCAGAAGTTTGAGGCACAAAGGCGGGAGACCCCTCAACACTGGAGCAGCTCTCCAGTACATGAGGGATAATGTCTTCACAGCCTCTGCTGGAAGCAGGCGCCTGGAAGGAGTTTCACAGGTCCTTATACTGCTAAGTGGTGGAAAGTCTTCTGACAGTGTTGATGCACCAGCTTCTGCTCTCAAACAGCTGGGTGTCTTGATATTTGCAATTGGAACCAGAAGCTCTGATAGCAGAGAACTGCAGACAATATCCCAAGATGCCAGCCATGCTCTCTCTGTGTCTGACTTCACTGAACTTCCCAGTATCCAAGAGCAACTTCAGTCCTCCGTGGAGGCTGTGGTTATTGACATCACCACAGAATCACCAACTGTACCTGGTATGTTAAAAAATACATGGCTTCTTTCTTGCCAAAATATTTGTGGCAGCATTTCAAGAGTGTATGAAATACATTTTGAGGGTAGCTTGCATCATATGACCTTTCTACTGGAAATGTTTTACAAAATGACCTAAATAGGTTTCAAATTGTATGTTCCCTAGTGGAGAGAAAGCCACAAGGAAGGGATCTTGTAATCTTATTGGATGGATCTGATGGTACTAGAACTGGATTCCCAGCTATGCGAGACTTTGTCCAAAGAGTAGTAGAGAAACTCAGTGTGGATGACAACAAAGACCGTGTCTCAGTGGTTCAGTACAGCAGAGATCAAGCAGTCCAGTTCTATCTGAACACATACACAACAAAAGGCGAGATCCTTGACACTGTCAGAAGTTTGAGGCACAAAGGCGGGAGACCCCTCAACACTGGAGCAGCTCTCCAATACTTGAGGGATAATGTCTTCACAGCCTCTGCTGGAAGCAGGCGCCTGGAAGGAGTTTCACAGGTCCTTATACTGCTAAGTGGTGGAAAGTCTTCTGACAGTGTTGATGCACCAGCTTCTGCTCTCAAACAGCTGGGTGTCTTGATATTTGCAATTGGAACCAGAAGCTCTGATAGCAGAGAACTGCAGACAATATCCCAAGATGCCAGCCATGCTCTCTCTGTGTCTGACTTCACTGAACTTCCCAGTATCCAAGAGCAACTTCAGTCCTCCGTGGAGGCTGTGGTTATTGACGTCACCACAGAATCACCAACTGTACCTGGTATGTTAAAAAATACATGGCTTCTTTCTTGCCAAAATATTTGTGGCAGCATTTCAAGAGTGTATGAAATACATTTTGAGGGTAGCTTGCATCATATGACCTTTCTACTGGAAATGTTTTACAAAATGACCTATATATGTTTCAATTCCATGTTTCCTAGTGGAGAGACAGCCACAAGGAAGGGATGTTGTAATCTTATTGGATGGATCTGATGGTACTAGAACTGGATTCCCAGCTATGCAAGACTTTGTCCAAAGAGTAGTAGAGAAACTCAGTGTGGATGACAACAAAGACCGTGTCTCAGTGGTTCAGTACAGCAGAGATCCAGCAGTCCAATTCTATCTGAACACATACACAACAAAAGGCGAGATCCTTGAAACTGTCAGAAGTTTGAGGCACAAAGGCGGGAGACCCCTCAACACTGGAGCAGCTCTCCAGTACTTGAGGGATAATGTCTTCACAGCCTCTGCTGGAAGCAGGCGCCTGGAAGGAGTTCCACAGGTCCTGATATTGCTAAGTGGTGGAAGGTCTTCTGACAGTGTTGATGCACCAGCTTCTGCTCTCAAACAGCTGGGTGTCTTGATATTTGCAATTGGAACCAGAAGCTCTGATAGCAGAGAACTGCAGACAATATCCCAAGATGCCAGTCATGCTCTCTCTGTGTCTGACTTCACTGATCTTCCCAGTATCCAAGAGCAACTTCAGTCCTCCGTGGAGGCTGTGGTTTTTGACGTCAATCCAAAATCACCAACTTTACCTGGTATGTTAAAAAAATACATGGCTCCTTTCTTGCCTGAGAGGCTACTTAACTTGTTTTACCTGCGCTGAAAGTAATTCATTAAGTGCAATACTGGGTTAACGTCATGTTTGCATGTAAATATTGGTAGTGGTGTGCTTTCTTTTTGTTTAAAGTTGAAGTAGGCAGTGCTAGGTGCTTTCAAAAAGTAGTCGAGCATTTGATGATGAGTCCGTGAGCGTTATTTTTGTATAGGTTTTAATGTTTGTCTTCCTGTCTTTTCTAAGTTGACACTGCCAAAAAGGATATTGTTTTCCTTCTGGATGGTTCTGATAGTACACGGAATGGCTTCCCTGCCATGCGTGATTTTGTTGAGAGAGTGGTGGAGAAACTCAATGTGGGAGAAAACAAAGACCGTGTCTCACTGGTTCAGTACAGCAGAGATCCAGCTGTCCAGTTCTACCTGAACACGTACAGAACAAGAGGCGAGATTCTTGACACTGTCAGAAGTTTGAGGCACAAAGGTGGGAGACCCCTCAACACTGGAGCAGCTCTCCAGTACTTGAAGGATAATGTCTTTACGGTTTCTGCTGGAAGCAGGCGCCTGGAAGGAGTACCACAGATGTTGATCCTTCTTAATGGTGGAAGGTCTTTTGACAATGTAGATATCCCAGCCTCGAATCTGAAACAGCAGGGCGTCATTGTGATTGGCATTGGAACAAGAAGCTCTGACAGTGGAGAGCTACAGAGGATATCATTTGACCGTAATTACACTCTATCAGTGTCTGAGTTTACTGACCTCCCCACTGTCCAAGAACAGCTCGCTTCTGTAATGAGTACAGTGGTAGTGAGGGCCACGGCCATGACACCAACAGTAACTGGTAAGAAAGTGACTTATTTTACATTTCAAGACTTTGGTATGATGCAAGTTAAACTGTATTCAATTAAATTTCAGAAAGTTCAGATCAGCTGGTGTCATTACGACAAAATAGTTGTGCCCACATTTCAAGTACCTAAATATGTTTCAAATTCTATGTTCCCTAGTGGAGAGAAAGCCACAAGGAAGGGATCTTGTAATCTTATTGGATGGATCTGATGGTACTAGAACTGGATTCCCAGCTATGCGAGACTTTGTCCAAAGAGTAGTAGAGAAACTCAGTGTGGATGACAACAAAGACCGTGTCTCAGTGGTTCAGTACAGCAGAGATCCAGCTGTCCAGTTCTATCTGAACACATACACAACAAAAGGCGAGATCCTTGACACTGTCAGAAGTTTGAGGCACAAAGGCGGGAGACCCCTCAACACTGGAGCAGCTCTCCAATACTTGAGGGATAATGTCTTCACAGCCTCTGCTGGAAGCAGGCGCCTGGAAGGAGTTTCACAGGTCCTTATACTGCTAAGTGGTGGAAAGTCTTCTGACAGTGTTGATGCACCAGCTTCTGCTCTCAAACAGCTGGGTGTCTTGATATTTGCAATTGGAACCAGAAGCTCTGATAGCAGAGAACTGCAGACAATATCCCAAGATGCCAGCCATGCTCTCTCTGTGTCTGACTTCACTGAACTTCCCAGTATCCAAGAGCAACTTCAGTCCTCCGTGGAGGCTGTTGTTATTGATGTCACCACAGAATCACCAACTGTACCTGGTATGTTAAAAAATACATGGCTTCTTTCTTGCCAAAATATTTGTGGCAGCATTTCAAGAGTGTATGAAATACATTTTGAGGGTAGCTTGCATCATATGACCTTTCTACTGGAAATGTTTTACAAAATGACCTATATATGTTTCAAATTCTATGTTCCCTAGTGGAGAGAAAGCCACAAGGAAGGGATCTTGTAATCTTATTGGATGGATCTGATGGTACTAGAACTGGATTCCCAGCTATGCGAGACTTTGTCCAAAGAGTAGTAGAGAAACTCAGTGTGGATGACAACAAAGACCGTGTCTCAGTGGTTCAGTACAGCAGAGATCCAGCTGTCCAGTTCTATCTGAACACATACACAACAAAAGGCGAGATCCTTGACACTGTCAGAAGTTTGAGGCACAAAGGCGGGAGACCCCTCAACACTGGAGCAGCTCTCCAATACTTGAGGGATAATGTCTTCACAGCCTCTGCTGGAAGCAGGCGCCTGGAAGGAGTTTCACAGGTCCTTATACTGCTAAGTGGCGGAAAGTCTTCTGACAGTGTTGATGCACCAGCTTCTGCTCTCAAACAGCTGGGTGTCTTGATATTTGCAATTGGAACCAGAAGCTCTGATAGCAGAGAACTGCAGACAATATCCCAAGATGCCAGCCATGCTCTCTCTGTGTCTGACTTCACTGAACTTCCCAGTATCCAAGAGCAACTTCAGTCCTCCGTGGAGGCTGTTGTTATTGACGTCACCACAGAATCACCAACTGTACCTGGTATGTTAAAAAATACATGGCTTCTTTCTTGCCAAAATATTTGTGGCAGCATTTCAAGAGTGTATGAAATACATTTTGAGGGTAGCTTGCATCATATGACCTTTCTACTGGAAATGTTTTACAAAATGACCTATATATGTTTCAATTCCATGTTTCCTAGTGGAGAGACAGCCACAAGGAAGGGATGTTGTAATCTTATTGGATGGATCTGATGGTACTAGAACTGGATTCCCAGCTATGCAAGACTTTGTCCAAAGAGTAGTAGAGAAACTCAGTGTGGATGACAACAAAGACCGTGTCTCAGTGGTTCAGTACAGCAGAGATCCAGCAGTCCAATTCTATCTGAACACATACACAACAAAAGGCGAGATCCTTGAAACTGTCAGAAGATTGAGGCACAAAGGCGGGAGACCCCTCAACACTGGAGCAGCTCTCCAGTACTTGAGGGATAATGTCTTCACAGCCTCTGCTGGAAGCAGGCGCCTGGAAGGAGTTCCACAGGTCCTGATATTGCTAAGTGGTGGAAGGTCTTCTGACAGTGTTGATGCACCAGCTTCTGCTCTCAAACAGCTGGGTGTCTTGATATTTGCAATTGGAACCAGAAGCTCTGATAGCAGAGAACTGCAGACAATATCCCAAGATGCCAGTCATGCTCTCTCTGTGTCTGACTTCACTGAACTTCCCAGTATCCAAGAGCAACTTCAGTCCTCCGTGGAGGCTGTGGTTTTTGACGTCAATCCAAAATCACCAACTTTACCTGGTATGTTAAAAAAATACATGGCTTCTTTCTTGCCTGAGAGGCTACTTAACTTGTTTTACCTGCGCTGAAAGTAATTAATTAAGTGCAATACTGGGTTAACGTCATGTTTGCATGTAAATATTGGTAGTGGTGTGCTTTCTTTTTGTTTAAAGTTGAAGTAGGCAGTGCTAGGTGCTTTCAAAAAGTAGTCGAGCATTTGATGATGAGTCCGTGAGCGTTATTTTTGTATAGGTTTTAATGTTTGTCTTCCTGTCTTTTCTAAGTTGACACTGCCAAAAAGGATATCGTTTTCCTTCTGGATGGTTCTGATAGTACACGGAATGGCTTCCCTGCCATGCGTGATTTTGTTGAGAGAGTGGTGGAGAAACTCAATGTGGGAGAAAACAAAGACCGTGTCTCACTGGTTCAGTACAGCAGAGATCCAGCTGTCCAGTTCTACCTGAACACGTACAGAACAAGAGGCGAGATTCTTGACACTGTCAGAAGTTTGAGGCACAAAGGTGGGAGACCCCTCAACACTGGAGCAGCTCTCCAGTACTTGAAGGATAATGTCTTTACGGTTTCTGCTGGAAGCAGGCGCCTGGAAGGAGTACCACAGATGTTGATCCTTCTTAATGGTGGAAGGTCTTTTGACAATGTAGATATCCCAGCCTCGAATCTGAAACAGCAGGGCGTCATTGTGATTGGCATTGGAACAAGAAGCTCTGACAGTGGAGAGCTACAGAGGATATCATTTGACCGTAATTACACTCTATCAGTGTCTGAGTTTACTGACCTCCCCACTGTCCAAGAACAGCTCGCTTCTTTAATGAGTACAGTGGTAGTGAGGGCCACGGCCATGACACCAACAGTAACTGGTAAGAAAGTGACTTATTTTACATTTCAAGACTTTGGTATGATGCAAGTTAAACTGTATTCAATTAAATTTCAGAAAGTTCAGATCAGCTGGTGTCATTACGACAAAATAGTTGTGCCCACATTTCAAGTACCTAAATATGTTTCAAATTCTATGTTCCCTAGTGGAGAGAAAGCCACAAGGAAGGGATCTTGTAATCTTATTGGATGGATCTGATGGTACTAGAACTGGATTCCCAGCTATGCGAGACTTTGTCCAAAGAGTAGTAGAGAAACTCAGTGTGGATGACAACAAAGACCGTGTCTCAGTGGTTCAGTACAGCAGAGATCCAGCTGTCCAGTTCTATCTGAACACATACACAACAAAAGGCGAGATCCTTGAAACTGTCAGAAGTTTGAGGCACAAAGGCGGGAGACCCCTCAACACTGGAGCAGCTCTCCAGTACTTGAGGGAAAATGTCTTCACAGCCTCTGCTGGAAGCAGGCGCCTGGAAGGAGTTTCACAGGTCCTTATACTGCTAAGTGGTGGAAAGTCTTCTGACAGTGTTGATGCACCAGCTTCTGCTCTCAAACAGCTGGGTGTCTTGATATTTGCAATTGGAACCAGAAGCTCTGATAGCAGAGAACTGCAGACAATATCCCAAGATGCCAGCCATGCTCTCTCTGTGTCTGACTTCACTGAACTTCCCAGTATCCAAGAGCAACTTCAGTCCTCTGTGGAGGCTGTTGTTATTGATGTCACCACAGAATCACCAACTGTACCTGGTATGTTAAAAAATACACGGCTTCTTTCTTGCCAAAATATTTGTGGCAGCATTTCAAGAGTGTATGAAATACATTTTGAGGGTAGCTTGCATCATATGACCTTTCTACTGGAAATGTTTTACAAAATGACCTAAATATGTTTCAATTCCATGTTTCCTAGTGGAGAGACAGCCACAAGGAAGGGATGTTGTAATCCTATTGGATGGATCTGATGGTACTAGAACTGGATTCCCAGCTATGCAAGACCTTGTCCAAAGAGTAGTAGAGAAACTCAGTGTGGATGACAGCAAAGACCGTGTCTCAGTGGTTCAGTACAGCAGAGATCCAGCAGTCCAGTTCTATCTGAACACATACACAACAAAAGACGAGATCCTTGAAACTGTCAGAAGTTTGAGGCACAAAGGCGGGAGACCCCTCAACACTGGAGCAGCTCTCCAGTACTTGAGGGATAATGTCTTCACAGCCTCTGCTGGAAGCAGGCGCCTGGAAGGAGTTCCACAGGTCCTGATATTGCTATGTGGTGGAAGGTCTTCTGACAGTGTTGATGCGCCAGCTTCTGCTCTCAAACAGCTGGGTGTCTTGATATTTGCAATTGGAACCAGAAGCTCTGATAGCAGAGAACTGCAGACAATATCCCAAGATGCCAGTCATGCTCTCTCTGTGTCTGACTTCACTGAACTTCCCAGTATCCAAGAGCAACTTCAGTCCTCTGTGGAGGCTGTGGTTATTGACGTCACTCCAAAATCACCATCTTTACCTGGTATGTTAAAAAATACATGGCTTCTTTCTTGCCTGAGAGGCTACTTAACTTGTTGTACCTGCACTGAAAGTAATTCATTAAGTGCAATACTGGGTTAACCTCATGTTTGCATGTAAAAATTGGTAGTGGTGTGCTTTCTTTTTATTTAAAGTTAAAGTACGCAGTGCTAGGTGCTTTCAAAAAGTAGTTGAGCATTTGATGATTAGTCCCCTCGCGTTATTTTTGTATAGGTTTTAATGTTTGTCTTTCTGTCTTTTCTAAGTTGACACTGCCAAAAAGGATATTGTTTTCCTTCTGGATGGTTCTGATAGTACACGGAATGGCTTCCCTGCCATGCGTGATTTTGTTGAGAGAGTGGTGGAGAAACTCAATGTGGGAGAAAACAAAGACCGTGTCTCACTGGTTCAGTACAGCAGAGATCCAGCTGTCCAGTTCTACCTGAACACGTACAGAACAAAAGGCGAGATTCTTGACACTGTCAGAAGTTTGAGGCACAAAGGTGGGAGACCCCTCAACACTGGAGCAGCTCTCCAGTACTTGAAGGATAATGTCTTTACGGTTTCTGCTGGAAGCAGGCGCCTGGAAGGAGTACCACAGATGTTGATCCTTCTTAATGGTGGAAGGTCTTTTGACAATGTAGATATCCCAGCCTCGAATCTGAAACAGCAGGGCGTCATTGTGATTGGCATTGGAACAAGAAGCTCTGACAGTGGAGAGCTACAGAGGATATCATTTGACCGTAATTACACTCTATCAGTGTCTGAGTTTACTGACCTCCCCACTGTCCAAGAACAGCTCGCTTCTTTAATTAGTACAGTGGTAGTGAGGGCCACGGCCATGACACCAACAGTAACTGGTAAGAAAGTGACTTATTTTACATTTCAAGACTATGGTATGATGCAAATTGAACTGTATTCAATTAAATTTCAGAAAGTTCAGATCAGCCGCTGTCATTACGACAAAATAGTTGTGCCCACATTTCAAGTACCTAAATATGTTTCAAATTCTATGTTCCCTAGTGGAGAGAAAGCCACAAGGAAGGGATCTTGTAATCTTATTGGATGGATCTGATGGTACTAGAACTGGATTCCCAGCTATGCGAGACTTTGTCCAAAGAGTAGTAGAGAAACTCAGTGTGGATGACAACAAAGACCGTGTCTCAGTGGTTCAGTACAGCAGAGATCCAGCTGTCCAGTTCTATCTGAACACATACACAACAAAAGGCGAGATCCTTGACACTGTCAGAAGTTTGAGGCACAAAGGCGGAAGACCCCTCAACACTGGAGCAGCTCTCCAGTACTTGAGGGATAATGTCTTCACAGCCTCTGCTGGAAGCAGGCGCCTGGAAGGAGTTTCACAGGTCCTTATACTGCTAAGTGGTGGAAAGTCTTCTGACAGTGTTGATGCCCCAGCTTCTGCTCTCAAACAGCTGGGTGTCTTGATATTTGCAATTGGAACCAGAAGCTCTGATAGCAGAGAACTGCAGACAATATCCCAAGATGCCAGCCATGCTCTCTCTGTGTCTGACTTCACTGAACTTCCCAGTATCCAAGAGCAACTTCAGTCCTCCGTGGAGGCTGTGGTTATTGACGTCACCACAGAACCCCCAACTGTACCTGGTATGTTTAAAATTACATGGCTTCTTTCTTGCCAAAATATTTGTGGCAGCATTTCAAGAGTGTATGAAATACATTTTGAGGGTAGCTTGCATCATATGACCTTTCTACTGGAAATGTTTTACAAAATGACCTAAATATGTTTCAATTCCATGTTTCCTAGTGGAGAGACAGCCACAAGGAAGGGATGTTGTGATCTTATTGGATGGATCTGATGGTACTAGAACTGGATTCCCAGCTATGCAAGACTTTGTCCAAAGAGTAGTAGAGAAACTCAGTGTGGATGACAACAAAGACCGTGTCTCAGTGGTTCAGTACAGCAGAGATCCAGCAGTTCAGTTCTATCTGAACACATACACAACAAAAGGCGAGATCCTTGAAACTGTCAGAAGTTTGAGGCACAAAGGCGGGAGACCCCTCAACACTGGAGCAGCTCTCCAGTACTTGAGGGATAATGTCTTCACAGCCTCTGCTGGAAGCAGGCGCCTGGAAGGAGTTCCACAGGTCCTGATATTGCTAAGTGGTGGAAGGTCTTCTGACAGTGTTGATGCGCCAGCTTCTGCTCTCAAACAGCTGGGTGTCTTGATATTTGCAATTGGAACCAGAAGCTCTGATAGCAGAGAACTGCACACAATATCCCAAGATGCCAGTTATGCTCTCTCTGTGTCTGACTTCACTGAACTTCCCAGTATCCAAGAGCAACTTCAGTCCTCCGTGGAGGCTGTGGTTATTGACGTCACTCCAAAATCACCAACTTTACCTGGTATGTTAAAAAAATACATGGCTTCTTTCTTGCCTGAGAGGCTACTTAACTTGTTTTACCTGCACTGAAAGTAATTCATTTAGTGCAATACTGGGTTAACCTCATGTTTGCATGTAAAAATTGGTAGTGGTGTGCTTTCTTTCTGTTTAAAGTTGAAGTAGGCAGTGCTAGGTGCTTTCAAAAAGTAGTCAAGCATTTGATGATGTGTCCGTAAACGTTATTTTTGTATAGGTTTTAATGTTTGTATTCCTGTCTTTTCTAAGTTGACACTGCCAAAAAGGATATCGTTTTCCTTCTGGATGGTTCTGATAGTACACGGAACGGCTTCCCTGCCATGCGTGATTTTGTTGAGAGAGTGGTGGAGAAACTCACTGTGGGAGAGAACAAAGACCGTGTCTCACTGGTTCAGTACAGCAGAGATCCAGCTGTCCAGTTCTACCTGAACACGTACAGAACAAAAGGCGAGATTCTTGACACTGTCAGAAGTTTGAGGCACAAAGGTGGGAGACCCCTCAACACTGGAGCAGCTCTCCAGTACTTGAAGGATAATGTCTTTACGGTTTCTGCTGGAAGCAGGCGCCTGGAAGGAGTACCACAGATGTTGATCCTTCTTAATGGTGGAAGGTCTTTTGACAATGTAGATATCCCAGCCTCGAATCTGAAACAGCAGGGCGTCATTGTGATTGGCATTGGAACAAGAAGCTCTGACAGTGGAGAGCTACAGAGGATATCATTTGACCGTAATTACACTCTATCAGTGTCTGAGTTTACTGACCTCCCCAGTGTCCAAGAACAACTCGCTTCTGTAATGAGTACAGTGGTAGTGAGGGCCACGGCCATGACACCAACAGTAACTGGTAAGAAAGTGACTTATTTGACATTTCAAGACTATGGTATGATGCAAATTGAACTGTATTCAATTAAATTTCAGAAAGTTCAGATCAGCCGCTGTCATTACGAAAAAAATAGTTGTGCCCACATTTCAAGTCCCTAAATATGTTTCAAATTCTATGTTCCGTAGTGGAGAGACAGCCACAAGGAAGGGATGTTGTAATCTTATTGGATGGATCTGATGGTACTAGAACTGGATTCCCAGCTATGCAAGACTTTGTCCAAAGAGTAGTAGAGAAACTCAGTGTGGATGACAACAAAGACCGTGTCTCAGTGGTTCAGTACAGCAGAGATCCAGCAGTCCAGTTCTATCTGAACACATACACAACAAAAGGCGAGATCCTTGAAACTGTCAGAAGTTTGAGGCACAAAGGCGGGAGACCCCTCAACACTGGAGCAGCTCTCCAGTACTTGAGGGATAATGTCTTCACAGCCTCTGCTGGAAGCAGGCGCCTGGAAGGAGTTCCACAGGTCCTGATATTGCTAAGTGGTGGAAGGTCTTCTGACAGTGTTGATGCGCCAGCTTCTGCTCTCAAACAGCTGGGTGTCTTGATATTTGCTATTGGAACCAGAAGCTCTGATAGCAGAGAACTGCAGACAATATCCCAAGATGCCAGCCATGCTCTCTCTGTGTCTGACTTCACTGAACTTCCCAGTATCCAAGAGCAACTTCAGTCCTCCGTGGAGGCTGTGGTTATTAACGTCACCACAGAATCACCAACTGTACCTGGTATGTTAAAAAATACATGGCTTCTTTCTTGCCAAAATATTTGTGGCAGCATTTCAAGAGTGTATGAAATACATTTTGAGGGTAGCTTGCATCATATGACCTTTCTACTGGAAATGTTTTACAAAATGACCTAAATATGTTTCAATTCCATGTTTCCTAGTGGAGAGACAGCCACAAGGAAGGGATGTTGTAATCTTATTGGATGGATCTGATGGTACTAGAACTGGATTCCCAGCTATGCAAGACTTTGTCCAAAGAGTAGTAGAGAAACTCAGTGTGGATGACAACAAAGACCGTGTCTCAGTGGTTCAGTACAGCAGAGATCCAGCAGTCCAGTTCTATCTGAACACATACACAACAAAAGGCGAGATCCTTGAAACTGTCAGAAATTTGAGGCACAAAGGCGGGAGACCCCTCAACACTGGAGCAGCTCTCCAGTACTTGAGGGATAATGTCTTCAAAGCCTCTGCTGGAAGCAGGCGCCTGGAAGGAGTTCCACAGGTCCTGATATTGCTAAGTGGTGGAAGGTCTTCTGACAGTGTTGATGCGCCAGCTTCTGCTCTCAAACAGCTGGGTGTCTTGATATTTGCAATTGGAACCAGAAGCTCTGATAGCAGAGAACTGCAGATAATATCCCAAGATGCCAGTCATGCTCTCTCTGTGTCTGACTTCACTGAACTTCCCAGTATCCAAGAGCAACTTCAGTCCTCCGTGGAGGCTGTGGTTATTGACGTCACCCTAGAATCACCAACTGTACTTGGTATGTTAAAAAATATATGGCTTCTTTCTTGCTTGAATGACTACCTAACTTGTGTTTCCTGCACTAAAAGTAATAAATGAAGTGCAATCTTCGGTTATCTCCATATTTGCTTTAAAATATATCCAGTGATTTGCTTTCAATCTTTTTAAAATTACATTAGGCAATGATTCTACAATTACAGTTTTGAACTTCATGTGTCTTAAGTTATTGACCTTTCCAGTATCCAACAATAAGTTCATTCCTCAGTGCTCTCAATGTCATCAGCCGGAGAATCACCTGGTATCATGACAAGAACGACTCCTTGACTTGTTCGGCACCTCTGTTATAAACATATTTTTTTCACGTACTGTTAATGAATTAAATTATGTGCCTCAGTTATGTAGTGGCAGTCCTCCCATCTTGAGCAAGGCACAGGCTTCTTGATTGTTTGATATTATAGCAATCTGTATTCTACTTGTGTGTGATTTTCAAAAGTGAGAACTCATTATTTATCGAAATGTTTTGACACAGAAAAAAGTATAATCTCATGATCAAGAAAAAGTGGAGTAAATTTTATTATAAAATCTGCACGCATTCATCTCAAAGACATATACCAGGATCTTTTTGAACTGCCTTGTACCCATTACCAGCAACCACGTTTTCTTTTTTCCATCTCATTCATATTCTTAATGTTCTTTTTAATCCTATTCACATTCTCTCTTTTAGTTGTATTTATATCCAATGAATATAATCTATGTCAGTATGTCACAGCAAAATATTTTTCTACTGAGTTTAAATAGATAAGAGCAATTTTACTATTCTTTCCATGTCTGGTAGCAAATCTGAGGAATATTATATCCATAACACGGCAGCACAACACAAGAAATGATATGAATACGGTTTTTATACTTAAAGGTGTAATGTTTCACATGTATTAACGGCCTTTTATTGCTAATGGGTGGACAGGTTTTTATACAGCTTAAAGTTGTACTCTAAAAGCTTTCCATCTATTGAATTGTATTATAAATTACTACCTATCAAAGAGTGAGTTAAAATCAATGGTTATTGATCATATGACCCAGTAATAAAAGCATGTGTTGCCTTTTTGCTGAGTATTCCAATATCTGTGTCTGTGGCGACATTTCCAGGCTAGATGTAAATAGGCCGCCATGTTAGTGACACTGTTGTTGGACTGCCGGCCCAGATCTTCACTGTTGTGTCACGGTTGTGCTGCGTTCACTTGTAATCTGAAACTGGTTACTTCCAACTTCTGAATCAGGCCAAAGAGTCTTCGGGCACTCTTGGGCAGAAGTATAATAGGTACGTGTGTGTGTATGGATTTAAGAGGGAAACACATTCATCATTGAAAGATGAATGTGTTCCTATAAAGTTCACAATAGAGCAAAAAAAACATAGTGACCATGAAGGGCTCTGAAAGAAAAGGCTCGTCTGCCAAAACACCTTACTGCCAAAGAGGCCGCTAGAATGGTATGTTAAAAAAAACATGGCTTTTTCCTTGCCTTAGAGGCTACCTTACTTGTTTTATCTGCACTGAAAGTAAGTTATCCTCATGTTAGCATGTAAATATAGGTAGTAGTGTGCTTTCTTTTTGTTTAAAGTTGATGTAGGCAGTGTCTTTTCTAAGAACAGGCTTACCTGCAATAACATCTTCCTGCCAAAGAGGCCGCTAGAAACAACATAATCCAATTCTTATGGAGGACAACTTAAAAAATTAAAACCATCACCAACTTTCTCGGTTCTCTATAACAGCACAATATACCATGAGAGAGTAAGCTTTACCATCATTGTAGGTACAATAAGTATAACATTATTTATATTTTATAATATTTATATTTAAATAATAATAATAAAAATAATATTTACTATATTCATTATAGGTATAACAGTGATGAACAACACTTATGTGGCCAGGACTGTAGCACTCATTTTCACCAAAATGTTATGCTGGAAGAAGACGAGGAAAAGTTGGGAAAAAGTGTCAATGGCCTTTTGAATATGCACTAGATTACCACACATTTGGCAACATAATATACTGTCCATATACTATGGTTTTGGAACACTTTATGGGCTAAACTATTATTCATGTTATTAAGTCCAGAAGTAGTCCATACATCTGTTAGAAGGCTATTATACATTGGTGTATAATTGTTGCTCTAATATCCACTTGACCTTTTCATCGATTTTTCTTCAGAATTTTTGTAGCACATTATAATAATACCTTTTCTCTCTTTCAGCTGAGACGCAGGGCCCCCGGAAGGATGTCGTTTTCCTTGTTGATGGATCTGATGGTGTTGGTCGGGAATTTCCTATCATTCAGGAGTTTATCCGCAGAGTCGTGGAGAGTCTCAATGTGGGCGAGAATAAGATCCGGATTAGTGTGGTCCAGTATGGTGACTTTGCTCAGGCTGACATGTTTCTGAACACACATACAACCAAAGAAGGTGTTTTGAATGCCGTCAAAGGAATAAGGCAGCGAGGAGGAAGACAACGTAACTTGGGTCAGGCCTTGCAGTTTGTCAATCAGGATGTTCTGACAGGAGCACGTGGTGGCAGGAAGCAAGAGGGTGTACCACAGTTTGTAATTGTTGTCTCCAGTGGGTCTTCAACAGATGACGTTAGAAGTGCAGCATCTTCCCTCAAACAATCTAGAGTTCTTCCCTTCAGCATTGGGACCAGGGATGTTACTCCTACAGAGCTCCAGGTGGTGTCATATGTGCCTAATTTTGCCTTCACTATAGATGACCTCCCTGGCCTATATACTGTCCAAGAAAACCTCATCACCACTCTCACTGAGCTTTCAGATGATGACATTGCCAGGATGCGTCCAGTATTCCCAACCATTGATGGTAATTTTTACAATTTAAGCACATTCACTAAACAGTTAACCTCACTTACTTTACTACAGTGTATGTTGTTCTACTTTACATGACAGTTGATTTTCTTAGACTCTCCGCCCTCTATATCTACTGTATTAGAAACTATGTAGTTAGTAATTACTATTGTTCCTGTGCTTGCATTCTTTTTGAACAGTAATCACCCCCACGGGAGGAGAAAAGAGGGATGTTGTGTTTCTAATTGATGGCACAACAGCGGTGCGTAGTGAGTTCCCTGCCATCCGTGAAATGATAAGAAGAGTTGTGGAGAAGTTGGATGTAGGATTGGATAAGGTCCGAATTTCAGTGGTCCAGTACAGTGAACAAGCGAAGGTTGAATTCCTTCTCAATGAATTCTCCACCAAAGATGAGGTACGCCAGGCTGTGACTAAGCTTCGGAGTAAAGGAGGGAACCGTCTTAACACAGGTCAAGCTCTTGAGTGGGTCTACAGAAACATCTACCAGAGGTCAGCTGGAAGCCGCATTGAGGATGGTGTGCCTCAGTTCCTCATTCTAGTTACAGGTGGCAAGTCTTCAGATGATGTATCAACTGCAGCTGACCAGCTTAAGAGAAACCGGGTTGCACCTCTTGCCATTGGTTCTAGAAATGCAGACCCTGATGAACTGAGACAAATTTCCCTGAAGCCTGAACTTGTATATACAGTTGACAGTTTCCAGCAGCTCCCAAGAGTGGAGTCACAGCTCATTGACTCAGTCAAAACAATATCCACCACTGATATTGTTAATAATTATGTTCCTACCTTAGTGGATTTAGGTAAGAAGTACTATCTCATACTTTAAGTTCCAAGTGCTCAAAGGAATAACTGACTGATTCATGATTTACTTTTTAGCGTTATGTTATACTCCTCATATTGGCGCTTTCATGTAGAGCTGGATTATATTATGAAGCTATGGAGCATGAATCAGTCTTTTTCCAAATTAT
This sequence comes from Echiichthys vipera, assembly GCF_963691815.1. Classification (NCBI taxonomy): domain Eukaryota; kingdom Metazoa; phylum Chordata; class Actinopteri; order Perciformes; family Trachinidae; genus Echiichthys; species Echiichthys vipera. Next base: position 5,333,660 of record NC_139835.1, on the reverse strand, counting down.
TTCAAAAATATTTCTCATTGTTGTGCTTATTTTGCAGGTAACGTAAATCTTGGGAGAAAGGACATTATCTTCCTTATTGATGGCTCAGATAAAACAGGTGCAGCTGGCATTGCTCATATCCGTGACTTCATCTTAAACATTGTCCAACAACTCGACGTGCAGCCTGATCAAGTGCGTGTGGGTGTTGTCCAGTATGCAGACAGAGCTAAAACAGAGTTCTCACTTAACTCTCACAACAATAAGCCAGCTGTTGTCTCTGCTATCAAAAGACTTCGTCAGATGGGTGGCCGTTCATCAGCTCTGGCTGATGCCATTAAGTATGTTACAAAGAATGAGTTAACACCTGCTGCTGGTGTTCGTCAAGCTGAGGCCTCCCAGCACCTTGTGGTTCTCACAGGTGGACGTTCCCCTCAAGATGTTTCCAGTTTTGGGCCTCTGCTTAAGGGCGCCCGGGTCAACTGCATTGGTGTTGGAACTTCTGGTGCTGACAAAAACCAACTTACCCAAATTGCCACCACCCCAGCTGATGTCCTCCAGGTTCCTGACTTCCCTGGCCTGCCAGCAGTCCGGCAGGGGGTTATTGACAGGTTGAGTGGGACCATCCCAGAGGAACCACCCACAGACTATGACGGTCCTAGTAAGTTCTGAAAACAATTACAAATATCTTAGATACTTAGATAACATATGTTTTATCTAAATATGGTCTAACAATGCTAAGTCAAATAAGTCAAAATCTCCATTTCTTGTACTGTTTCCACTTTTCTTAACCTTGTCCTCATCAATATCTCATCTCCCTTCTCATAACATCAGGCCTGCCTCCCCCCAAAAAGGCTGATATAGTGTTTTTGGTGGATGGCTCCATTAACTTGGGCCGGGACAACTTCCATAAAATGATGATGTTCATCAGCAACCTTACTGATCTGTTCTTCACTGAGAGAGACAACCTGCAGATCGGTCTGGCACATTATGCCACAGATGTGACTGACACCTTCTACCTCAATACACACAAGAACAAGCAAGACATTATAAATGCCCTCCACCGAGCAGAGTACAAAGGTGGACGTCGAATCTTCACTGGTGCAGCCATTCGCCACGTTCAAGATGTTCACTTTACCAAAGAAAAAGGGAGCAGGATGGATGAGGGTACTCCTCAGATCCTTATGGTTCTCACTGGAGGGCGCTCAGCTGATGATGGCAAAACAGCAGCCCTTGGTCTGAAGAAGAAAGGTGTGAGAATCTTTGCTGTAGGAGTGGGCGACATTGAGAATGAGTTGGAAGACCTGGCCAGCGAGTCCTCCACTGTGGCAAGAGGACATACCTTTCAGGAACTTTCAGAGCTCAGTGAGCAAATCCTTGCAACTTTGGATGACGAAGTAAAAGGAAAGCTGTGTGTTGGTGTGCAAGATTCTCCTAAAAGTAAGAGACATATCGTATTTTCTCAAATAGAGACTGGTGTCTTTATTTAGCTCAACTGCAGAGGGTACCAGGCCTTTATTTTTTCTATCACAGTCAAATCTATATTTCTAATTCCCTCTGTTTAATAACTATATTAGTAGTATTATTATTTTTTTCTTGCTAATGGATTTTATTGCTGAGCTGTTAAAAGTATAAGTTTTAATTTATCATTAAAAGTTTCAGTTTCCAGATGTTTCCATTGGTTCACGGAAAGTCTTAATGGCTTAACATGTTTTACAGCCTGCAACATAGAGGTGTTGGTGGGCTTTGATGTTTCTGCCCAGAACATCTTCAGTGCTCAGACCAACCTCCAGAGCAAGATGGGTGCCATTCTGAAGAGGATTTCTAAAATGGCAGCTATCAGTTGCTCATCTGGGCAGATTCCCTCTGTGCAAGTCGGCATGCTGACCATGGATTCTGCTTCTGAGCCTGTCCAGCTAGACTTCACAGACAATGCTGATGAGCTATTTGAAAAATTCAAAGCCCTACGGAGTCGTGGCCCTTTTGTCCTCAATGGCAAGACCATCTCAGCTTACACCAATAGATTCAAAACCAGACAGGATGACTTCATCAAGGTTGGTTACTGAAACAGTTTAAACTAGAGATGTCCTGTACCAAAATAAAAATGGGAAATATACACATGGCCTCTCTAATCTCCGACCTTAAACTATAAGCAAAGTGTAATTCCACTATACCCCTGGTCCTGATCACTGGACGGCAGGTCTCAACCACCAAATGGTTGATCCCGACCACCTAATGACTGGTCCAGACCACAGGGCCACCAGGCTTCTTTGGATTTTGGCAAAATGCCCATTTTTTTGTCCATTTCCCATTTTCTTATGTTAAGGGAGACATGGAAAAAAAATAAGAAATAAGAAAATATAAAAAACAAGAAATGCTATACTGATAGCGTCTTCAGTGTAGCGATTTGTCCTGATGGGGTCAAGAGTGGGAGGTAGACAGGTTATGATGTGCTGTGAGACTAGTCTCTCAAAACACATTTCAGGCGTAAGGGCATGAATGAAGTAGCTCATGACAAATACGACAAATCTGAATAACTTCAGCCTACAGCCATTCTTTTAATGTGTCAGATAAACATTTGATCAAAATTTAGATAAATAAAAGTATAGGATAGAACTCTGTATTGTCACATCCAAAATATTAAAGTACCTGGATCAGGATCAGGGCCAAAAAAGTGGACACCCCTTGTGTTAACCTACTAATGAAAAGACTCATGGAAAATGTAGTGTGTGAAACGGTATTGTCTTTTCCCCCCTGAAGGTTGTTGTTCATCTGACTGATGGTATTGATGCCCCATATGCTGAAATGAAAAAGCGAGTAGAAGAACTTCAGCTCTCAGGTAAAAAGATGATGCCTTTCGTGCTACCTGTCCTTAAACATCTGTTAAGTTATAGAATCTTCAGAAGTAATTAATGTTTCTGAAACTTTTGTATGTTCAAAACAGGAGTGAACAGTTTCATCCTTATTGGGCTGGAGCGGGTGCCCAAATTTGAGGAGGCTTTGCTGCTGGAATTTGGTCGCGGATTTAGGTACACCAGACCCTTGCGACTCAATATCATGGACTTGGACTATGAGCTAATGGAAGAACTAGTGAGTACGAATCAGTCAGACAAATGACTTTCATGAGCTTTATTCCCCTTTTATCCCCCCCCCCCCCTTTGAATTACTTAATATGTAATTTGTTTGTCTGTATAGGACAATATTGCAGAGAGGGAGTGTTGTGCAGTGCCATGCAAATGTACTGGAACCAGAGGAGACCGTGGAGCAGTTGGACTTTCAGGATCTAAGGTATCCAATGTCAAAAAAATATACATATATATTTTTGAGATTTTTTTTTAAACCTTGCCTTTAATTACACAAGAAAGAAATTGTTTATCACAGGCTAATTACTTTGTTATTTTTCTTTCAGGGTGGTCCGGGAGTAGCAGGAAGCCAAGGACATCCTGGAGATGAGGGTGGACCGGTACGTTTGAGTGCCTTTGTTTAAGTATATAGCCACAGTTTGGCATTTCCATGAAAGACTGCTGTAAACTGTCCTGATCCATACCTGAGCTATACCCAGGTTTAACCAAGTTTTTTGTTTTCAAGAATTTCTGTGACAACTTCCAGTGTTCCTTTTGCTTTCCACCAATTCATGTTCCTTCATATAGCATCCCTCCTATATTTGTCATTGTATTTTATTGTCTTTTTTCTGTAACGGCAGGGAGAGAGAGGTCCTCCTGGTGTCAATGGAACTCAGGGTTTCCAGGGATGTCCTGGACAAAGAGGTGTCAAGGTAAAGGTTTTCATATTCATTTTAACATTCAACTTAAACATATTTGTTACTTTAAGTTGTCGTTTGTACAGATGAATATATTAATGGTATAACACTTTTTTTCACTTTTGTTCAGGGTTCACGTGGGTACTCAGGAGAAAAGGTGAGATTAGATATTATTATTTATTAGATAAATCTGCGAGAAAAAGGCTAATGCACTGATAATCTACCAAACTGCTACTGTGTTGCAGGGTGAATTTGGAGAAATTGGGCTTGATGGTATCAATGGAGAAGAGGTTAGTGTGTGTTATATTGGATTGTACCATTTAGTCCATTTGTTTTCTATGTAATACATCATACACAATCATACACAGTCGTTTCTCATGTTAAGCTGCCTGGTGAGTCACACCAATTTGTTCATGAGGCAAAAACATGTGAATGTGCTTTGGTTTATGCATGATTGTGGGATTTAATTGTTATCTGCTTTATGTTTTCAGGGCAAAAGTGGAGTGGCTGGACCCCCAGGAGATAGCGGAAACTCTGGAAGAAGAGTGAGTGACTGGATGCAATTTCACATGATTCACATGTTTTCTACCCCTTTCCTAAAAAAAATCTCAAGTGGTTAGTGTTGATAAATGCTCACTAACAACATGTAATGCTTTCAGGGTCCCAAAGGTGCCAAAGGACAGGCAGGAGACATAGGAGAAGTGGGAATCAGAGGAGACCCTGTGAGTATGATGGAAACTTGTCATGGATCTGTATTGTGGACATGGACACCTGAAATGATTTAGTCTAATCATAGAGGAATGTTATGTACATTCCTTGTCGAGTGTTTGACAGTCGATAAGAGGGTGAAAGTTCCTGATTACTTATTATGAATTCCCAGACCAGCTTGGGACATTGAGTCATCCATTCCTTGGATGGCCACTTTTCTAACAGTGTCCGGTGGTGAAACATTGCGTTGTCTGATCATTTAGTATGCAATTATATACTTTGCCATTGCTCTCCCTGGCAGTTTAGGAAAATGTAAATAACATGTGTTCTTATTCAGTGTTTAGGGTGTTCGAATGTAGCTGAAATTTAAAAAGTGATATTTATCTCATAGGGTACAAGTGGACAAGATAACAACATCGCAGGACCTAAAGGAGACCCTGGTGATGCTGGACCAGCGGTAATGTGCCCCTTCACTCATTGATTGTTATAGAAAAAATCCTGCCAATGCATTTTCAAAATTGCATGGTTGCTTGTATTTGCATGCATTTGTTTTATTGGGATTTCTGATATCTATGAAATGACAGGGAGAGCCTGGTGAAGATGGAAGGAAGGGAGGCCCCGGTGAAGTTGGCAGAGGGGTAAACAATCTTGCCTTCATTATCTTTGCTCAGTACTGACATACCACTGTTTTGTGTTAATCAAGACTTCTTTCTACTCCCACTTCATTAGGGAGCTAATGGCAGAAGAGGCCCACCTGGACAGGCTGTAAGTTTATTTTTGGTGATAACATACCTGCACATTGTTTAATACTTATTGCAGATAGTCTTGTGATGGCAGTAATTTTACCATTTTGCTACTGACATCTCATTCAAGGGAATTCCCGGAAAGCCAGGAGCTGATGGTGTTCAGGGAGAGCCTGGTATTGGAGGATCTAGAGTAAGTTTGACTTTATTCACCCTATTTTGCAGATTATAAACTGTACAAATGCACTTGCCAACAACTACAGTGGATGTTGTCATTACTTTTTTATACTTTTCTTGGCTGCACTAGCAATGTGACAGATTGTTTTGACTGGACTGTGACCGGTATTTATATGTCTAGAAATATGAGTTAATTCTTTACTTGTGAGTTGGAGGTACAGCTCTTATATTAAAGAATGTGGAGCATCATTGATGTCTGGTTTGTCTTTTTTTAAGGGTAAACCTGGACCTATTGGTCTAGTTGGATCCAAAGGAGAAGATGGAAACCCTGGACCTAGAGTGAGTGAACATGTTTGGGCCATTTAATGATATGTGTTTAATGTCAAATATCAATTAAAATAAAGTCATATATATTTATGGATGTCATAACAATTGTCATGTTTAAATGGTAACATGCAGACAAATCTCATTTTACAAACAAGCAATAACTTGTCTACCACACATTGTAAGTGCAATGGCTCACTAGTTTAATAGACTGAAAATCATGTACACTATATTCTTCATTTTGAGAATAGGTTTATCTCCTTATGTCGTAATGTTTTGATTTCTAGGGTCCCGGAGGTAGCCCAGGTCCCGCTGGAGATAAGGGTAGAAGAGGAGCTCTTGGTCGCAAGGTATTGAGTGGAACATAATTTGGTGTATCTTATATACATCTATAACAGCCTTGTTTAATTTATAAACACACTGGCCTAAGCGTAGCTCTCTCACATTACTAGACACACATGTGTAGTCTATTTGAACAAATACGAAAGCACTATAATAAAAACATCAATCTGCATGCAATCTACTGCATAAAAAATCAAAATAACTCAATTAAATCTATAGAACCTGACCTGACAACTTCAATAAATATTTCTCTCTGAATATGAAGCCTGGATGTTCTCTTTTAATCTTTAAGTATTTCTGTCTCTGTCTTATTCTCTGTGTCTGGCTATCTCTGTGTGTTTGTAGGGAGAGCCAGGCGAGCCAGGACCTAAGGGTGTTATTGGACCTGTTGGACCTCTTGGAGAGCCTGTAAGAATGAAACCACATCTTTGCACGTACCATAATGTAAAACTGGTGAAAAATGAGCAAAATAAGAACTTTCCACTTAAATATCAGACTTACATGGTTTGTCATATTGTTTATGAAACCAAATGTCTATACTTTATAATAGAGTTGATGGTTATTAGATAATAGTCTCAATAATTGTAATTGTGAAAGAGAATGCCTTGGCAGGAAAAGTTCTGCCCCAAGGCTGCAAGTTGAAGCATCACTGCCATGTGTGGTTTAAAGCTAGATTTATGTTGCTGTCCTTTATATCTGAGAATGTATGTGTCTTGTGTTTTTAATTAAGGAACGGGTGTTTTCACTTTTAAGAATCTTATTCCATGTGTTCTGTTTTGAATGAGTACCATACCATTGCTTAATGTAGTATAATGTAACAAACGTTGTTATGTTGACAAACAGGCTTTAACTGCCAAGCATAAGCAATACAGCACTTTCTTGTTTGTTTTACAGGGTGAAGATGGCAGAGATGGGTTTGGTGTCGCAGGGCCTAAAGGAAGAAAGGCAAGTGAAATGTTTGTTTGTTTTATCTTGTAAAATATAGGTATGTATGCAGAGTCAGATATAAGCACCCACCAACAACCAAATGTGGGTAAATTATTGGCAGTGGTGTGTAAAATCCACTTTGGCAGAGAGGTAAAACACTTGTTTGCATATGATTTGATAAAGCTACTCATTTAAAAGTTGCTTGCAACACCCTCACCTACACACGCATGTCTGAAGAAAAAAACAACACACATACAGGCGGCAGCGTGCAGCTAAACCCTGAACGTAACGTTAGCTTACCGGTAGCCTACAGCTGCAATTTTCCAGATACCATAGCTACCGCCAGATGACAGAGAAACAACAGAACTGTCAAATTCTCCGGCTTTCCTGAAGACACCAGGCAACATGTTACCTTACGCTTTACTTGTGTGTTATGTAACCAACAAGACTTCATGGTGCTTTCAGGGGCGCCTCATAAACTCTGAGAAACTCAAACTGTTGTTGTAAAGCCCTAATTACCATGCATGTAATGTTTATTTTTTGTGGAAATATTTCAACCATTAAATTACACATTTGTTTTCCATAGTAGTGGCATATGAAACTTCTCAGTGACAAAAAACTGCTTCAGACACTGTATGTATGTTAATCACATGGTATGTCTTAAATATCCAGTGATATTTTAGATATTGAATAAAGATAATGTTAAAACAGAAATGAAAAGAAGGATGATAGGGTGTTATAGAACTGTCTTTAACTGTAACTGTCACTACTATTGCCATTTAAGATATCTGGAGTCCTTTTCTAAACACATACTGTACAGTACATCCATCCTGTGATGCTGAAAGGCATTATACAGAATTCCATGGCTCTAGCCCATTTAAAGATATTAGTGAACCACTATTGTCATTCTTGAGACCATTATACATTAACTCAATGGGACAATAATGATACAAATAATATTTAAAGTGTATATTCATTTTCCTCTACAGGGTGATGAGGGATTCCCAGGATTCCCTGGACCAAAGGTAATGGGAAACGTTCACCAGAGGTTTCAGATTATAGTGTTACGCTGTACACTCTGGCCAGTGGGCCTTCCTTTTGATGTTTGTCATTTTTATTTTCTTCATTTCCATCATCTTAGGGAGCTGCTGGTGACCCTGGCACCAAGGGTGGACCTGGACCCAGAGGAAATCGTGGACAGAGGGTATGTCAGACCCCCACTTAGATTAGGTGGAAATGGTCATGTATTCTAAATGTTACATTATGTATGGTATCACTTAGCAAATTCCTCAAACACTCAGCCTCACTGGACACAGGTGTAGTCTGGTAGGGAACTGGTTTTGAAGTTTATGATATGAAGTGTGCATTATTAATGTTTTGGAGAGCAGCTCTTTTTTTGAACTATCGATAGTTGAATAGCCTTTAAAAGTGAATATATTTCTCTTTATTCTTTCAGGGAGTCTCTGGGAATATTGGTACACCTGGACAGAAGGGAGAAGTTGGATATCCTGGGCCATATGTAAGCAACATACAATTATACACTTTGCTTTTAAGCTGTGTAAACTCTGTATGAATCACACAATACCACCATAGAAAAATATGTGAAGTTATGATTTACAATATACGCCATTTTGAGTGGTGTTTTTGATTGTGTGTTATTGTGGATTCACATCACTCAAACTTATGACACATAGTATTACTGCATAATGTAATATTGTGAAGTTATTAACATGATTTAAAGGGGACCCATTATGCTTTTCCTTAAGACTCGGAAATGCTGACCAATCAGAGCAGACTGGGCTTAAAGAAACAGGCGCTACAACAGAGAGTTTTTTGTTTTTTTTTACATTAAAGCATGTAAACAGGTTGTATTAGAAACAAAAAATACTAGTACTGAAAATTAACATGAACGGTCCCTTTTATTGAATATAATCGCGTTATATCAACATTAAAAAACTTAAAGTGCTTTTTATCGTTTTATCGTATTGTTTACACACGTGGTTTTGTTCTCATAGGGGGAGAAAGGACCGAGAGGACCAGGTGTTGTGGTATGTGCTCTAACATTTAAAACATTTTAAAATTGTATTGATTGAACAAAACAATATTCATTTACTAGTGCCTGTGACACAAATATTTCTCCAAATGTTTCTTTGTCCTCAGCAATGTGACCTGGTTAAGAAGATCAGAGAAAACTGTCGTAAGTATACATAACTAACCAATAATGCCATTCAATGATAACAGTTATAAGCAATGATGTACATGCGTGGTGTACTTCAAAAATGTCTCACCATGTTTTTTCTTCCCTTTTTCCTACCAGCTTGCTGTTATGGTAAGTACAAAAAACAGTATTAATTAGACTTGATTATAACAGTGTGATGATGTACTGTACGCACAACTATGAGATAAAATCCTTTGTGTACACCATTAGGTCAGCAGGAATGCCCGCTCTACCCCACTGAGCTGGCCTTTGCCCTGGATGCCTCTAAAACCGTTGGGCGCGCAGCCTTCAATAATATGCGTGACACAGTTCTCCGTCTAGTCAGAGACATCACCATCTCTGAGAGTAACTGTCCAAGAGGAGCTCGTGTTGCTATAGCCCTGTACAACGACGAAGTGACCACTGAGGTCCGGTTTGCTGATGCAATGAAAAAACGTGCCCTGGTGCAGCGCATAGAGGGATTGCAGACCCTTCAAACCCGCAAGGACAGAAGCTTGGAGACGGCCATGAACTTTGTGGCCCAGAATACGTTCAAGAGAGTGCGCAGTGGCTTCCTCATGAGGAAGGTGGCTGTCTTCTTTGTCGGTGGGACCGCCAGCAAGATACAAGCAGTTACTAATGCAGCTCTTCGCCTCCATGATGCTGGAATTGCCTCTCTGTTCTTGGTTAACCGTGAAGACAGAGACCTCAGCAGAGCACTGCAGGTACAATAAAGCAAAAACAAAACAGAAACCTCAAACAAGAACTCTGCAGTAATTATGTTAGGTATATTTAATTACAGTGTACATTGTGTTTTCATTATGTTTGCCTCTTCTTGTATACCAGGTTAATAACACAGCCCTGGGCCAGGTAATAGTCATTCCAAGCCCTGGAAGTGCACAGTACAATTCAGTGATCCAAAAGGTGATGAACTGCCATGTCTGCCTAGGTAAGAGCTCTGTGTTACACTGCATTGCATTGATAATGATGATCACAGGCCAAATTGTCATTTTATACACACACACACACACACACACACACACACACACACACACACACACACACACACACACACACACACACACACACACACACACACACACACACACACACACACACACACACACACACACACACTTAGATTAAGCACTGATTCAATCATACAAATTTATATAAAAAAATAATATATCCTTCTTTTACGTTAAAAAAAATAACTGCTACAAAACCCCTGTATGCGCCGATACAACTAACATTACCTCCTCAATGACATCATTTTTCAGTACTCACACAGCCCAGCAAAAACATTTTGTGAAAATTGTAAATTAATATATAATCATAATCCAAACTCCAGGATGTGGTGAAAGGCTGCTCATCTAATGTGATGAACTCCATCACCTTGTTAGAATTCCCTTTAGCTTCAGTTGTCCCTGGCCTCTTCTCTGCAGCTGTAGTAGCAGCATATGTTAGCAGACTGTTGTCTGGGTCAGACCACAAAACAACAACATAAACATCAGCTACTGCTATCAGTAAACTGGTGAAAATTTTCAGATAGTCATGTTTTTTTCTCCACATTTTCAGAATACCCTTAAAACTGTGCTGCCTCACAAGTCCAATAGTTAAACTTTTTGTAGTATTCATTTACCCCCTTAGACTTTTTCTCATTTTGTAGAGTTACACACTGATGCTGTATGTTCAGTAATATTCTCTAACAAACTCTGAGGCCTTCACAGAACAGGTGTATTTATACTGAGATTAAATTGCAGACAGAGGGCAATTCTAAAGGCAATTGGTTGCACCAGATCTCTGTTAACAGCGGATGAATGCATATGCACTCAACACTTTTCTGATTTTTATTTGTATATAATTTTCAAATAATACAAAGCACTGTATTTTAGGAAGAAGCACATATACAATGCCAGATTTGTCTTTCTGGAAAAATAAGAAAGATTAGCCATAATCACAGTATACTTTAACCATTTTACAACAGACAGTACACTGGCTTAAGCAGAATGATGATTAGACAGACATGTAGCAATGAAAGTAACATTACATTGTGTTTTCCTTTTGCAGACATCTGTTCTCCAGACCAAGTCTGTGACTATGAGCCCCCATCGGCCAGCCGAGATAGGAGGTCTTCTGCCACGGACGTGGACATCGACATGGCTTTCGTCATGGACAGCTCTGAGTCAACCTACCCAGTCGTCTTTACAGAGATTAAGCGTTACATAGCGCACATAGTGGAGCAGCTACAAGTTTCTTCAAATCCTGCATCCTCTGTTCACCATGCCAGAGTATCTGTGATCCAGCAAGCACCTTACGGGTTCATCAACAACAAAACTGGCACTCCCATCCATGTGGATATCGGTTTGACTGAGCACAACTCAGCTCAGGAAATTGTTAAATTTCTGCTGGAGAAGACACCGCAGTTAGAGGGAGGCCGGGCACTGGCAGCAGCTATCGAGTCGACAGTGGAGCAGGTGTTTGAGATGGCACCGCTCCACCGTCAAAGGAAAGTACTGATGCTCTTTGTTACAGGAAGTGTGGAAGAAGAAGAGGAGCAGCTGCTGCGCATTGCAATTGAGGTTAAGTGCAGAGGCTACTTCCTGGTCATCCTGGGTGTGGGTGAGAAGCTGAGTGCAGGAGATGCTCGTGTCTTGTCGCGCATGGCCAGTGAACCATCCGATGTCTTCTTTAAGCGTCTGGACAGCATCTCACACTTTTACGACAAACACATCCAGACCTTTGGCCAGCTGCTGCCAAAGTATATCAGCAGTAAGTTCAAGATAGATATCTGTCAATCAATCTATTACATTGCCTTTTTGCAGCCTTTTTCTTAATTGACTATTTTAGGCTTGGTGACAGTAATGAATCGGTTAAAGCAAGTCCCTGTGAGTAACATACAATGTCATTTTTCGTTTTAGTTGAAAATGCATTCTATATGTCGCCTGAAGTCTCCAAACACTGCAAGTGGTTCCAGAGTGACCAGCCACTTAAAAACCCCTTTACATCATCATACCAACAGGAGTAAGTATTGTGAGATCTTTATGTCCTATCACTGCTTATGTTCATGTGTTGGAAATGTTAATGGCTTTATTCACTATGTATTGGTACATTTATAGGACAAATCAGAAACATCATGAAAACCACCAAGCAGTTCATCAAAGAAAGCACAAAGGTAAGTGTAGATGTACTAAAATGAACTTAAAGTAATTCAGCTGACATTGACAATTAATTTGGACTGTTTACTGTTTTCTTCAAAGTGAGTTAAAAAAGACCTATGAAATTATGAAGGGATAGGGGAAGTAACATGATCTCAGTCACAGTGTCAAGTGTCAACATGTGATTAAACATGTCCTTGTAAACTGTCCTGCCTTGACACCACTTCATCTTACTCCTTCAGATGCAGATGAGCTCCACATCTCTAACGTCACCTCCAGCAGCTTGAAATTGCGTTGGACCAGCCCAGACTCCAAGCTCTTTGTCTACTTTGAGGTAGTGGTGACACGGCTGCACGACCATGCCCTGGTGCTGAAGACCAACGTGACAGGCACAGAGCTTTCCGTGGCTAACTTAGAGAGCGCTCAAACATATCATGCTGTGGTCACCGCTCACACTGCAGAGGGTCAAACCGTCTCCACCCGCAAGGGCATCATGACTACCAGTAAGTCCGTAAACACATCTACATAAATATTTTTCCGTTTTATCCCACAACCAATTATACCAGATAATAATATATATATTTTTTTAAATTTGCTTTGCAGCCTCTGTTTTTAATCCACTTTTTAGCAAGATACCGGGGTCCTTATTGTCATTATTATCATCATTATTATTTTTATTTTTTATTAATATTATTATTATTATTATCATTATTATTGTTATTATTATTATTATTATTATAGTTTTTTGACTGATGGTTTCACTTTTACAGAAGCAGCAGAGCCTAAGCCTGAGCATAAGCCGGCCAGCCAAGGCACCAGTACTGTAAATACCACACCACTGGACAAACCAGAAACTGGTGAGTGACTATGTTTGTGTGTGCAAGTTTTAATTTTTTTCTGCTTTGTATTTGGCTGTGTGTCCTAGGAAGAATGTTATTCATATAAATAAAACCTGATGTATCACTCAGTGGACATAAAGTTCTATGCTGTAATGTAGCAGTTTTTTCATCTAAATAATACAAACATGTGCTATTAATCACCTCACTAGTGCATGCCAAAAACTAAATAGTTGAGGTCTGTGTCACTTTGGAGAAAAATGTCTCTTGTTAGTGGGAGAATAGAGGCAATGAATTAGATTTACAGAGTGCATATTTGTTTTAGGAGTGAAGCCTTACAGCTGCTGCTCTTTGAAGACACTGAACCTAATGCATAACTGAGACATGAGAACATTTTTACTGGCTGTAAAGTCAGGAGGGTCTTACTATGAGGTAGTATCTGCAGGCCATCCTATCATTCACCTATAATTATAGAATAGTAATGCTGTCTTCATTTAAAAAATTCAGTGAGTGCTTTGATAACTCAGTGTGAGCAACATGTTTTTGCTAGCACCCTGCAGTTCACACAATGGTGTCCCAGAGAGGACTTAACAGACAATGGAGCCAAGATTCTGGTGGAGTTTTGTCATAATAACCTGTGAAGTTTTCTGGGATTGGTCACCTGGACTACACAACCATGCAGATCCTAGATGACTAAAATCAACTAACAAAACAGTAGCTGTAGTGAAAACTAACTTTCCAATCCAACAATGAAAACCTACACTGAAACTTCTTTCTTTCTACTGACTCTCTCAAGAATGTTATGCCATATTGAATGCCATGTTCTTGCCCCATGAGAATGAACCATATCCGCACTAAGATTCATTTGACCCCATTAGACCCTTTTACACACCCCTAAGCTTCTATGAATGTACATAACAAGCATCTTTTTAACATCACACAGTGACTGCTGTATGCCTCATATGGTTGTAAATTTAATCACAGACTCATCTTCTCTTTCTGTCGTCTGTTACTGCTGTTGTTCTTTTTTTGCATGTTCTAGTTAATGAGTTTGCAGATCCATGCTCACTTGACTATGACCCTGGAATGCCGTGCAAAGACTATCAGGCTAAGTGGTTCTTTGACAGAAAGAACGGGATCTGTACACAGTTCTGGTATGGAGGTTGTGGAGGCAATGACAATAGGTTCAACACAGAGGCCCTCTGCTTGAAAAACTGCATGAGGTCAGGTAAGTGGTTGTCAGTGTTAGGCCCTCTGAAGGAATGTGCCACCCCCTAGTGACATGGCATAACACAATGCAGCATTTTATGAGCGTTAAGATATAAAACAGCTAAACCTCGCTTCAGAACAGCGATTATCATATCATAGCACAGCAAATTTAACTAGGCCTGTCAAGATGGATTTGTCTATATGCTGAAATGGTATGCATTAGTCTCTAATAAGAGCAATAGTAGTTGGAGGAAAAAAATAGTAGAAGTCTTTATAGGAAGAAAATGGCAAAAAGAGGATAAGTGTAAAGAAAGCATGAATTATGAATCCCACTACTTTTTATAGCAAAACCTGCACTACGTAGCAGCTGTATGGTTAGGCAGATAGTTGAGGTTAGGCATTGACCTTGAGTGGTTAGGTCCTCATTGTTCAGTGGATAGGAACATGCTAGCATGGATGCCTAGCTGATCCTAGCACCTGGATGCTACACAGGGTGTGTTTTGCAAAGTTAGATTCATAAAAACACATAAACAATGAATGAAATAGTTTGTTTATCTGCTCCAACGTAAGCTGCAAACTCTTGAATGTACAGGTTTATTTGGAAAAAATATCTGTTTGGGGCTGGACCATACACTGTGTGCGAGCCAAGCTGCTAGTATATCAAGTTGCTTGTAATGTTAGCAGCTCTGTTTTGCTCTTGACGATGTTTACAGTCCAGTCACTCCAGACAAACGTGTTACATTTTTCAAACAAATCATTTTTTCTCACCCTCAAAGCGCCATCTGTTGTAGAAGGGAATCATGGTGTTTATTAATACAAACTTTAAAGCATAAATCTATCCACTGTATAAGCTTTGAGACTGTCCACGTATGTTAGGAAAAAATACCATTTCAATAATGTCTTTAGTTAGAACACTTATACTAGCTGGACATTGTAAACAAATTGTTTATTCTCATATCATCTATGTTGATCACGAGCTGGAACATGTTGCTTTAGCTTCAGACTTTTAGCCCAATATCATGCACTGTATGTAGCCGTCATGTGCATTTTTGAGATCCTTCATATGTTAGCCTTGTATAGGCCTGCTCCAGTTGTACGTACATCTGTGTTTTTGTAAACAGATCTTTCTATGCGTTTTGGCCTTTTGTCAACACAAATAACTGTGTTTTAGGTCAATGAAAACAGATCTTTTGGAAAGATATGAGACTTTCAGTGTTGTCATGTCAACAGGGGAAACTGGTGTCCCAAATGGGACAACATTTCATACAATGGTAGATGTGACTAACAATGCTTTTTAAATGTTTACGCATAAATGTACAGTTACTCTTCCACTATGTTGAGGAACAGAGGCATCAGAATGCGCTTCAGAGCAATCAATGCACCATTGGAGTCAGGTAGCCTTCCAGTAATACCTATTTTTCCCTGATAGGCCAACATGGCTTTAGGGTTAGGGATGTACTGCCACTACCCATATAAATATCTTCATATAGAGGTATGATACAATACAAGTGTGCAGAGAGGTTATAATGATTGTATCTGTGGTCATTTATATCCACATTGCACTATGTTAAAAATCATCCTGAAAGTTTTCTAGCAGCTGGTGAAAGTCTATTTCTTTAAGCTGAAATTATATATGTATACTTGTTATGTTTCCACAGTGCCTGAGCCTCAGCCAAAAGCGCAGCAGAGTGAACAGGTGGAGATCCTCCCAGCTCCTGGTGAGATCTGATAAACACTCACTAAATAACATGAATAGTTGCCTCCACATGTAGTCCTATACTAGGCCATCATGGTGATATTCCTTCCCTTCTAACTTGTTTTTGAAGACGTAATTGTCTTTGATGTGGATGCACGTGTATGCTGTGTAAATACTGGCCAAAACTGCCATACTGGCCACACAATAGGAAAGAAAAAGCACTTCCTTCCTGGTCTGGTTTTAAACAAACATATCCACATTCTTAAAACATGATCTGAATGGAACCTTTTCAGACCACCCCTAATGTTGGGCATATATCTGGAGATCAAGTCGACAGTTATGCATCTTATATCACTGCTATATGATTACATTTTCACAAACTGTGCTCACTTTTGAAAAACCTCCCACCTCCGCCACTGCCCCTCAGATGGTCTAAATGACTGACGGAACAATTTAAAAGCCAAGCATGGAAATCTGAGAAGGTTATGCTTTTGTCACAGGAGCAAGCCAAATTATAACCACAGAGAAAATGAATGGAAAGCCTTGTTCAGTGGTTCATTGTGTTTTTGGCAGCAGCCCTTATACAAAGCAAGTTCAATTTGTCAGTACTGCGTCAGTGTTGGAGGAAATTGGCACAAGATACTAACAGTAATACAAAGTGAACTCCAAACCAAATGTGCTATATCTCATGATTATGGAAGAATAAAAGTCTGCTGGTGGAAGTACTTTTGTTCTTTCCTTGATTCCATTTTAAGCATGATATCTTTCCATTTCACAACACAAATCCTCCCTACTTGTCATTATGTATAATGATAATAATACATTTACTGCTGCACCACTCATTGTTGTTCCTATTAAAAGTCAACTTAAGTGAACAGTTCATTAAGGCATGTAGTCTTGCCAGAGGTATGTGCTCTTCTAGTTCCATGTGTTCTCAGACTTTCCCTGATTGTTATTCTTCCTCACTTCCCCTCACAGCAGCCTCTACAGCTGTGGACATTTGCCAGCTTCCCAAAGAGGAGGGTACTTGTGCCAAATTTGTTCTTAAGTGGCACTTTGATGCCCCCAGCAAGAGCTGCACACGCTTCTGGTATGGAGGCTGCGATGGAAACCAGAATCGCTTTGATACACATCAGCAGTGTGTGAAGGCTTGTGGAAAACCAGGTACATGACTTGTTCGAATCAATAATCTTCCATTATCACTGATCAGTTAGTGTCAATGCTCACGTAACTGACGAATGAAGGGTTACACCTGAAGCACATTGCATTCCTCAACTCTTTTTGTTTTGTTTTTCACATTTCCATGTTATAATTTTAGTATTCCTAATAACCTCTCCTGATAAGTCCAATGTCTCATAATTTTGACCTATCTCAGACATTTGCTGATTATTTTTCTACATAATCCATCGTTACAAACATGGAACATCATCATGGTCTCTTATTAGTCTGTTTGTGGTTTCAGTACAGTTACTCAAATACTGTACTTGGGTACAATTTTAAAGTACTTTTTGCTCTAATACATACAAATTAGATACATACAAACGCTGACTTAGGTCGCACTCACACTGTCCATCCGTACCGTGCCCAAACAGGTTTTACGGGTAAAGCCTAGTTCGTTTGACCAGTGTGAGTGCAACCGCACCGCGCCTAGCTGCGGCCCGCTTGCCGGCCACGGACCACTTGGGAGAGGTGGGCTTTTGTAAAGCACGTTTACGAGCACGAGCACGAGGCCTACGGCGGTTCTGACGTCATTTTATGTGCGCCTGTTTGGACATAGAAAAAAGAAGGAAGGACCATGCGCGGACATTTAAAAAAATGGCGGTGAAAGGTTCACGTTGGTGTGATGCGGGGGTGGAGTGTTTACTCCAGATTTGGTCGGATGAAAATATTCAAAAACAGTCGGACAAGACGCACAAAAACTCAGAGGTCTATGGAAAGATTTGTAAACAAAGCGACGCATCGCGATGACGTTGATCAATGCATGTGACGTGTTACGGTGTGATGACGTATAGGCAGCAAGAAGCATTCGCGCGAGGCCCAGGCAGTGTGAGTACAAACGGGCCTGGCCCGTGGGGGGAGAGGGAGTGGGGGTCAAGTACCCTAAAGCCCGGGGCACGGTACGGATGGACTGTGTGAGTGCGCCCAAACCCCAACCTTTTTTCTAATCTTTACCACATTGTTTTGTTGCCTAAAATTTACCATCACATTCATGTACCAGTTGATTTAAATACAATGTTATATTTTGTAAGATATCATACAAATTGTTGTGCATAAAATTTTGTAAGATATCATATGAGCCCATCAATGAGAATATGTTACAGAAGATACAGAATGATAAAGATAAATGTAGTTAGTAGGTCAAATGTATTTATACAGCACCTTTCCAGATCAGATGTCACAAAATGCTTTGCAATAAAAGACAATAAATAATAAAGATCTCATAATTACAATATAAAGATGTTGTAATGTTAAAACAAAGCAGTTATAATGACGAGGTAAGGTCAATATTTCTTTCTGGGAAAACAATGCACTTCTGGATTTGCCTGCCAATCATGTGGTGTAAATATACCACTTTAATTTACAGTTATAATTTGGTGCATACACAAGTAGATTACACTATCTACCAAAAACATTGTTGAGGTCATTCAAAAGTTTTGGAGACATGATATTAGTATGTAGAGAAGTCTCTTTTTATTTTAAATGGCTAAACATGTTTTCCTGTTTCATTCATCACCAGCTCCCCTCAACCAAGGAGTCGTCGCTGCAATAAGAACATAGGACAAAACATGGCCAGCTTCCCCTATGTTTAGGGGATTGTGAGGAGAACCATCCAAAATGGCCATACTGTAAGGGATGCAATACCAAAGCAATGGTGGCTGCACTGGATTTCACAATAATGGACTTCATCCCCAACATTCTTGAAGTAGTTATTTTTACAACAAGAAAGAAAGCAACACAATTTGCTGCATGATTCAACCTACTGGTGCTACATAGTATGTTTGTTGTATCAATGGAGTTGTTAAGTGCATTCAGTTTTGTAAAGTCACGTTTTCTGGAACAATGGCATCATCTGAGTTTTCATATTTTTTAAAATGCAGTTTTATAATTAAGCAAGAAACATATATGAATATCTTGGACAGAGATTAGCAATAAATCAGTACATGCAGGACTGGCATTATCCAATTCAGTAATCTTTTTTTTTATTTGTGTTTTTTACATTCCACATTCACACAGCAACGTTGGCTTTTATTGATTTATATTATTTTAAAACTCACTTGATCCCTGTGGAATCCTTACTTCACTATTTTACAGTCACACAATCCACAGCAATGTTTACACAAGTCTTATGGTGTGTATTTAAATGACAGTGACCAAACATTAATGTAATGTTAAGTGCACTTCTGGATCCACTGCCTCAAACACACAAGTGTCAGCTGTTGAGAAATGGAATGTACTTGTCAAGCTGTTTTTAGTTATGTTTCATTTGGTTTTACTGAAATGTGTGTTTCATCTGGGTATAGGGGAAATAAACACAGATTAGACTTTCTAATAAACATGAGCAACTCATTCTTTTCTTTCTTGTTTTGAATTAAGTCAGACCTACAAGTACAAACAATATTTGACATCTTTTCAAAGGTCGAGCTCAAAGTGGAGTTGACAACAACATAAAACCAGAAGCTAATTAAATTAAATTTAGTATTATTTTACTGATTTTTCTTTTCCAGTTCATTTAAAATTAGCTCATATTGGAGTGAAAAGAGAAGCAGCTGACATATTAGTGTCCAAATATGTACAAAGGGTTGAAAACACACTGAATCACCATTCATTGAGCCCTTTTCTTTAAACCAAGAGCTCCATCTAGTGGACTCAACAACTAATGCTTCATGAAGCTTCATTTGGAAATCACTAGTTACCTGTAAAGAAATGGATTACCTTAACAGTCAAATTCTTCAACAGTATAATGTATTCCACTAAGTTTTTACACAGTAAAATGTAATAACCTTCACAAACATTTCACCAGAACAGAATGTAATAAGCAAATCAGGTTACCTTGCCCAAACCTGGGCCAATCATTGGAATATAGATGTATAGAATAAATGCAGCACCTGTTTTTGCTCCAATTTTCCCTGAGCTGAATCAAAGATCTTAGACTTTTCATATGTACACAAAAAGCCTTTTTCTCTCAAATTCTGTTCTCACATACGTTTAAATCTTTGTTAATGAGCACTTCTCCTTTGCTGAGATAATCCATCCACCTGACAGGTGTGGCATTTGCTGACTTGCACAGATGTGGAGAAAATAAAAGGCCACTCTAAAATGTGCAGTTTCATTACAGTGAGTGTTAAGGGAGTGTGCAGTTGGCATGCTGACTGCAGGAATGTCCACCTGAGATGTTGCCCGTGAATTGAATGGTAATTTATCTACCGTAAGCCGGCAACAAAGTCGTTTTCAAGAATTTGGCAGAATGTCTAAAGGCCTCACAACCGCACACCACGTTGAAATCACACAATGACAGGACATTCACACCCAGCATCTTCACCTGCAAGATCCTCTGGGACCAGCCCGGACCACCTGGACAGCTGATGCAACAATTGGTTTGCATAACCAAAGAATTGCTGCATGAACTGTCAGAAACCGTCTCGTGAAAACTCATTTGCATACTCATTGTCCTCCCCTGGGGTCTTGACTTAACTGCAGTTCGTCCTCTTAATTGACTTGAGTGGGCAAATGCTCACCATCGATGGTGTCTGGCCCTTTGGAAAAAGTGTCCTCTTCACGGAGGAATGGTGGTTTTCACTTGTACTTAGATCTTTAATTTCAGCTCAGGAAAAATTGGGGCAAAAACAAAAGCGTTGCATTTCTGATTTTGTTCAGTTTATAAAGCAGGCCATTCTTTCACATGCATGGGTGCAAATGTGTGTCTACACATGAATAGAGGGTACAGCATGTACAGTATACTGTGGTTGTTGAGCACAATATAGGTTGATAGCAACACGATGAAAAGCCTAATGACAACAGTAAAAAAAGTCAATAAAACTGTTTAAAACAGTTAAAAGTCCACAGAGGTGTTCAAGAGTTGATTTACAAGATTACTAACTTGTAAATCTGAAAGCTGAATCCCTGCCTAATTCACACAGTAAGTGTAGCTGCTGTTCGCCAACAATAGAATTTGATGAATAATTTAAGGTACCTTTTATCATTTTTGTCCAAAAAGACTAGTTTATCAGCACCAGCAAACTGTAGTTTCTTCTTCTACTAAATAAAGGATCCAAGGTCTAAGTGACTAACTGGAAGGATAGTTTTCAAAGTTGTTCCAGTCAATTCTGAACTTGATAGTTGATAAGTGATGGAAGATGTTGTACCACAAGTAGAAATACTCTTTTAAAGGTAAACGCCCTGTATTCAAAACTTTACTTCAGTAAAAGTACAGAAGTATTAGAACCTAAATAAACTTAAGTGTCTAAACTTGATATGTGCAGAATGGCCCATTTCAGAATAAATAATATCATATTACATGTTTATAATTATTGATGCATTAATGTGCATCAAATTCAGTCAGGATCTGATCAATTCTACTCTCTATTCATTTTTAGACATTTTAATGTTGAAATCTTGAATATAATAACCTACCTTTAAGTAGTTCAATTTAAACATCTTTACTGAGATTCAACTTCCTCTTTGTGTATATTACATCAGGGACATTGTTTTTGTTTATTATTATACCTGGGCAGTATCAAGTCAACTTCAGTATGGAATAGTCCATATAAATGAACTAGGAATGAAACAAAAAGTCCATTCTATGGGCTAAGATGTGTTTGTTTCACAGTGACTCTCCTTTTTCTGTCTTCTGTGTGATTGTGATTCCTGGAATAATCTAAAGTCTTGTTGGATTTGACTTGGCTGTAAAGAACCTTAAATGTAGTTTAGAGGTGGGCTGTACAATAAGAAACTCAGTCCCAGACAATAATCATGCAACATATCCATAAAGAATAATTGTCAGTAAGCCTTCATTTGGTAATTTAGAGGTCAACGACATCCAGACCTGGGTTCATTTGGTTAAAGTGAGAGTCTATCTGACGTCTAGTTTTTCATCTTTAAAATACATTCCTTTAATAACCCTGATTCTGTGTCAGAGCTATTAATAACTATGTTAATATGTGAAATATGTGTAATGTAGACATCTAATCATCTTTCAGATTTGGATCCTTCTGCTGTGTGCCAAACATGTGGGAGAACTATGGTTGATATGAAAATGGGCAAATGGGGCTTAATGAGGCTTCATAAATAACTTTCTTACTTTGTGACTTTGACAAGCTGAAAAACTCTTTAAAAAAAAACTAAACTCCTTCACCAGTTATTGGCTGAGAACAATACACCGTGTTTAGGCACTATAAAAATGACCATGTGTCACTGAATACTGGGACTGACTCAACAAGGATGTAAATATCCCCTGAGAGATCAGACATCAATCACTTATAAGCAAACAAAGTGAAGAAGGGTCGCTGTCTGGAGAGGTGAAGATTAAATATTTGGTCAGTGAATATAAAAGGCCTGGGGAAGCGTTCTCTCTTTAACCCCAGCAAAATGTCCACACGTCAAATAGCTCATTGTTTGGATAAACTCCCCTGATTTCCTCTCATACTCACCACTTCATTTAAGTATTTCATCACTTCATTTCACAGCGCGGCCCACCACCTGTTCCCACCACAGAACACAGTCGGTTTGTAATGAGGAGCATAAAAAAGCAGAATAAATCATGTAATGAAAGCAAGGTCTCTAAACTTAACACAGCTTCTTTGCACGTGAGAACAATTCTTGTTGTGTGCTATTCATGTTTTGAAAACCTAATTTACGGCTAATTGTTTTGCAAAATACAAGACTTAACATGCACTGTGGCCAAAAGCATATGGACAGAGCTGTCACATACCGACCGCTCTACCTCTTGAGCCACAGCTAAGACATTCTAGCTTGGGATGAACATGAACACTGACTGTGAGCCAAGCCTTATCATCCAACATCAGTGTTGGACCTCACTAATGCTAGTATTTCAACATCTGGTGGATAGCTGGAAACCAAAAGAGTGGAGGCTGTTATAACGGCACATTATTGCCCATGGCATTAAAATGTGATATTCAAGTGTCCACCTACATTTGGCCATAACATGTATGTATTAATAACTGTGATAGGCGGATAGAATCAACTTTTGGCAAGCATTAACAGATTTCCAATCACTTTGCATTAGTGCTGTGATTGAATTTAATTCATTTCCCTAGACAGTTTGTGTTAATGTTCAATCCTTCTGTAGTATAGTGGACAGCTCCTAATCACAGGACTTAGATTACTTCTTGGGTCATGTACTCTGGCCTGAAAACTTTCTAGAGCCTGCCTAGGTCATATTTTTCTTGGCGTCTTCTATCTTATTCTTTGCAGGTCCCAGACAAAGCTGCAGTCTTAGAAGATAGCATTCACTGTCACTCTATAACATTCTGAATTTCTTAGCTGGGGAGAATCCTTAATTTCATGTTTATGCATTATAGCCAATGAGATGTTAGCACATCTTCTCTTGCTTTAAGAATCTGATCTTTGCTGTTGAGCCTTAGAATTGAGGTGGTTTCACACACTACTTTGTGTTGACGACTCTTCTGTTCTCCTTGGTCAAGTAATTAAACTCCTTTAGTATCAGACATACAGGATTCTGGCATTTTGTCTTATATCTGGCACCACAAAACATTCTTTCCTTACAGTGATGAGTCAAAAACCTGACCTGCTGATTTTATCATTTGGGTTTTGTGTACTTTAGGCTTTTAGTTCATTAGGGCCCATTTGAATGTTGGATTCAATCTTGTAAGTATAATTATAACATTACACTCAGAAAAAAATAATAAAATCCTAAACTATAACTGAAAGCAACTTCTGACAATTAGTGGTGGTTTCCCTCTGTGGGTTGGAATTTGTACTTTTGGACAGATTAAAGCTATACAATCTGTTGGGGACTTAAGTGTAATAACTTACTGTACATTCACATACTGCCATGGTGCACTGCATAGTGTATCCAGTTGGATCATCAATGTATCAGCAGCAATTTCTCTCTCTCTCTGTTTGAAGCCTCTTATTTAGTGGACAGATAAAAGAATAATATGGATCTTTACATCAAACTCTCAGCAAGTAAGCAAGCAAGCAAGCAAGCAAACAAATAACCATATTTCCGAAATTTTAACTACTGCCTTGAGGTAATTTCAGTTAGGCCACTTCACTGATGTAGTTGCGTTCTCAAAGAGGAACTAAGCCCTGTTAAGACCCAGTCCGTGGGGGTAAAGGGAAGCAACATAAAACCAGGTGTTTCTGGTTAAAGTAAAGTTATTTATTAACAAAGAGTTTAAAGGGATTTAACAAAATTAGGTACAGAAACTACAAAGGAAAAAAGGACCTGCCTGTGGGTGCTGCTTAAAACAAGGAAACACATATAACCAAAACAGGATTCTTTAAAATAAGAGCTAATTTCAATAAACTAGTTAAACAAAAATCAGAAACAGAATCTCACGATCGAATCAGACCAACTTTACAACCAAACAGAAAAGTAGAACAGCACCCCTGATAGTGTGTCTAAACACAGAATAACTCAGTATGGAGGCCTAAATCAGCTATTGAATCTTGAGCCCAGCCCAGTCTCCCAAGTATTCTTCCCAAGTACCGTCAATTTTTGCACACAACCAGTATTTATCATCGGACAAAGCACAACACGGTAGGTACACTGGCGAGCTGATCAAGTGTAATCACGTACAATTTGACATGCTATACAGTGGGGATCAAAATTAGAGAAGCACAACCTGCTTTTTGACTTCCTGTACAGGCGGCTGGTGTGTGTTGTCCAGTCCAGTTTATTGTCCAACCACAGCCCGAGGTATGTGTATGAGTCCACAGCCTCCACCTCAGCTCCCTCTAGCAGGACTGGTCACGGTCTTGGTCTGGACCTCCCAAAATCAATGACCAGGGGCCTCATGTATCAATGTTGCTTACGTTTTTGTACGCCATTTTCCACGCCAACGTTCAGATGTATCAAAAGTGAAATGACCGTGGAAATGTGCGGTGCGCCACGCAAACTTCATGGCTGTCGTACGCACGTTTCTACAGCTATTGTTTCGTTGGCGACACTTAGAGGTGATGCTGGGAAACTGTTAATTATGTGAAAACAATTCATCCTCAGTGTAATGTGCACATTAATGGACAATTAACACACACGTGTTTGCAATCATAAGGATAAGGATATAAAAGCATGCGCAATTTAATGAAAAATGGCATTAACAATGGCAGCCTTGGCCTTGTTAGAAGACATCGCAAATGGTTATATCAGACGTGAGAGGGTGTTTAGAGAGCGGGAAGATCTGTTTGCAAATGACGACAACTGGCTCATGAGTCGTTTCGGGTTGCCGAGACCAGTGTTACTGGAGCTGTGCGCGGAGCTGCGGCCAGCCCTAGAACGACACATAGCCAGGAGCCAGGGGGCGTCCGTTCCCACACAGGTGCTGACCACTCTGGGGTTTCTGGCAACGCATGACTCGTTCAATCTAAACAATAGCATGGTTGGTAACAGATTGGAGGCTGGCACGGTGCGCGATGGGTGGCTTCTCGGTGAGTAAATAATGTATCCGTTTAATGCGCCCCGAATTTAAACCAGCACAATGCCCGTTTGGACACGCGCATTCAAATATGTGTATTTGTTTTTTTCCTTGGTGAAAAAAGAATGGCAGAGTTATCTAGTCTCCTTGTGTTCAGTATTTGTCTCAATAAACGCTTGCGTAAAGTTGGAAATGTCACAATTCAGTAGCCACGGCGCACCTCATTCATTCATTCATTCATTCATTCATTCATCTTCAACCGCTTATCCCGGGGTCGGGGTCGCGGGGGTGCTGGAGCCGATCCCAGCTGACATCGGGCGTGAGGCGGGGTACACCCTGGACAGGACGCCAGTCTATCACAGGGCACATAGAGACGTACAGAGACAGACAACCATTCACACCTATGGGCAACACCTCTGCAGTCATTAATTAATTAAGTGTGATCAGTCTTGTCAATCCTTGTAATGAAGTTGTTTTGTCCTGTTTGTTTTCCCACGAACAGTAGTGTGATAATATATATCTTTAGAAATTGAAGGGGCGGGGTGCTGCTGTACACACATGAGAAGGTGTGCCCCATCGTGCTGGCCTATGGTGTCCTGCACAACTTGGCACACCGCCATGGCATACCACTGCCAGAGCACCCCCCCACCAGAGAAACCGGGTGCCAGACCCGTCAACCTCAACCCACCCCGCGAAGCGGTACGGGCCAGGCAGCGTCTGATTTCAACGATGTAAAGAGGCAAGGACACAATTTACTTTGTAAGTGCATTTATTGCGTGACAAATATCTCCCAGTGCATTGACCATTGATCTAGATGATCACTGACGCCACGGATTGCTCTCACTATTTCCTCCTGTGATTCTAGCACAGCTTGTGAAAGGACACGGTCAGTCGGGCGGACGTCAGCAGCTGGCGTGGAGTCGCCGGGGCGCGTGGTGCTGGATGAGCCAGTGGAGACGTCAGGGCGCACGGTGCAGAGGGAGGAGCCCTCTCCTGTCTCATCGTCTATTGAGAAATAATAATAAAAAAATGAAGTAATCAAACATGAGTCAATGTGTTTATATCCTGGCAACTTAACGCACGAGCATGTGTAATGTGAGCAGCCTATTGTACGACCAGTATAATGACATTTCTGAGTTGAACACATTTACCTTGAATATGATCTGTGTCGCCTTCATGGGCCCCCACAACTCCGCTTAGAGCTGTGTTCTCCACAATAGCCGCCACTCTCTGAGCAAAGAGGGTCAGTTCCTCCCCTCATGTCCCCCCTGCCCGTTGCGGTGATACTTCGGCGGTGGGCCGAAATCCTCCGCTTCACCTCCACCTTCACGTCGGACCTTTTTTTTTTTTTAAATTCCAGTGGATGTTCGCTGCTCCGACCCCACAGCGTTCACTGCCTCACACACACTTAATTTAATAAAATTTCGAGCTCAGACTCGTTGAAGTTGCGCTTCTTACCTTTACTCATCGTTTAAATCTGATGGTGCAGAGAGGGAATCCCCGGTGCAGGCCCTATTTAAATTGATTTGCATATTTAAATGGGGGCGTGGACAGGGAGGAGATTAGCACTTCTACATGTGAGCTCAATTCCTCGTTGATTGGGATGTACAAAGGAAAAGTGCTTGGATCCATGTGTACGCATACATTGATACATCTGATTTTTTGTGTGCGTATGACAGTTTCTGGATTCTAGCGTACGCCATGTTTCAGTAAGAAATCCACGCAAGTCTTAGTACATGAGGCCCCAGCTCTTTCGTCTTGGAGGTGTTGAGCTGTAGGTGGTTAGTGTAGCACCAGAGAGCAAAGTCCCCCACCAGACTCCGATACTCCTCCTCTCTGTCACCGCTGATACATCCCAAGATGGCTAAGTCATCGGCGTACTTCTGTATGTGACACAGCTCCGAGTTGTAGCAGAAGTCCGAGGTATACATTGTGAAGAGAAGAGGGGCCAGCACTGTGCCCTGAGGGGCTCCAGTGCTGCTGACCACAGTGTCAGACTTGGTGTCCTTCAGCTTGACATACTTTGGCTTTTCAGTGAGGTAGTCTCTGACCCAGTCCACTAGATAGGGGTCCACTCCCACCCTGTTCAGTTTGTCCTGAAGTTTAGGGGGCTGAATGTTGTTAAAGGCACTGGAGAAGTCCAGGAAGAGAATCCTTGCCGTGCCGCTTCACTTATCCAGATGGCAGTAAACTCGGTGCAGCATGTAGAGGATGGCCTCCTCCACACCAACATCTGGCTGGTAAACGGCTCATTCTAAGGTAACACAAACACAATACTTATAATTTAAGGTGATTATACACTAATAAAAACACAATTACTTATAGTATATTCAATTTCTTTGGCTAGATGGCCCTGAACCCTACACACTGAACTTTGAGTATATTTAGACAATAATACTTATGAGTACAGGGTTTTTACTTGGAGTGGAGTAGCTCTACATTGATGTATTGGTACTTTAAGTAAAGGATCTGAGTACTTTCCATCTGGATCATTCTCGCACTTGTTCCTGAAGTAACATGCACAATAAAAAACTCAGTTGACACACAGGCCATCTTGCTTGAATGAGTCCATCATTGTCAGATTTATTTGAAGTGACACTGTAGGTGTAGCCTACTTTAGAGTCATAGGAGTTAAGAGTATAAAAAAACAAAAACCCTGCCAGTCCTTCAAAATTAAAACAAAAAAAGACCGCAGCAATTCTGTGTCAGAATTTCCACAATGAGCAAGTGACTAACGGCAGCTAACTGTGGTACACTGTCGAGGCATTCAGCACATGCCAAGGAAAACCACTCTCTCACTTCAAACGTACAACCACCCAGCATATGAATTAAAACAAATAACCTCAGCACCGTTAAACAGAGCAAATAATATTTTGGTTGCTTTAAGGTAATGAATGGGTCATAAAAAACATGTGAAATAAGGGCAATCATTCTCTCCTACCTTTCAATCCCAACTAATTTATGCTGCCCTTTCAGCGCTTGCTTGCTCTGTTTGACGTTATTATTTCATATAAATAGTACCACTCCTTTCTGTCTACCCCATTTTAGAACCTTTCCTTATCAACATATATGACGTCCTGTGGATAGAGGAATGTACTGCCCGGATACCCTGGACCATTATGAATTTTTTCACACAATAAGCCACCAGGGGTAGTCCAGTGATTTTGTAAGTCCACAGTAGATTTCCCAGTGGGTATTTTGATTCGGATCCTTGATAAATAAACAAAACAATCTCTATCCAAGACTTACAATATACACGTGTCTAATTAATATCCAGACTTAACACTTTTTTTTTATTTAACCATATTTGAAAGTTGCAACTGTGGCTGTAGAACTCCCCCTATAAAGCCTTTCCTTTACTTCTCTCTTACTCACAAACAGGAACAATGTCAGCTTCATGTCCGAATTTGCTACAGTTTTTTATCCTCTCTGTGACAGCGTAAAATTATCCGGAGCCGAATAGCCGAGAGGGGCTGTCATCGCTTCCAGTTAACGGAACAGGTTCCTTTGGACCCACCATTTTGGGACCTTTACCAAACCAGGGGTTGTGTGGGCAATTCCACAGACTGATGATTCATAGGGTCATGTGAGTGCCAGTGTAAACATTTTGGAGGAAAGACTGCGCTTTATGCCACAAACTTAAACTGTTCAAAGACATCATTGAAAATTGTGTGGTTTTTTTTCAGAGCAATTAGGAGAATCCTCATTGATTTCATCTGCATGCAATTTTTTGAAGATAAGTGAAATAATAATTGGGGGTTGAAACTATGTTTAATGTTAGGAAATCCAAGGAAAAGATCATTTAATGGGGCCTTAAAGTTGAAGGAATCCTCCTGGTGAGAGATTATGTAGCCGCGGTTTGGTCGGCTACTTTCCAATTGATGAACTTGGCAAGGATAAACTTTGAGCGTGGGAGCACTGCTTCATCCCTGGTGGCTTAATGCTGTTTGTGGCAAAAGAACATGGGGTGGAAGAAGCAATGAGGAGTTTTTACTGCTGTAGCAGCACACATGCGATCATCCCAACGATGACTCACACCGCTGGCTCTGCCTCTTTCCACAAGAACCATAAAAGTCAGGGGCCTGTAATGACTTTCACATTGAGCAGCAGAGCTGTAAATGCACTCCCACTTTCTGCAGCTCCTGACTAACAGCAGAAACCACCAGCAGACTCATCTCTTCCCTCTCCCCTTGTCTCATTTGGCTCCCTTAGCAGTGGCATACCCTACATGCTGGTCAGCTATTGCCCATTCATGGACAGGCTAAATACTGAGAATATGATCCCTGGACTGAATGTTGCCAAGTTAAACATCTAACATGAAAGAGATCTTAGAGAACACAAGGAGCAAAAGTTACATACTGGATTGTTTTTTTTTCATTTTATAATTCTATTACTATTTTGTGCACAACGGCCTCATCATGGTCCTCATTGTTCTAGTCACAAAATCAAAGAGATGATAAAAGTTTAAGGCCTAATTCACTTTCTCATTTGTACCCCCACCCCTACGAAATGGGACATCCCTTCAAACGCGATACATCATTATGTATGGCTTTACATTAGCAGATGCAACGTGGGCTTGTGGTGAGCTATCTGCATCCTTTTTTGCTTGTCTGCAGCAAAGTGAAGACTTGTCAGAAAAGGAAAACATCTTCAAACCTGGGAGTGGTGATGAACCAGTTTATGGTCTGTAGTACAGACTAAACAACATGCTAACTAACGCATGTGTGTCATTTGTTTCTTTGGATCTATATAATAATGAACAATTTCTCATACGGTGTGGGTCTGAAAAAACTCCATTTTGAGGGCTATCTAGCCCTCTCCCTCAGTCCTACCCCTCAATGCCAGAGGGAATTGAGACACCCTTACCCCTACGTGCAAACCCGCAAAACCAAGGGCTTTGGCTAAGGCCCCTACGCCTTAAGGTGTGAAATGGGATTGGGCCTGAATCTGTCAATTGACCTTTAAAAAATGTTTGAGAAATGAAGAAACGAGAAATAAAGCAAAACATCATACCCATTTGAAGAGATCTCAAATATTATTTCAAATAAAAATACCCTTAAAAAATAAAACAGGAATGTGCAAATGTATAATTTAAGTTGGCCTAACAAATATTCATATATGACACCTCATTTATTTTAGAATTCAAAATGGTTTGTTATCTAAAGTTTATCACACCACTGGAATTACATGGCAAAATGTTACTGCAATGTACCGTACTCTTAGGAGATCATGGTCATATCATGGTGATTACTATTGATGTCCAAATGGAGCTTCATGAACCATTAGTTGTTATTTATTGAGCCCACTAGATGGAGTTCTTGGTTTAAAGAAAAGGGCTCAATGAATGGTGATTCCGTATGTTTTCAACCCTTTGTTGAAGACTTGTAATTCAGTCACAAGCCAATGTTAACAGAACACTATTAAAAATAATTTATAGAGTATATTTTGTATTTTCTTATACATCTGAAATCTGAATATGAAAGTGTTGCAGTGCCTATCTGTTAGAGGTTAGTCAATTATGTTGGGTTATGACGTGCACCATTCCAAACTGTGTTGTGTTTATGCTCCATGAAACATACCTAAATGCATGTCAGACATTAGTTAATGAAATACCATTTTCTTTATGCAACTGAGTTCTACATTCATTTTGATTAGTAAGGTTAAATTATCTGAATGTAGTTTAATTTCCTTTGAGGTTTACAACAATAAACACAGATCTCACTGATTACATGCTGTTTTGTCTGAACTCAGCTCTGTCATTAGTGAATGGTTTTAAGGCAAATGCATACATTGACACCATAAACACACATTTAGACTAAACATATGCTTGTTACTAACAAAAATGGTCAACTGACAGTTGCTGCAAGAAACCCGCTCACAGCTAACCACCAAATCTGAAAACTGCTCAGCACTTAGGGCAAGAGATTCTAGCTTATTCGCAGTGACTGTGACTCCTCAAGGCCCCTGACCTCCAGTTAAGGTAACAGCATCAGATGGATCTCCACAGTGAGAGGACGAGATTAAAAACACATTCTGATAACAGGAGTCTGGCTGCATTCTTTAGATTCTCTCTAGGGCGACAGATGTTTCCACTCTGACTTCCTTATATGTGAGTTTGCTTTGTTTGTTTGCTATTAGAATATGAATTATTGCAACAGAATACTAGCACAGTATGCTGTATATAATAATAATTCGAAGAAATTATGTGGCAAATTCAATTTGAAAAAATCCATCTTCAAAAAAATACATCTATAACAGTCACTCCTGTCATCTCAACATACTTGAGACAACAGGAGTACCTGATTTGTTCAATAATTATATAGATAGATATAACACCTATATTAAACAACTCTTTAGTTTTTATTTTTCCACTTCATGCTGCGGCTGTGTTTAGACATCAGACATCAATAAAACTCAAGTTCAACCCACTCCTTAGTAACAGTCTGACAGGAAAACATTCTTTCCATCCTGAGTCAGCAGTGTGAAGTGTTCTCAGAGGAGAAAATATAAATTTAAAGATTAATCTGAGATTTTTCACATAAAAAAGAGGAAGGAATGTGGAGAAGTCATGTCATTGCTGTCAATATAATACTTCTAGTAGTCGTAGAGCTAAGAGGCCATCTGCTATAGAGTTACAACACAGTATTATGCTTGTGCCACAGCTATTTACTTTACAAATTACACTGCAATGACACGTTGCCTTAGTTAGCTGTTGTATTTTTCACAAATGGAAACCATTATGCAAACAAAGAGGGAGGCTGGCACAGAAAGAACAGAGAATAAACAGCTTTCTTTTGAGCAGCTCCCTTTGTCAGTTGGTTTTTGGCTTGACAATATTAATGCCAGATTGCCAACCAGTGCAGTCACATGGTCACAGACCCTCTGGAAGTGGTTGTGTTGACTTGTTTCCTAATGGGACCAGCCTACACATCAGATTTATGTCTCTTTTCAATTTCCTGAGGCAAATTAAACTGTGTGCTTAGTGTTCATTTACTTCAGGTATGCAAAGCCTTTTTGGCTCCAGAGGGAACTCAAAACACAAAATGTTATAAATGACCTCAAGTGATGACACTTAAGTCAAGACAAACCAAGCAAGGTCATTTAAGGGAAACTGCCATTTTTTAACTGTTTCCATGTCACTGCAGTATGCAGATGTAAAATGCCAGCGCTTCCTGCTCACCCTCCGTCAAAAGTGCACTGGAGGATTTGCATCAGCTGGCTGAAAATAGTTAAATGTTTCCGTATTTTGTGTTTTGTTTAGTGCAATTCCATTGAAATGTAACTTGTGCAGCAGTCAGCCCTATCGCAGCCCTTTTGTGCAAAAAAAAACAAGACTCCAAAAAAACAAGATGCTGAAGACCAAATTCCAGTCTCCTGGCTTCCAAATGGTTGTCCACAAACATTTTTTTTTTTTTACAGTCTATGACACTTAGCAGACCTTAAATACATCCTTTGACTTCTGACCTCAAGATATCTGAATGACATGAGTCTCCCCTTTACAGACGTACCCACTTTATACTAATTTTATGCAGCTTGGGGCAAAAACTTTATTGCAATGAGACCATTTCTTGAAACTTGACTTCACTGTATAAAATGACATGTGCTGTCTAGGATAATCACCGCCTCATGAAACTGCACATGATAATTCACATGAAACCAGAAACTAGAGACCTAGGGTATTCAGATTATGTACGGCTTCCCTAGGTATATTGACAATAAGAGTTTCTTAGCAGTTTCGGGAACAGAAGTGTTTGCATCCAATCGGTGGGGAAAAAAACAACTTGACATACAGTGCTGAGCTGCATCTCAGGTTCACAGATTTCAAATGATGTATACCACTTCTATGAGTAATCTACTGTTGATCTGCTACCTCCCCCAAAGACCCAGTCCCTACCTAAAAAAGACGAAAATGGGTTAATGTGTGCTTCAAGTAGTGATGTCCAAATGAAGCTTCATGAAGCATTAGTTGTATTTGTTGAATCCACTAGATGGAGCTCTTGGTTTAAAGGAAAGGGCTCAATGAAAGGTGATTCAGTGTGTTTTCAACCCCTCTGTTGAACAGAGAGCTCCATCTAGAAGAAAATAATGAAAATGCTTCATGAAGCTTCATTTGGACATCACTAGCTTCAAGTACTGTGATGGAAATTACAATTGACATGTTTTGGGCTTTAAAACAAAGGACAAGCACATTCTGTCTCTCCTGCATGCAGAAGTTCTTCATCTTTCTTTATGAAGCATGCTCAGCTCTGGAAACACAGAGATGTTGTACATCTCTGCATAAGCATGATCCAGAGTATATCTTGTGATATACACATGACACTGCTCTATTGTTATCATATTCTGTAATATAAGTGTGACTAATGTTACTGCCTTACCTTGTACATCACTCAGCTGGATTTTGACTATTTCTTTTGTCCTGTATTTAAAGCAAACTGCCCTTCGCTCTGGGTCCGTTTCTCTACCAGCCTATTTGGTGCATGACCGTGTACAACCTTTTTCTGCAGAAAAATACTTTGAAAGTAAAACCACAGAGAAAATCCAACCTTGTTTGGTGTCTAATCTTTGTTGACGGACATCTTCCATAACATTGCTTTGGATGATGCAGAGTGGCCTGGTAGCTCACTTGGTAAAGTGTGTACCTCATATACAAAGGCTGAGTCCTTACTGCAACTATCTGGGTTTGAATCTTGGCCATGGTTCATTGTGTTTTATGAAAACATATGCATCACTAAAACCAACGGGGGACACAAGCCTGAGTAGTGATGAGCTCTGTCGTGTCGGACCCTATGTAGGTCAGAATATTTGGGTACTAAGAAAACATTCCATCACAGGGCTCTATACCGACATGGACAATTGTGTGAGATTTAACTGTTCTTTGTTTTGGAGAGGAGAGGGATACACACCTGGCGAACAAACAATAAGTAATTTAGACAGAATTAAGATCAGACAACCCCTAAACATTTTATGTACATCTGACTTGCAGTTTCTTTAAAATTAGATTAACCAATACAGCAATGTGGTCCTCAAGTCCCTGTAGTGTAATTATCCTGTGATTTATCTTAAATACAGCACAGACATGTTTACCAATGAAAGTCACATTACACCACACACACACACCACAACTTAATTATAAGGGAAAGATGAAAATTACATAAAAAAATCAGTTTTGCTGTATCTTCTCTCAACTGCAGTGCTGGAGCTTTCACATTTGTACTGTTTTAAATAGAAATTTCTTCTGAAGTGCATGACCTTGTTTGTGGGAACTAACCAGTCATGTGATAGTTCAGTGTCTTCCCAGACAGTTTTGTTCAGTTTCTTTTTCATCCTGTCACATATTATGAAAATATGTTAGAACAGAATTTATGCATGCATGATTAAAACAAACGGTGACAAAAGCACAATCTCTAAGATGCAGAATTTCACAATATCATTACACATGCTCAATTCTTGACATGAACACAATGACATATTTAGTCAAGTTCATAATGCAGATTGTGAGGACAATTTTACAAAATAATAGTTTCTATTATTTAAGCTTATCAATGGAATACTCCAGGGAGTTTTTATTACCATTCCACAAAGTTAGGGGAAAATCAAAGCAGTAGAGGCTGAGATTTCCCATAATGGAACTCTGTAGCATCTCTCATTAAACGTCCCCTATAAAAATACATTTGTAGTCTCGAAACCCAGGCAGAGATGACTTGGTTCTCTCAGACTCAAGAGTCCCAAGCATAGTACTATCTATGATGAAGAAACTGAACCTTGTGTGTTTCATTTTTAACAAAAAAATTTTCTCAACGTGCCCAACAGCCAATAAAAATGATCTGATTCAAGTTGTACTCCCTAAGATTTCCATCTATTTAACTTTTACGTGTATGGATTTAAGAGGGGGACATATTGGGGATGGACTGGAAGTAGAGATGTGAATGTGTTTCAATTAAGTTTTCAAAAGAGCACAGAAAAAAATGCCAACACACACAGTGACCATGAATGTGACAAGATGGAGGCTCTGAAAGAACAGGCTCAGCTGCAGTTACAGTTACATCTTACTGCCACAGAGTACGCAAGAAACAAAGTATCTCAATTATTACGGAGGCTCTGTAAGATTGACAACCTGAACCGACACTGACCTGTGGGGAGAAGACTTTGTTATATTAAAATTAATTTCCTGCGTGACAACGATCCAAAGTGTAAGTTTGGTCGGTGTAATGTGACATTGGGTAACTCTACCTTCAAATATCCAGAGAATTCCGAGAAAGTGAAAAGTAATAATATAGGCAAGCTAGTTCTTGGCTCACTGTATACCACAATGAGATGTTTGGATTGATCATCCGGGAACAGATGCTCACAGTGCTGGATGGTGAGAACAGTGCATACATAAAGTCTGAAGAGCCTTTTTATAACTGCTTCTTCTGATAAGTAGAAAATAGTATTATTTTATATTTTTGATGTTTTTTCTTCTGTACAGCCAAACTGTAGTACTCACACTTACAATGTTAGCACATTGAAAACAACATTTTCTAATTAGCACTAAAAACAAAGTACAGTTGAGTCTGATTGGAATGTCATTAGTTTTGCAGGTTTTGGCCGTAAACCAAAGTATTGAAGAAAATAAGTAGGGGAGGCTGGGGATGGTTGTGACATGGGATAGTTATAGCACCTAACATCTCTCCAATCAGGAACAAGCTATGAATGACTCTCTGCACATGCTTAGTTAAGTACATATTCCTCATGTGAGGAACTAATAAAAGGAACTGTGAAAAACGAAATTTTGAGGTGAGAAAGTTTGTTTTTTACCTCATTTATTTTTAGGGGTAGCATTGCTTGCTTCATAGTTAAATTCATGAAATTCTTCATGGTTATGAGTCTATGTAGATATATTTCATGCAAGTTCTTATTGTTGATGTTGAGTTATCTTATTTGTTGATGTAAGGTAGTTCATGTCTACAAGAGTGCGAGTTAGTTGTAACAACAAAATGTTACAATCTACCTCTAGCAAAATTGTCTTTGTATTTATATGTTTATTTGAATTTCACTATTCCTAGATTTTGAAAGAGAAAGGGACAGGCGTGCCTCTCAACATTTCGAATAAAGCATTAAATGATGTAAGAGCAGGGGAAAGACAGACAAAGTGCAAGACAAACAAGCACAAACACATGAACAGACAGACACACATACACACCAATAAGCCTATATTAAAAAATATTTATATATCAAATAAAATAAATTAAATATCTTATGTTTCTGTCATAAGGCTTATTTCATAAGGATTAAATATAGGATTGTAACATTTCACTCCTTGTGTTTGAAACTAAACCATGCATTTGTTATGGAGATAACAGCTACACCATTTAATAACAGACACACGTAACTACTTTGTGGATCCAGATACAAAGATACAGACAGAAATGCTGAAAGTTTTACAACCATGCTGGGTCTCCCCCTACTTGATGACTTGACAGAAATTTATTAGAATTCATCCTGAACATGAATGTCTGGGACAAATGACATGGCAATACATCCAATAGTTAGGGTATTTCAGTCTGGAACAAACTGACCAACATGGCCATCACAACTAAAAGGCTTTAAAAAAAGAGCTTCATATTTTCATATTCATCCATATCAATGAATCTTGCATAAAGTAGAACCATAAACTGGGAAGGCAGATGGTGAGTAGATATTACATACCAGAGACTCTTAAAATTCTGATTTACTAATATAACAGTTAAGTAAAATGATGATTTACTAATATAACAGTTAAAATGATGATTTACTAATATAACAGTTCAGTAAAATTATGATTTACTAATATAACAGTTAAAATGATGATTTACTAATATAACAGTTCAGTAAAATTATGATTTACTAATATAACAGTTAAAATGATGATTTACTAATATAACAGTTTAGTAAGCAGAGATACGCTGTTGGCTGTTTAGGAAAAATAAACAAGAAAGGAAGGCACAGTAAATGATTCCATATTCAGTACTTTTTGAATGATATGGTGAGCCTCTACGAAGTTGTGATTTAAAGTGGTATGGTAGTTGCATACAGGCAAAAAAAAAAGGATTACTTTTATGTCCCCCCCAATCCTGACATGGGATCTGTACCCCTGGGCTCAGTAATTTCAGTTCTCAGTGCAACAGTGTGACTCACTGATGTGTTTTTAATAGTTCTTGGACAACAGAGGAGCTCTGTGGCCCAGAGGAAAAAGATAACTCAGGCTTTGGATACACGCACAATACTTGTTAGTAGGATATGTGTATAGTTGGATTTAGTATTTTATATAGACAATAAATAG
This sequence comes from Echiichthys vipera, assembly GCF_963691815.1. Lineage (NCBI taxonomy): Eukaryota > Metazoa > Chordata > Actinopteri > Perciformes > Trachinidae > Echiichthys > Echiichthys vipera. Next base: position 5,295,689 of record NC_139835.1, on the reverse strand, counting down.
AAACATAGAATATTACCGGACTCATCTTTTAATTGTGAAGTTTTTTTTCATGTGTCACTTAGGGAAGACAGGATTTATGAGAAATAAAATGAAAACTATTAAAGAATAAAAGAAAAATGTCTTTGATTTAATGAATCCTGGCTGAAAGTTTTATTTTGTAAAGTGTATATTCCAGCTGGCTGAGGCTTACATACTGCAAGAGCCATCTATGCTGTGTCCACTTGTGTCAAGCATTATGCAACACCAAAGCAGCCTTAATTTGAAAAATGTTTTTGGCAACAAGAGGAAATTTATATTTAACTTTGTGTCTTTTACAAATAAGAGCGGGCTTGGAAGCTGAATAGAATGAAAACATGCTTTGTGTGTCCCCACTGTACCCTGCCAGTGATCTGTATTCATTTTTAATTTCCTCTGCAATTTCACTTTCAAGCCTAAAAGTGACATCCCCAGGAGCGGGCATGAATGAAAGGTACATGGTGGACTCATGAAAGACCTATTCAGTTTTGGCTGGCAGCAGGCACGTTTGAGCCAAGTCCTGCTGGATATCGTGACTTTTAATAGTGGATTAGGAAATCTCCTGGATGAGACATGTGAGGGCCTGTGGACATTATCTGGGAACTCTTACTGAGGTCACATGGCTTGGAAAACAGCTGCATCGACAGACTGCATCCAATTTGTGAGAATGAGCTTTGACGTTCTGTTGGTTCTCATGAGTTTGCTTAAGGATGCAGAACTTTACTGCATGGATTAAGAGTCTGTATATAAGACATTTGTAAACACTCTTTTCTCTAGAAAACATTATTTTTCTCTTTTCATTAGACTAAATGATTTATGTATTCACAAGGCTGCAGCATCTGGATGTGGCTTGTAATGATGCACCCTTTAGTGCATGTAAAAAAGCTGCCACAAATTCAAAATTCAACGTTCAAAAGATCATTTAAATGTAATGCCGTAAATATCCCATAACCTCAAGAATATAATGCTGCAGAATTTGCTTTTACTCCAGCTATACTCCATTTCTTGCTTTGTGTCATTGCAGCAGTCCACTTGGCACTCATGCAGCAATGCCTTTGAAATGTTTCCTTCCCTTTCCTACTCCTCACTCTTCTTCCTCCCACTACTTCTCTCTTCACTTTGGCTCCTACTGACCTCTCGCAACATCTCTCTCCTCCTCCACTCTTTTTCTCATCACCGTCCTCTGTTCAGTCTCCCACATCCTCTTGGACTCTTCTCTTGGTCTCATGCTCATGACTCATTGTCCCACATGGAAACATTTTCTCAGTGGATGTGAGGGAGCTTTTACTGTCGTTAATGACCCCCCCCCCCCCAAAAAAAAAAAGTTTGAGCAAAAGGAAAATGTGAAGGGGGGGGGGGGGAGTCTGCTTTTTCTTCACAATATTTCTACTTTTGATGAACGTTTTAGATGCGTGTCTATGATGCATTTAAGTATCTGATAATAGCGAGGTGTGTGTCATGTCAGACTGTGCACTGTCTCTAGATCACACCAACTGTAAGAGAAGACTGCCCCCCACTGGTTCATCTCCTCTATTTAACCTCTTCCTTCCTACATCCAAGAACCCCAGAACTGCTGAGCTATCCCAGGAAAAGAGGGAGAGAGAGAGAATATGTATGAGTCTACAATGTTGAAAAACAAACCCTCACAGTTATCCATAATGTTTCAGGATAATACATTGTGGATATACAATGTGTATCCATACTGTAATGTGTCCATTCACTAATTTGCCATGAAACTTTCCCTAAATCTTTAGGAGCATGATGGAGCAAGTATTGCATTAACAGACCTGCTATAGCAACAAAAATTAGACACATTAAAGAACATCATATTTGGAGTCTGCTTTAGCATTGTGTGCCAATAAGAAGTTTGATTTTGTAGTTCATCTGCTGATGGCCCACCTATCAAAAGGTCAACAGCCGGAGCTACAGCAGCTGTGACACACACAGGCTGAGTGACACAGCTCATGGTCGCGATAAAGGTTCATTAACCCTTACTGCACGATTTCCGCAATTTAGATCAAAATGCTCAGAGTAATGACTGCCTCCTCCTATAAATATCTTTTCATTATGTACTGTAGGTTTCCAGATATGACTCACAAGAACTAGACTGATGACGTGATATTAACACTATTTTGATTTCAGTACCGAGAGCTGTGGTGGTGCTGCTGCTGTCTTTGCATAGTGCTTGTGTTAGCCGCAGTGTAGCCCATGGTACTCATGCCGGTATAGTATATATAGTATTTCTTCTGATGGAGCCGACATGATATCTTTTTACACTGCTTACATATTGTTCGTGTCTTATCTGTCACTCTGTTGCCGTTTATGCACTTACATGTTGAAATCACAAGACAACTTTTCACCTCATCGAGTAAATTTGTCACATTTTAATATCGCAAGATCTCATGGGAATATATCTCATCACACCCCTACCTAAAACTAAGAATTGTTGTGATTTGATTAGCTTAGAATTAAATATCATATTTATCTTCATATCTACATGAGGAGCAGGTCCTTCCACGGAGCCCGCTATGTTGCAGCGCCATGTTAACAGTAGTCCAGATCAGACAAACCAAATACTGGCTCTAGAGGGTATTTGTATGTAATTCAGTGTGCTCCGACTAGTGGACTTAATGAATGAAAATGCTTCATGAAGCTTCATTTGGAAACCACTAGCTGAAAGCCACCTCCAGTCTGCCGGCTCAAACATGTAGGCCTATGGCAGATTCTCTCCAAAGTGTTTAGTCATCTTGAGCTGTTCACATGCTTCTTTTTAAACCTCAGGTCTGCTTGCCACCTCCAGGAGATGCTAGAAAGTAGTTAACGAAGAGTCTCAAGCTACAGTGAGTATGCACAGGAGTATGGCAAGAGTAGGGGAGGGTCGGGCGAGGACGGATGCAGAATTCCTCAGTGAGGGACAAACAATGGATATGCTTCCAGCTACATTTTTTTTTACTTTTATAAATCAAAGTTAAACAAAATATAAATCATATTAGAGACATTTAAATACTTTGAACATTTTTCTGGAGTGGGACTTTAACATGTATTACAAATAGGGACTGCTAATAAAATAAAAAAATTGACAGACTCCTTTACTTCCTGCAAACAGAAAGTATAATTTTAGGTTGGTGCGAGGCAGGGCGATACGAGCTCGGGGGGAGGACTCGTGGAACACCGAGGGATTTGGATGGGGGGATGCTTTTTTCAAATCTGTCTCAGAGGCTCAACTAATTTTCAGAATGTAGACCATAGCTTTAAGACAACTGTGTTTGCATACACCCTTGCGTTTCTCTGTAACATCATGTCAGTGGCATGCTATATGATGCAAGACAGAGGTCACATTTGACCCCTGGAGAAGATGACCTCACCAGGCCTCGGCACTTTGTGAGCATCTGTGCAAAAAACTGAGTTAAGATCTCACAAGTTTTCTTTTCTTTACTCAAGCATTATTTTTAAAAGGAGAAGTAAAAAAACATCTACTACACACAACATTTTTACAATAATCTTTCCTTCTGTTTTTCTTAGGGTTTTCATATTATTGCTTCTATAGATCTGCTATCTGTATGGAGGCTCGCTGCAAATTAAAATAGCCTGATTGTAACCAACAAAACAGTGATCTCATCCACTTCAAAGGGCGTAGGTTGAACTGGAAATGTGTGAATGACAGAATGAAATGTGCAGGCCATTTGTATGGAGCTTTGGGAAACTCAGCAAAGGCAAGTCTGATTTTAAGTGATGACAACTGTATATGTTACAACAGCTGTAGTTGATTCCAGAACACTGGTTTTGAACAGCACTCTCTAGTCTCGGTGTCCAGCAGTGACCAGTGTAAATCACAACAAAGTTCATCCTGTAAGCTCAGTGAATGTTAGCTCACAACCTTTACTTTTCATTATAGCAAGTACTGCTGTTTTTAAACTGAAAAACATGTTATGCTTGCATGGAAAAAAACATCTGAAACCTCAGTGGCCTTCATTGAACCCAGCAGTAAAAATGCTATGAGCCTATTCTAGAAAAACAGGATGACCTTGTGTCCTTGCTTCAAAGCCTTCTCCCCGGATTGCCTTGACTTATTTTATGTGTTATATGAACCTGTAAAACTGTGTTCGTTATCCGCATGCATCGAGTTACTCAGTATTAATGGTCTCAAAGGGTTTTAAAGAGCACCAAACCTGCACTGTAAAGACTGATTCGCTACTCGCAGAACACAAAGTCAGGTTTTTCAAATTAGTTCCATTGACTGGTTCATGTCCTGTGTATCACGACTTCTTTAGTCTGTATGAAACATGTCAGTGTAAATACAGTAGTTTGGAGCAAACTTTTCATTCACAGTATTAAAACGGAATTGGAGGTGCTGAGGAATGTTGTTATCCAAAGCGCAATATTTACTGTGCACGCAAACATGCACATGGTAGTAGCTAACAATGGCGGCCAAAAAATGACTTATTCATCAAAAACTGTAAAACTTAATTTCTGTATTTCTACACTTTTTCATGCATTTCTTTACATCCTTGTAAGGTACTGGGTTCAACACACACCCACCCCAACTGAACAAAAGCTGATTCCTGAATGCAGGCTGTTAGCAGATATGCGACCCAAGTCATTTCCAAGTCCCAGGTAGGGCTGGACAATACGGGCAAAATGGCTATCCAGATATAGGTAATTTCATATTTCGATAATTATATATATATATATATATATATATATATATATATATATATATATATATATATATATATATATCACGATATGGCGTGTTTACTAACAAATAATCATATGGTAAAGACGGTTACAGCAAGTCCACTCCCAGGTCAAGTCGCAGTGGGGTTTTCCACAACATTGAATGGCATGTGTTTCACCATTCATCATTGCTACTGCCCAGTCTGCGACATGAGAAACAACAGTGACAGGACGGAGAGCCAGCCAAGGATATGTAAATGATGAACATTTAACATAAAGTTGGCCAGTACGGGGATCAAAGGCGCGACCTTGGCGTTATTAGCACAACGCTCTAACCAACTGAGCTAATCGGCCATGTCCCATACTGTATACAGGATCAATTTGTCTGTTTCATGAAATCAAACGAAAACTGAAATACATTGAGGTTCTCCATATCAACAGTTGCAATAACATACCTCAGGCTGTGCAACTTGAGCTCAGCATTTCATCAGTCCAGCGGATTTGTGTGGGCACATGTGCATCTGTGTACTAACTTGGTACCGTTGTGACAGAAGAGTGATCAGGGTCAGTTACCTTCTCACTCTCACATTTGTGCTGAATGACTCTGGCAGGCTGTGCTGTCATGAGGCCAATGCGGCTTCAACACATGCCACATAAGTTGGAGTCAACACGTGTTTATACAGTAAACACACACAAGGTAACATTTCTACATACAGGCGACAACCTTCTGAACCAAGCTGCTTTCTCTACATTACTTAGTGATAAAGAAAAGCCACGTTCACTGAATATTAAAGAAAGGAAAAAACAATGGGGAGATGTAGCCTTGACCGATACTAAAATAGACTTAAGCATGAACCAAAGAGCCAATTTTAAAACAAAGCAAACCATGTCATGAAATAAATGAGTTCCTCACCACCCCAAACATGTAAGGACTGGCTCTGATGTACACAATTTCTCACCGAATCACATCAAATGTCTGCCACTTCAAGCTAGCTTAACATCAAATAAGTATAAAGTGAATAAGTAGTGTTCGAAACAGGATGCAGTGGAGACTCAAAAAAATAAAAATAATAATCAGCAGACATCTATTCTGTAGCACTGATGAGCAGATGGCGGCCAGATATGCCTTTACAAAATAAATTACTTCTCCATGCTAATTCAAGCCTAATTACAGATCCAGAGAGCATTTAGTTTAAAGACAAAGGCTTGTACCAAATTTTTGACGGTGAATAAACAAGCTGAAAGTGGCAGAGAAATACAACCTAATGGGTTTGTTCATGTAATAGACATTAAAGATTTTGCACTGAAAGGATGGTGTTACTGCAAGTCATACCGCTGAGGTAAACATGTGCAAACCAAAATAGCTTTGATTCGGAGTATATGCACTCATATCAAGTTACCTTGCTTCCACATGTTTCCTCACACGCGTTCACATGTATGTGAAATGCCAGGCCACAGAAAACTGCACACGTAAGATAAATGTAACAGCTGCAGATATATTTAAATATTCAACATCCCTGATTAAGCCCAGCCTGCACTGTCAAGACCAACCCGAAACAGCACTCTTGATTAAAAGAATACTAAACTTAGAAACAGAAAACTATTTATTCGTCAGTCAAAACATAAACTTCAAAATACAAGGTCTCCGGACTGAAATCCATAAGGTGATGCATGCATGCCAAGACTTCTGTTACTTGACAAAATGAGTTTCATGGCAACCTTTAAGAGCTAAAACAGAATGGAGGAACTGCACTAGCTTGTGTCATTCTATTGTTTGTGAAGGGTCTGTTAGGTTAGCAATAAAAATATACTGAATAGATGAGAAACACATTTCTCCATTGAAATCAGTCCCATGTCTATCAGGTGGGTTGCAGAGAGCAAAAGAAAGAAGTGAATACAACAGTGTTTCTGAAGAGATTTTTCAACGTATGAATTAACAGGAAGCTACATTGGTCGAACATAAATAAGCAGGTCTTGGAGAAGCGCTTGAAGGATTTATGCAAGATGATGGGGGTGTTTTTGGTACGTCTCTATGGGGGAGTGGGACTGGAGGAAGAGTCTATCCACACAGAGTCTATCCCTCTGTACCAAGCGAGCGGAAAAGGGGTGGCAGTGGTTATGGTGGGTTATCAGTTCTCGAGGAAAGCCACGTAGTCAGTGAGTCTGGCCAACTGCTGCTCATTTGGAACCAGTGAGACAGGGGGAGGATCTGTTGAGAGAGGAGAAAGAGAAGGAGGAGAGGCTGAGTCAGAGGGGGATTCCTTGTTGTGCCAAGTACCATCGATCTTCCTCCATCGCCCCAGCTTTAACTTAGTGGCTACAGCCCAAGTGTTCTAACTCAGACGGACTCAGCAGGTCAGCAGCCTCAAGTCAACCACAGTCGACATCCAAGCTGCACAGACACTACCTACGGACCCTCCCCATGACCCTGTGAGAAATTCAGCCTGGAGATCATTACTCTTCATATTTATTCTGACCAGAAAAATGTTCTGAGTGAGATCCACTCTACATCCAAAGTTACCAAGTACTATTAAGTCTCAGTGGTGCTGTGGATGGAAAAAAAACAGACATGTGAGGATTAATGGTGAGTGGGTTAGAGTGTTGTGCTGGACATGTGTGCAGCAGATGCTTCAGCAGTTATGTCTGATGATTACAGAGAGCAAGACATACCACAACCTCCTCCTTGACTGTTTGCATAAATCAGCAAGTTTCTCTTAAAAGACAGATCAAACCATGACTCAAGTGATGATGGGATGAAAAATCTTGACAAAATAGGGGCGCACAGGAGGAGAAAAAAGAGAATGGATTATGATGAAACCTTTGGAAATAAGGACATTAGAGAAGAGAGACTTGGCAAATCAAACATCTCAAGAGATTCTATGAAAGGAAAATGTCATCTGTCATCTTTTATTGAGATAAATACCTCTTCAATCCCTGCTCTCAACAGTGTTAAATGGGTCTAATAAAATATAGGAGAAAAGCAGGAGGAAGGTGGGGAAAGGATTAATCATAAAGAGAACCTTTTGGGCAACAACTCTGATTACAGGTAAAAAGAGCAATACTGCCACCTACCTGGCTTTTTGGGCATCACCATCCTGGTAGCAGGGTCTGCCTGCCAGCCTTGGCTCACCACACCTATGGACAAAGACAGAAGTAGAAAGAGAGAAGAAAATACCCTCAGCACTGAATCTATAAATAGTTATGTGATGGAAATCAGCTGTATTACACCCAGTATAGATACTGCAATACTACAGCTTACTAAAACCTCTCTTCTGATCAGTGACGATATAACATTTCCTGTGAGGAGGTTGTGTAAATGTAATCTTACCCTTTACTGCCTCTTCCACAGAGTATCCCACGAAGGCAGCGAAATCTTCTGCTGCGATTGAAGTGTATGCCTGCGCCACTAGACTGTACGCCCTTTGCCGCGTGCTCTCTGTGAAGGTCGCAACACACACACACACACACACACACACACACACACACACACACACACACACACACACACACACACACACACACACACACACACACACACACACACACACACACACACACACACACACACACACACACACACACACACACACACACACACACACACACACACACACACACACACACACACACACACACACACAGTACACAGGTAATGGAAACTAACTGAGAACTTAGACATACATCTATGAACAGATTCTGTATGGTGATGTAGAATCGGTGGGTAACAGGACACGTTTTGGGTAGTGGAAGTGATCTGGCTTCAGTTTGTAGTTCAAGTAGAATCAACCAATCACATTTCAGCATACTTTGGTTGCATTAAGGTAAAAAGTCCATGTAAAGAGCAAACAAAGCGGAAGGCATTGGCCGTCACGCAATCATGAAACCCATTTGCTATTGTCTGATGACAATTTATCTTTTCATTAGCTTTTTGTGATTTTGATCAGATATCGGTTTATGGAAACAGCATCTCTGAACTCCAACTCCATTCTCGTGTCTATAGTTGCTACTCAGATTGTAATAAATGACTGCTGCTCTTAAGAGGAAGTCTTGGCCTGGATATCTGCTGGCTAAACCGGAAAGCCAAAAATATTAGCAGTTGCCCCCAGGGGCTAAATTGTTGTCAGACGGACAGCTGATGAGTTCCGAGATTGTATGATTTTAACATTTAAGAGTCATGCTTCTTGTGAACAAATTAGAAGCCGCAGTGGAGGTTCTGCGCTGAATAACAATCAAGAGTGACCAGGGGCTTTAAAAAAAAGAAAGAGTACTCTGCTATGATCATCAGCAATCAGATTAAATGTATGCTCAAGGTCTGCACTTTTTCCTGTTCTTGCAAATGTTCCGTCTTAAGTTTAGCTTATGGTAATTCTGTGTGTGAGTTTATGAAGTGGCTTCCTCTCACCACTCCATCTCCTGCTCACCCCAAACAAGCACAAAGTCAAAACCAACTTAACATCTGACAGAAGATGGTCTAGGATTGAAAAATCAAATGAAAGTATTCTGAACAAAAAAATATGGGGTGTCTTCCTTTAACCGCTTCAGCAACTGGGTTTGTTTTAAATGATTTAAAACGAACCCATTTGATATAAATTAAATCAAATGGTGCATTTGGTGTTAGGTCACTTTTGATTTGATGATGATGAACCTATTAGCTTAAACAAATAAGACATTAGGATTTGCAATGCCTCAAAATAGATCATGTTAAATAAAGCATGCTTTAGATGAAACACGGAGGTTATATTATGTGCTGCCACTACAAACCACTGAAGTCTTTATCAAGACGCACTGTTGCTTACCAGGCTTCCAAAACGTCAAAGCCGTCACATTTATCTAGCCTGTCTCGACATGGTGCTGCAGTTTGTGGAGATAACTTTCAGAGCGCCTGGGTCACAGCACCAATAGCACAGAACCACATACACGGCCATGTATCTGCTGCTGCTCCTGCATAAATGCCTTGGGGTTGTGGCCTTTCGTGTTTTATAGCCTAGCAACGGTTTATGTGTACCAACAGTCAGCCCCCAGCCTGTTTCTGCAGCTAGCAGCAGTAACAATAACAAGTTGGATGAGAAAAGACAGCTGAGAGGGGAAGGCCAGAGATTTGTGTTTTTCCCATTCTGCTCTTCAACGGGCTTCCTGTTCTCGTTGGACATGTAGTGTTATTCATCAGTTGTGTTTGGAGGTACTTCAGTTTTAATATTTTTATGGTTTTAATCAAAGTTATGGTTACAGAATAATATCTGCAGTCCTTATTTAGACTTTATGTGGCTTAACAGAGACTACTTGATGAATAGAGAGGTTCCAGAGAAATGTGGATGAAATACTATTGTTTTGTCATTGTGGTGTCTCAACATGATGACTACAGAGGAAACTGACTGAGCTGTTTTTAGTCAGTATAAAACTCCTGTCTGTTGAAAGTGAACCACAAATCAACCTTCATAAAACTGCTTCTTGGCTTAAAACAACTTTCTTGCACCTGACTGGCTGCGTATTAGGAGAGAAATGAGGGCTCTTAGCAAATGCTCCCAACACAGCCAAGCAGGTCACCCTCCAGGGGATTTTTGTAACCCAGTCCCCAGGCAGACATGTATTTTTACCATGGCCTCTTGACCGTTAGGAGATGACTCGTGTGGCAACTGGATTGGCCTTTCTTAGTATGCCCTTCTGACGCTCCAGAGCTGTGTTGGAGCTGCTGAGTAAGACGACCATGAGTGGGAGGATGGGAGTTTTATGGAGAAGAAACAGGACCTTGCCTGTCCGTGCCCGTGTCTATTCCAGGGCCACTATCATTTCTCACCCTCTCACCTGTTAAAAATAGACCCCACTTTTCACCAGCAAAGGCAAAGCAGACAGGACATGGCAAGGGCTTTTATTTTTAAATACAGCCAATTGCCAAGTAAGAGCAACAACAGACTGGGACACATTTTGATGGAAGCACTCCAAGGAAAATCCATATGACAAAAATAATACTGCTCCCTCTTATGATTTCCTCCTTTCTATGTTCCCTTCATTTAAACTTCAAGATTTAGTTTAACAATAAAGCAAAGAGGTGCTTAACTTCATGCAGCTTTATTCCACATTCCATGAAAGACAGATTCGGTGATTACAGGCAGGTCAGCTGATCACCAATACAACAAAAACTCAGACACAGTGAGGAAAAACACAAATAACTATTTTCATAAGCTACATATGAGGGAAATGATCTTCAGACCTCCTACGTTTACATTTATCTAGACCAATTTTTTCATTTAACTGGCATAGAAGTACAAAAGTATAAAAACAAGTTAAGAAAAGGTATGAATACGACGTTGAAATTAAATATTGCACATAAAGTAAGGGCAAGCCATTATAGCCCACATCTACCATCATTTTGTATTTCTTTCAACCTCTAATGCAATCCATAGTGCCCTAAAACCTTCAAAAGCACATATTATAGTATTTCCTCAGTCCGTAACCACTTTAGTTCTCATTATTCCTCCTCTTCTTCTTCCTCCTCCTCCTCCTCCTCCTCCTCCTCAGCATCCTCAAATTCATCCTCATCAACCACTCCAAAGTCCATTTTTGCCAGGACCGCTTCAACATGTTCTGTTGACAAAGTGAAGTGGTCCATCTTCTCAAAGCCTGGCTCTGGCCTCTCTTCCCCCAGTGAGCATTTAGCTGCATCTTTGGTCTGCGTGATGAGGCCTTTGGAGGCCAACAGAAACTCAGCAGCGCCTCCCTGCTCCAATGCCCTCACAGCTGTATCGGTAAGCTCTGAACTAGTCTGCAGTCGTTCACCGTAACGTTGAGCCAGTGCCCGCAGAGCTGCCACCTTTTCATCTTGCTCTTTACCAATCTGCTCTAGTAGAATGGTCTTGCGCTCTTCCAGGACAGCATATAGCAGGTCAAAGCGTTCAGCTAGCCCTTGCTTAGCGTGCTGAGAATTGTCCTGCACAGCACGACAGGCATCTTCCATCTGGTTGAGCAGGGCCTGCAGGCGGCTGTTGCTGGCCACCAGGGTATCAATAGCGTTACTCAGTTCACCCTTCTGGGCCTGGTAAATACTTGCTAAAGGTGCCACCTCACAGTCCTTATGCTGGCCAAACACTTTGCACATGGAGCAGGTTGGTACCTGACAGGTCACACAATATATGTTGATTTTCTCCTCCTCGTGTTCTTGGCACATCGGCTCTTTGGATTCTTTAGGCTTCAGGGTGGTTTCTGTGCTTCCAGTTCCGCTGCCTTCCTGCTGCTGCTTATAGAGGTCGATAATATTTTCTACCAACAGGTTACGTTGGAGCCCATGCACACCATGGCGGTCAAGCACAACCTCAAAACGGCAGGTAGGACAGCGAAAGACGCCACCAGAGAAGCGGTATGGGTTGCGTGAGTCGTAGAGGTCACTGGCACAGCTACGGCACAAGTTGTGCTGGCAGGGCAGGATGACCACAGGTTTGGTGAACATGTCCAGGCAGATGGGGCAGCTCAGCTGCTTCTCAAGGCTATCCATGGGGCTCGGGGGCCGAACCATAGATCCTGTCCTCTGCACGTCCATAATTAAAAAGGTCTCTGCCTACTGTTAGACTAGTAAGTTTTCTAATTTTCACTAGAGGAAACTAAACGCTTCACTCTCTCTGTTGGTTTCAAAACTGTACAACAATAAAGGTCGGACTCTGCAAACGTATCCTTAGCGTGTGCTGCAGCTAGTGAAATGTTGTTATCTATTCTGGCTCAGAGCTGTTCGGTCCTTTATACCAGCCCCTCACAGCTGGTGACACCCGATCCTTTCCACCACACATTCCTGCCTGCTTGCTGCCTTGGGATCTTTTCACAGAAATGGCCCCCTCCTACTCGGTGCTGCATGTGTCGCTTGTCCCAGTGGGTACTGTGTCGGCTGGACCAGGCTCGGTGGTCTGATTAGAGACAACTAAAGGCCGCGTGACGGGCTCAGAGGAGCCCCAGCTGAGAGACTGAGCTCAACCTTATTGGTAAACAACTCAATGTCAACATCCTGTGACTCTGGGGTTGTTTTGACACTTTTATTCTCAATTGATTTGTGATCAGTTATCTAGTTTGCCATTTGTATAAACTTTTATATTTTCTAAGGGAAACATGTATATTAAATCATCAATTAATTTAAATTTTAAGTCTATCTGCTAAGACAAAATACCAACTATATAGATGCTTTTGAAACATGAAGATTAACTTGTTTTGTTTCTTTATAAATGTATGTTGGGGTTTAGACTGTCTATCAAATTAAAAAAAATATTTTGAAGAAAAAAAGACATTACTTGACCACAAAATCTTTCTATTTTTAATGCCTAATAATAATAATAATAATAATAATACCGGTAATAGTAATAAGCTGTTGGTGCTCACCGGTTGTTTGTGATACAGTGGTTATTCTGATTGATTGCAAATTTTAATTTTTCACAAACAGTTAATAGAAAGTGAAAATATGGTAAATATTAAGCTACTTGCTAATGAGAACTCTATTATAGAGATAATGTCTTTATAGGAAGATTTGCTGCTTTTTTTAAAAACAGCTTTAACACACTCAAATGTGCATTTAGAGTCAAACACTTAATTTCCCATGGTCACCACATCCACTAAGCATTTCTAATCAATGGTTGCCCAAGTGTCTTATGACATGGTTTACGTCAACATCCATGGAAGATAAACAAGAAGTACTGTACACATGAGGGGCAAGCTATTCTTAAACTCTTGCACAAGGGAACACCACATGATACAGATGCCTTAACAATTGTGAGCATGAGGACAATAATTTCATATAGGGATGCTTCTCAAAAGTAGACATTTGATGTAAGAAGACGATGACACGTGAAGACACAAAATAAATGTTTAGATCCTCTGTTACATTGTGACTGACAGAGTGTAAGTAAGTGAAAATGTTAACTGTTATTCTATTCAAAGTTTTGTGTTGGAACCACCTGACCTTGCCTTCATGTTACAGAAAGGCTAAAAAAGGTGTTATAAACAGTCAAACCCAGTCCCTTAACTCTCCAACATGTCATTTCTCCTAGGTTGCGCAATAGCTGAAAGTGTTTTTCAGCTGGTACCCCCCCGATTGTAATTTTAAATCATGCATAGGAAATATTTGACCCACTTCAATTTCCTTACAGGGAATTTTGCTAAAATTTTCTCAGAGCCAAATGTGTAAAACACATACACATTTTCATTTAGAAGTGCTTTACTAGTCTTAAATGCCAAATGACACATTAAAGAATGAAGGATAAAGAATTGCTTTTGTTTTTACCTCGCAGGGCCTCCATGACCGGAAGGATATTCTCTGACCATTGGTAAGCTGCGATGGTTGTGTAGATCCCTGGATAGTCTCTCTGCCAAATGCGTTGGCCAACAGCCCAAATAGATGTTAATTCAGGGTTTGCCTGCATAGAACAAGTGGAAAAGCATTTCAAAAACTTTTAATATGCTACACTTGACATAGTAGTTGTTGTCATGCTACTGTAAATAGCAGTCACACCCAAATGCTTAGGATATTGAATCACAGTGGTAACATTTTTTAAGTTGTCCTGTTCATTTTAAAACACCATTTAAAACACCAAATATACGGTGTACAAGATGAGGCCTTTTTTATGTAAAGGCAATTTACACCCTGGTACAAATATCAGTGTTTGCTATTTGTACGCAGTTGTCAGTAGTAGGGGTGGGAATCTTTGGGTGTCTAGTGATTCGATGTGATTTCGATTCTTGGGGTCAAGATTTGATTCAGAATCAAAACGATTGGGAAACGATGACAAAATGTAATATATTCATGCTTAACTTGCACAATTTTTAGTATATCTCAATTCTCAGTGACTTCAAAATGTTAGTATGCCTCACTTTCTCAGAGCTGCCCCTTATTACCGCCACTTCACTGAGCGCCGCTGTTACGGTTTAGGGATGTTATGCGCTCCCTCTGCTGGTGTTAATATTGTACTAACATGTCTCTCTGCTCCCCCAGTACCTCAGGCTGCCTTGCTGTTCCTGAAACTTGATTGGCCGATTGACCAATGCTGATTGAAGACTCTTGGCCTGCACTGCATGTTGGCCTGATGAGGCTTCAGCCATAAAGAGAGCTCTCCCCCACTCAGACTGGTGGCAGCAGCAGCCTGTTGTTTTGGTTTGAGGCAGTTTCATTTAATCTTCTTTTGTTTGGAAAGGATTGGCTGGCTTTGGTGCTTCCGTGGCTTTGTTTCTAGTTTAGTTTATGATTTAGGTAGCTTAAGGCGCACTCACACTGTCCGCCCGTACCGTGACCCGGGCTTTAGGGTACTTGTCCCCCCTCCCTCTCCCCCCGCTGGCCAGCCCGTTTGTATTCACACTGCCTGGGCCTCGCGAAAATGCTTCTTGCCTGTCCATACGTCATCACGCCGTAACACGTCACACGTATTGATTGACGTCATCGTGATGCGTCGCTTTGTTAACAAATCTTTCCATAGACCTCAGAGTTTTTGTTCGTCTTGTCCGACTGTTTTTGAATATTTTCATCCGACCAAATCTGCAGTAAACACTCCACCTCCGCATCACACCAATGTGAACCTTCGCTACCATCGTTGTTGTCGTTAAATGTCCGCCCACGGTCCGTCTTTTTTTTTCTTTCTATGTCCGAACAGGCGCACATAAAATGATGTCAGAGCCGCCGTAGGCCTCGTGTTCGTGCTCGTACACCCGTGGCAATAAAACACAGACACACTGTGTAACAACAAGGGCGATCAAATAGTGAATACCTTCTGATGAGAACCTGTATTTCTCATAAAGGAGGGGCTAGGAAGCTGCGCTTAGCTTTAAGTCTTACACGAAAGTCTACGTCACTCTTGACATTAGCTCTAAGTCTGAGCTGATAACCTCCTCCCGACCAGGTGTAGTTGAAAGCATAAGTTACCATGGTGATACAGCGACACTAGAGGAGAGGTAAAAAATGCTGTGCATTACATATGGTGCGATCAACTTGATTAAAAGATTAATGTCAGACAGCCATCTTTGTTTACTTTTGGTTTTTCATTGTTATTTGCTGTTACGTCAGACTCAGAGAAAAAAAAAAGTTAAAATTCAAAATTGCTAAAGAAAAAATCCTAAAAAATAAGGATATAGAATAGAAAATAAGTTGTACCATTGGCTCTTGATGTGAACAGTATTTACAAGCAGAACATTTTTTTGTATGGTAACTATGAACCAGCACCTCACGTATCATACTGAAATATGTTTTGTGCGTAATTCCTTATCATTGACTTTATATGTTTTATCATGCTTACCGATTTTATTGGTTGGGGAATCCTTTTCCAGAGATACCTGCCATTATTCCTGTTGGAACCACATTTACATGTTAGACAATACACCAAATGAAGTTGTAGGTTTCAGGCAGCAATAGAACATGGGTCAGCACTTATCAGTGATATAACTGAACTGAACAGGTAGGCCTACCTGTTGTAGTTTGCTACAAACATATTCTTTCCAAAACCAAACCAGTTTTGATATAAATGATGCTTAGTACATTTACTTGCTTTGGATTTAAGGGCTGCAGAAGTACAAAGAATATGCCATAGTTGACTTACATATCATTATGAAGTAAATACAGCGCCAGCAACTGAGCGTATACTTGAGGTGTTGCAATTCCCCCGGGAGCCTGTTAGAAATGAATGCAGGTGTATATTAATAAAGATGGATGCTAAATATAAGCAGAAAACTCGCTTTTCTTTCCCTTTACAGTCAGTCTTGTAAAGATGATTCCATGATAGACATTAGCTGCAGACTGTACCTCCGAAAACACGCACTTATGTTATTATTGTCATTAGTTTCTGCTAACTGTATATATTTGGTCCATTACCTTACAGTGTTACTATATATTTTAGAAGCAACTCAGTCACAAGGTTAACCTGCAGTGAACAGAGTACTAACTTTTTTTAGTGTTTAATAAAACAGCACTAGCTGAACTTAGCTATGTTTACTAATAAAGAGATCTATCTAAGGTTAGCTCACTAGCTAACGTTACCTACATCAGCTAATAGCTCAAGTTGAAACAGACAGTAACGCTATATTAAGCATTTAAGTAAGGACGGATTTTATTGGCATTGTTAGCACCGCACTGGTTTAAGTTAGTTAAACAGTGCCTGGGAGTCAAATGAGCGTCGGTGTAGTGAAAACAGACTAACTTAGCGCCTTAGCCATAACGTTAGCCACATAAGCTAACTGTCAGAAACAGTACTAACATGAAAAGGCTTTCAAGCAGTCCTGCAGGACAGCATTCATATTTGGCACAAAAAATAATGAATTTTGCGATTTGGTGCTTACCTCGAGTTCTTGAGCTTCACACTGCTCTAATAATTTATCAAAATTTTCTTCCATAATCACAGCAGCAGGCATGTTGATGCCTAGCATCGGGAACTTCTTCTTCTGTGTAATTGCAGTAGATCAGCGGTACGTCAGCGGCGTTGCTGCCCTCAACTGGATGAAACACAAACAACAGTATCGATCACGTTACTGTTTTAAATCAATGCTACTTCTGAAGCTGTAGGCAATACAACACAAATATCATATGGAAATTAAATGAAATAAAACAAGCAGACGTTGATAACCACCAAATCAACCAAAAGAAGGAAAATAAAGAAATAAATCATTGAATAAATTCATGAATTAATTGATAGAAAGAAAGAAGGAAAGAAGGAAGGAATGAAAGCATTAAATAAATGAATGGATGACTTGGAAGAACGAAATTAATAAAGGAAGAAAGAAAGAAAGAAAGAAAGAAAGAAAGAAAGAAAGAAAGAAAGAAAGAAAGAAAGAAATTCATCCAACAGGAATTATTTTCTCTTGAAAAGGTTGACAAATAAAAATCTTTATTCATCACATGTCCACACACATTTACAACCAATGCCTGCCAAGCCTGCACATTGACTGAGAGTTTTGTTATTGCTATTACTGCTATTATTGCTATTATTATTATTATTATTATTATTTCATTAAATTATCTTAGGCTCAAGCCCATAGTTTAACTCTCTCCAAGATAATACATTCCAGGAGAGAAGAAAGAAAAATCCTACACTTCTCTGTGGACATCATTACCTGCCATCTTCATACTAAAAATCAGTGAAAGATTAAACATTTCAGATCTTATCTTAAAGGAGCTAACAGACTCCTGTTAACACTGTTAATGTCTGTTGGTGCTATTCCTCCAATCATTTAGATGGGTGGAAGAAAGCGTGTACTCTCAGACGCTTTGCGAGATGGATCAACGTATCTATTTCAAGCTGTGGTGTAATACTGGGCTGTATCCACGGAACTGTGTACATTAAAATACTTAAGGGAAACTGCTTATTTCCAACTGGCTCTTTGTCACTGCAGTGCATGCAAATGAACGCTGGCAGCAACAGGAGCTCCCTGCTCACCAGGGGTGCAGATCCGATGCCAGAATATGGGGGGACAAAAATTATTTTATTTTTTTTGCCCGTATGCAACTCATACCATACCACCAGAAATCACAACTTCATAGAGGCTCACCATATCATTGAAAAAATACTGCACATGGAATCATTTAATGTGCTTTCCTTTCTTGTTTATTTGTCCTAGACAGCGAACGGCGTATCTCTGCTTACTGAACTGTTATATTAGTAAATCATCATTTTAACTGTTATATTAGTAAATCATCATTTTAACTGTTATATTAGTAAATCATCATTTTACTGAACTGTTATATTAGTAAATCATCATTTTACTGAACTGTTATATTAGTAAATCATCATTTTAACTGTTATATTAGTAAATCATCATTTTACTGAACTGTTATATTAGTAAATCATCATTTTAACTGTTATATTAGTAAATCATCATTTTAACTGTTATATTAGTAAATCATCATTTTACTGAACTGTTATATTAGTAAATCATCATTTTAACTGTTATATTAGTAAATCATCATTTTACTGAACTGTTATATTAGTAAATCATCATTTTACTTAACTGTTATATTAGTAAATCATTTTAACTGTTATATTAGTAAATCACCATTTTAACTGTTATATTAGTAAATCATCATTTTACTGAACTGTTATATTAGTAAATCATCATTTTAACTGTTATATTAGTAAATCATCATTTTAACTGTTATATTAGTAAATCATCATTTTACTGAACTGTTATATTAGTAAATCATCATTTTAATGAATTTTTATATTAGTAAATCATCATTTTAACTGTTATATTAGTAAATCATCATTTTACTTCACTGTTATATTAGTAAATCATCATTTTAATGAATTTTTATATTAGTAAATCATCATTTTAACTGTTATATTAGTAAATCATCATTTTAACTGTTATATTAGTAAATCATCATTTTAACTGTTATATTAGTAAATCATCATTTTAACTGTTATATTAGTAAATCATAATTTTACTTCACTGTTATATTAGTAAATCATCATTTTAATGAATTTTTATATTAGTAAATCATCATTTTAACTGTTATATTAGTAAATCATCATTTTACTTCACTGTTATATTAGTAAATCATCATTTTAATGAATTTTTATATTAGTAAATCATCATTTTAACTGTTATATTAGTAAATCATCATTTTACTTAACTGTTATATTAGTAAATCATTTTAACTGTTATATTAGTAAATCATCATTTTACTGAACTGTTATATTAGTAAATCATCATTTTAACTGTTATAATAGTAAATCATCATTTACTGAACTGTTATATTAGTAAATCATCATTTTAACTGTTATATTAGTAAATCATCATTTTAACTGTTATATTAGTAAATCATCATTTTACTGAACTGTTATATTAGTAAATCATCATTTTAACTGTTATAATAGTAAATCATCATTTACTGAACTGTTATATTAGTAAATCATCATTTTAACTGTTATATTAGTAAATCATCATTTTAACTGTTATATTAGTAAATCATCATTTTAACTGTTATATTAGTAAATCATCATTTTAACTGTTATATTAGTAAATCATCATTTTAACTGTTATATTAGTATATCATCATTTTAACTGTTATATTAGTAAATCATCATTTTACTGAACTGTTATATTAGTAAATCATCATTTTAACTGTTATATTAGTAAATCATCATTTTAACTGTTATATTAGTAAATCATCATTTACTGAACTGTTATATTAGTAAATCATCATTTTAACTGTTATATTAGTAAATCATAATTTTACTTAACTGTTATATTAGTAAATCATCATTTTAACTGTTATATTAGTAAATCATCATTTTAACTGTTATATTAGTAAATCATCATTTTACTGAACTGTTATAATAGTAAATCATCATTTTACTTAACTGTTATATTAGTAAATCATTTTAACTGTTATATTAGTAAATCATCATCTTAACTGTTATATTAGTAAATCATCATTTTAACTGTTATATTAGTAAATCATCATTTACTGAACTGTTATATTAGTAAATCATCATTTTAACTGTTATATTAGTAAATCATAATTTTACTTAACTGTTATATTAGTAAATCATCATTTTAATGAATTTTTATATTAGTAAATCATCATTTTAACTGTTATATTAGTAAATCATCATTTTAACTGTTATATTAGTAAATCATCATTTTAACTGTTATATTAGTAAATCATCATTTTAACTGTTATATTAGTAAATCATCATTTTAACTGTTATATTAGTAAATCATCATTTTAACTGTTATATTAGTAAATCATAATTTTAACTGTTATATTAGTAAATCATCATTTTACTGAACTGTTATATTAGTAAATCATCATTTTAACTGTTATATTAGTAAATCATCATTTACTGAACTGTTATATTAGTAAATCATCATTTTAACTGTTATATTAGTAAATCATAATTTTACTTAACTGTTATATTAGTAAATCATCATTTTAACTGTTATATTAGTAAATCATCATTTTAACTGTTATATTAGTAAATCATCATTTTACTTTACTGTTATATTAGTAAATCATCATTTTAACTGTTATATTAGTAAATCATCATTTTACTTAACTGTTATATTAGTAAATCATCATTTTAACTGTTATATTAGTAAATCATCATTTTACTTAACTGTTATATTAGTAAATCATCATTTTACTTAACTGTTATATTAGTAAATCATCATTTTAACTGTTATATTAGTAAATTATCATTTTACTTAACTGTTATATTAGTAAATCAGAATTTTAAGGGTCTCAGGTATGTAATATCTGCTCACCATCTTCCTTCCCAGTGTATGGGACTACTTAATGCCAGATTCATTGATATGGATGAATATGAAAATATGAAGTTCTTTTTTTTTTAAAGCCCACTGATCATCAGCATCTGTGTAAGAAACTTCCGTTCATTTGTGTTGTAGTGGAGCAGAGCAGAGATGGATGTGGAGTCAGAAATGACTCTTTTTAGATGTGAATCTAAAATGTGAAGAATGTGAAGTCTGAAAATACATTTGTTCAATTTTGAAAATGTAGGGTATTTTTTTTGGGAGGGACAATTCATGTTTTAAGAAAAATAGGGGGGGGGGGGGGGGGGGGTTATCATTGAAACATCAACTCCTCCAGGGCTCCGCCCTCTAGTGCCAAGTGTCCAAATTAAGCTTCAGGTAGCATTTTCATTATGTTCTGAGTCCACTAGATGGAGCTCTCTGTTCAGCAAAGGGTTGAAAACTCACTGAATCACCATTCATTGAGCCCTTTTCTTTAAACCAAGAGCTCCATCTAGTGAACTCAACAAATACAAATAATGCTTCATGAAGCTGCATTTGGACATCACTACGACCCTTGGCTCCAAGAAAACAAGAAGTTTCAAAACCATAGTCCATAAATCAATAGGTTACTGTGGCTACGTCCATTTTTTTACAGATTCTGTTTGTAATGCAAGCTTCTCTGTTGTTTGTTTCGTGGCCAGGCCTTGAAAACAAATTTCTGTGTTTCCATGTACTATTTGGGAATGCTCTGTGAGAGCAGTGGGGAGGTATTATTTTTTTTCCTTCAGTATTTGAGTATAGCCCCTTTAAATAAATATTTGAACAAGGTCCTTGTTAACCTCACTTACTGTATTCAGGCTATTAGTAATCCACCACAACAGTGGGAATCATCATCTGAATGTGGACATGGAACTTTTACATCACAGCTGGATCCTACATTCAACCTCTCCAATTACTACCCATAAAGAGACTGACTGACAGCTTTATAAAGATAGTGGAAATCCTTTAAATTGATATCTATTCTTTAATTGCAATATCCAGAGAATTTCCTTAAGCTAATTGTTTTGACTTTAATAACTTACAATAGCATTTTTGAAGAATTCAGTCTGCAGTGCTGAGAAAGTCTTCCTTTCTCCTTAAATCCACTAATGATCTCTACTGTCTGCCAGTGCTGGGGATTTCCTTATTTCCATCTTTTTTATCTCTCCATTTTCTTTGATGCTGTTGACTGCATACGTATTTCATTCCACTTCAGAAAATGGCTTGATACCACATGCAGAACTATAATGTGCTTCCATTATTTTGCCATTTTTAGTTATGTTGGATACACCTGCATGCATCTGTCCTGCTGTTCTTAGCGTTAGGTTGTAACTGGTATTAGGGGAGGAATTTCTATGCAATTCTTTAATTTTAATGGCAACATTCATTTTATTTTGCATTTCAAAACATTAGTTTACTTCGTCACTTCAAATAATGTTACCACATATGGTTACATCTGCTGTTTGAAAATTTACATCTCTTTGATGAATTGTGCCATACTGCTCCCCAGGTAACAACTTATGTTTTTCTTTATCTTTTGTGGAAAAATTGCATACAGTCAGTCATTTTTAAGATTCACAATTTAATTTCAAGGACAACAGTAAAACTGTATGTTGTAATAATTCTCCAGGGAGAATGCAAGCAAACCAAATAAGAGAAATAATAAATTTCCACATTACTAATGAATGAATACAAATGATAAGATAGGTCCCAATTGCTTTACATTAAATGTATGTAACTTTATCATAGGCTAGTGCATAGTATGTCACTAGTGGAACACCTAATTTGAACAAATGTATGACTATCAAACATTTGTCTTTACAGCCAGTCACTTTAAACATGTTGGCCAAATGACCCCTGTCTCCCCCCAACATCGGATAGTGTTAGGTAATCTTTAATAAGCGACTAAGATTTCAAAAGGTCAGAAATTGTTCACAGCTACAAGAAAATGCAGACATTTTTACAGCATGCTCATGTGTGCTGAGGAGGCAAAGTGTTGCTAAATAAAAAATATCCAAACATAATGTTGAAGTAGGCCTATACCTGCTGATTTTCACGAGAAAAGCCATGTCAATATGACCTTCAATAACTGTATAGAAGAAAGTAAGGACTTAAACAGGGCACCATGAGTGTAAAGGGTGATATGAACCCAATTGCAGAACAAAAGACTCAGAGCAAATGAAGATAGTTCAACAGTTTACTCAAGTTCTGGCAAACAGTTCAAAAACGCTCGGTCAAAAATGCTCGGTCAAGGCGGAAAGGTTCAGTACCAGGGAGACGACAGCACAGGCGGCAGGCAATCCGATGAGGAGCAGGCAGCAGGACCCATATAACCAGGCGAGCAATCAGAAACAGGAACCAGGGGAGCAGAGTCTGAAATCTTGGGGACAGAAGGCTGCGACTATTACCAGGAGGCAGACTAAGCATGAGAATCAGGGGTCGGCCAGGTCAGTAGTATACTGGGCTGATTGCATGTGCAGCTGTGTGCACAGGTGAGTAGAGTACACTGATGAGGTGGGCATGGCAGGCAGGCTGAGTGGGGCAGAGGCGGGATCAATGGAAAAGTACTGGGAGCAGATGGCTGAATTGTGACGATGAGGGTATTTCATGCTCATCAAGCCCTTAACTTCTAGAGCATGTCCGGGTACCGCCACACCTCCCAACAAACATAAGGGCATGCTTAACATATATAACAGGAAGAAGCTCTGCTCAAAGCTCCTGATAATTTAAATGAAGCACATGAGCAGGGGCCAGAGGGTGCCTTATTTGGAATCCAAAGCTCGACTATGGAATTAAAAATGCAAAAAAGAAATGTCTCAGAAGAAATTGGAGAATTTAATAGTGTGTGCAAAACATTAATTTGCTATCAATGCCATTTGAGGTTGGGCAATATTTAGAGGATAAGGCACCAGCCTGCAGCTGTACATATCTGACACATTTTAGTTGACTGAAATCTAAATATACGCTATGATAAAGAGCAAGTGTTATCAACCCATTTCTCAATCAACATGAAAGAAATGAATTCCAGCTACTGTCAGCCATTTTTTTTATGACAAAAGAAACCCTGAAGCTGTGGCACAACTTTAGAACCCTTCTATAAATACTGCAATATTAAGACTTTCAGATTAATTTAAAGAGGCCATATTTAGGTTACTTAGTTTCTTTGCAAGTCAGTGTTCTTGTGATAAACCCTTTTGTGTGACCTTTGAATACTGCATGTGATCAAACAGGATTTCCATGACTTTAAAATGTGCATAAACCCTGGCACCTTTTGCACACACATGTTCTATCATAAATCCTCACAGGAGAAAGGATGGATTATAAATGAGTGCTGTAGTGCATTATTCGACAATGACTAAAGTCACATTTTACATGGCACTGGAGTTCTTAGATCCATCTGTGCATCAGAGAACTGATGGATACCACTTCTGGTTTCTGATCTTCTACTACGTCACCCAGACAATTGTTATTCAAGATACTACCTACTCTTACCACACCCTCAATGATTCAAGCATCCTGGAGACCAGAATCCCTGCTGTGTTATACCTGCTGTGATATAGGCAATTTAAATATCCCGAAACAGAATCCCTCACATGAATGAATTAAACATCACCACAAGAAAAAAAATATTAGATATCTTCTTTCTTTGAAGTGTGGGTTTTAAAACGGAAAACTTGTGACCAGCTTCTCAGACTTGTTTACAACGGAGGGTTAATCGCAATTTTATAAACAGCCTTTTCAGAAAGGCATCCTTGGATGTTCTTCACACGTGTGGTTAAAGCTTTCTTTCAAGGTAGAGATAGGGATGAGAGAATAGAGTGAGTCAGTAGTAGATAATAACAAACATTTCTAATATACAGACTTTATTTACTCATCTTCTCTGCTGTGAATGTATCTCATTGTTTAGCGTTGTGAGTAAAATAGCATTTTTGTCACACTAGTTTATTTTAACAAACAACCAAACACACAATTGACAGATATAATTCCCACCTTTGAAAACTGTTATGCTTTACATGGTATATACAGTGGCTGAGGAAGTGTTGCTTTGATCTGAATTTGAAATAGACTGACAATGAATGCATGAACGGCTGGTGTGGTGAGAGGCATTACTGGGCTGCTTTACCTTTACTTCATTGGAAAATAAAGTAAACATGGACCTTAATAATGGTATGTCAGCCTGCCTGTCTTTTAGATGCTGTACAGGCTCAGTTTTAAAGCAAAGATGTTGGTCGATCCCACAGAGCAGCTAAGTAACCTCTCACCTCACGATATCTGAATTAAAATGGCTTCTGTGGGTACCCAGGAGTCTCCCCTTTACAGTCACGCCTACTTTATATTGATCCCATGTAGTTAAGGGATTAAAACATTTTCTCATGCACAATGTGTTATTTTGAACTACTCTAAAATGGCGTATGAATAATTCTGCATACTCGGGTCCCTAAACACTTGAATTGCATAAATACAGTAGGATCTGACTGTAAAGTAAAGACTTGTGGATTCATTGAGCCCAGTTGTATTCATGAGTGATGTTAGTCGCCATAGTAACCATTTCATTGTAGTGAGAGAATCTTTTTGAAACTTGAGCTCACTGTATAAAATGAGCTGTTGTGACCTCTATGATAATCACAGCCTCATGAAACTTTACAAACAAACTGCAGACCTAGAGCATTCAGAGCATAAATGTATACTGACAATAATTGGATTTTGGAGCAATATATGCAACAGCAGTCCTTGCCTTCCATTAGCTGAAAACATGTCATTCTTACAGAAACCTATCAATAATAAAGGTTTTCGATTCCAAATCACAGCATGGATTTTTTTTTTTATGATGTTCCTCAAGGTCTTAGTGTCTTCATGTGGTATTTTGGAGGGATCTATGCCCATTTATTTTAAGTTCTTAAGTGGTAAAAAATATGGTTAATGTAGGACCAAAGCTGTGTAACAACTAGTAATCAACCCAAAAATTGCTGTAATAGCTTACGAGGCATAATAGAGCATGATAATGAGTATCATGAACCCATATCATAGTGTTCCTAGCCCTTATACACTCTAAACTTTCAACACTGAATAAGTGCCAACCAAACCAGATTTATTACATATTTATGACTAGAAGAACTTGACACAGTGCGAAGTTGCATCTAAAATGAATCTTCCGATTCCAGTTTTCAGATGATGTACATCACATCAATGGCTGAAATATCACTGATCTAATAGGTTGTCGGTGAAGTTCATCAACACACAGCCGGGACAAACACTGCTCAATCAATGATGAGAGCTAATCTGCTGATACAGGACCAGATGGTTATTTCAAACTACTACAGTAATGGTAGGACTGTACCGTAAGAAGTGATCTCTGGTCAGCAAATGTCTTAAAAAATGCATACATAGACACATACATAGGCATCTTCAAACCTGTCGCTGACATCCTCAGGACTCCGGTCATAACAGCAATGAAAAGATAACATGTATCCTTTGAGAGTTATGGTCCTTTATTGTTCAAGTTATATCGACTTCTCTGTCTACTTTTAACTGCTTCTAAGGGCTAAAAAAAAGTTTTCACACATTCATCAAACTACACATTACTAGCTTGTTAGCCTGACCAGAAACCAACCAGCAGTTAACATTAGCCATGTTGTCCTCATGAAGATACTGCCATGGATTTATTTTTCTTAATGAATGAGTGTCTGAAAGCTTTTTTTTGCGTGAAACACCATGATAATGGGGGTCATAACAATAATAATTATTACAAATTCAATATAGCTACAACAGTTGTCTGTTAAACTTGATAAGGTTTGGGTTGTTTCTGTTGATAGTGTAAGAGGGAAATTTTGAAATCTAAAGGTAATGGCACAGGTTTGGACACAGTTTATATGGTATACATTTGATAACAGTGATGTTAACTCTATGAGCTATGTTCTGTTATCACATCACTAGTTGGCGCTGTTCAGGCAGCAGGGGGTTAAATTTGGTCAAGAGAGAGAGAGGAGGAGAGGAAGAATGGGGGAGAGAGACGAGAGGGCTGATGGCTTGACTGACCTGTGTTGTGTGGAGACTCACTAAAGTAATGAGGAACACCCAGAACGTGTTGGACTGACTCATATCTTAGCATGCACCCACCTCGCTCACAATAGGTGTAACTTACTCAAAGGAAAAAACAACACAGACTTTATCCAGGATTTAACACGGTTGATGGACTCTATTGGCAGATCCAGAAGGCAACCTCAGATCACTTAACATAGAGTTAACAACTATGACATGTATTCAAATGTAGCAGTTTAGAAAATACTTTCAAGTTGAGCAGTGTCCTCACACCCTTGTCCATACCCTGCCAAGTTCTATCAGACCAAGTAAGTCTATTTCCTGATGTTGTTCAGGTCTTCATGACCCCAGAGACAGAACGCCTTGCACCTGTCAGTTTGCTATTTTGGCCAGAACTTTCCAATCTTGCCAAAATAAGAGCTTTTCATATCCACACTTGATGAACGCTAACTGGACAGTCTGTTCTCATCTATTTTCAACATTCGAAAAGAAATGCACAGAAATCTGTGCATTTTCCATTTTTGTGTGTGTGTATTTCACACTTAAAAAGCAGGGGATGTAGTATAAGATGGCAAATCTCACCAGCATGAGTGGGGTTTGTTTACCATTACAGTACTTTTCATATTCTGGATGCACTAAACAAGGGGTGTCAGTGATCCAGTAAAGGGCCGCTGTGGCTGCAGGTTTTCATCCCAACCAAGCAACACCACACCTGATCCAACAAATCACTGTGTGAAGATAATTCAGGTGATTGCATGACTCAAGTCAGGTGTGTTTTTGCTCGATTGGAATGAAAACCTGCAGCCACAGCGGCCCCTTTACTGGATCACTGACAACTCTGCACTGAACCAGACATTGGCATTTCTTTCTAATCCTAACCAAGTGGTCATGATGCTTAACCATCACCTTCTGTAGAATAAAACTGGTCAGGGAATGGTAGTTTTTGTGACTAACTTACCAGCAACCGTCATGGTCCACTTCTGGTCTGGACGAGGGGAAAACCAAACGTTGGGATCAGGAGATGAAACACGAACGGATGGTGGAAACCGGGAACTCAGGAAACTATAACAAAAGAAACAATTAACACAAGACAAAGCAACACGAAAAGGTAACACGATCATCAAGTAGGTAGCGACCCAAAGAGCGACACAAAGCACGAAATAGCAATACGGTCTGGCACCGGATGTGGGTCACATCTGGCTCTTTATCCATTTGCCTTAACGAGGAGACGAGGCACAGCTGAACCACGCCTACCACCTCCAACAGACAAACACACAGGGAAGGACACATGCAGGGAGAAACCGACAGAGGGAGACAAACTCATACAAAAGGAAGAGGGAAGAGACTGACAAGACCGGAGTCCTGGCAGTAATTACCAATGGTACTATGTTTTAATGAATAAAGAATTGCAGCTCATACAGGTTATTGTGCCTCCCCTTATTAATCTTGACCCAACAAACTCAAATGAACAGAAAACTGAGTCTAAATTAGGACAGAACCCTACAAACACACTTTTCCAGGTAATCCATATCACTGGAAACAGTCCCCCCTCTGCTCCACTCTTTCTCCCACTCGGTAGACTGTGACCACTTCTGTCCATTCATTGACTATTCGACCAAATACCCCAGGGGGTCAATATATTATTGAATCATCCAATTGCATTGAGACTACTTCTGCTCCCTTTAACTCCTTCGACTGTAACAATGCCTCAGATGTATAAATCATTCACCCTGACTGATGATCCCAGCAGAGAAGAACCCTGCTCCATGTTTTAAACAAATTGACACATTTGTTTGTGTAAATGAGGTCAAACAGTCTGGTGTCACTTTACATCCAACAGTGCGGTCATCTCAATATTGCATTATTGTATTACTGTAGCTGGTGCTCACTGTAGAAGGTTCAAGGCTTCCCCTCCATCTGTCCCTTTTTTTAGTGTTGAAGAAGTTTTCGCACATAATGCAAAGTGAAAGGATAGAAGTGAAACAACAGACAAGGGAGGGAGGGGAAGCAGATAGATACAGCCGAAAAACCTGACTTTCTTTTACATTTTTCTATTAATAGTAAGATGTGAGTAAACCGTTTTGTTCTTTCTTTGTTGCATGAATTTCTAGACCTATTACTTCACAGTCTACCCACATAAATTAACATATTTGCTAAGAATAACGACAACAAAGCTGGACAAATAAAAAAACATAAACAAGACTATTGTGTACATACTTATGTGAAAGCATACTATAATATTTGTAAAGCACCAATGAGAAAGCAACAAGAATGCAATATATATTTTTTTCTTGTAAATTGTAAACCTTAGGTTACAAGGTTACTTTCATTATTCAACAAATATTCTCCTTTGTCCTTTTCTCAGGCCGGTCACTTGACTTATGGTAAGTTCACCCACTGGCTGTCACATGGCAGAAGTGTTGGTTTTATTTGTTTCAGAGTTTTTATTTTTATGGTTTCTCTGGTTATTTTTATACTGGTCGATTTTGTAGTGTTTTAGATGTTTTTAATTGCCTTGCTTAGCTTTATTTGCATGCCTTGTTCACAAATTTATTTTAAAAGCACGTTGACTTCCTGCTGTATATTAGTAAGTCCACTAGATGGAGCTCTCTGTTCAACAAAAGGTTGAAAACACACTGAAGGTCCGTCCACACAGGGAAGCGTTTTCCTGTAACCGCACAACTTTAGTGTCGTTTTGGCTGACCCTCCACACGCAGCCGGCGTTATCGGAGCTTACAGTATCTTTTGTGGTAGTTACAGTGACAAAATCCAGGCCTGGTATGTGTACTACAACGTTTTTAGCCGGTTTCACTGGTTTTGTCCAGTGCTCCAAACATTATTTAACACAAAAATAAATAAATAAGGCTCTGAAATGCTTATTCAAATTAAACCAAATACAAAAAATTAAATCACATAATGCGACCACGCATAATATCATAAGCATGTTGAAGCCACCATCAAGTTGTATTATTAGTTATTTGTACGTTTACTTCCAATAGTTAACTACATTTAATATCAGAAAATTACTTTAAATAGCACAGTAAATAGACGATACTTTAAGACTAATTGTTATACTTCTTTATATTCTAAAAGGTGACTTTAACTTCTACCAAAGTCATTTTATGGTAAGATACTTGTATTTTTATTATTGTATTGCTTTCAAGTACTTTGGTTACATGCTTGTGTATGTATATGGTATATGTTTATGGGATGTACTGTATTAATACATGGTTGTAAACATATGTTCATGTTGCCATCATATATGCACATCCATATAACTAAACTTTTGAATAAGTATATAAGATTTCATGGACAAGCAGGTTGATTGGTCAAATCAATTCCACCTTTAGAATAAACACAGACATCTTGTGAATGGAGTATTTTTCACTAAGAGCTCAGTCTTTAGGTTATGATACATGATGTATGATTTCAAAAACTTACTGTTTATATTTCTTTAAACCAATGGTTGATCTATTCAAGATATTTGTTGAAAATAAGAAAAAATATAGAATATCAGCAGTCATCTCCTAAAGGCTTAATGTGTCAAGGTAACGATGGGCATCCTGTACACAGCAGCAGAGATAAGGATGATGAAACTTAACTCCATCCTAAACAACACCCCTTGCACTCACAGTGGGGAGGGGATGCTTCTGCACTTTCAGTCCCGCAGCTCAGCACCCTGCTGTGCTTACCGTTACAGCAGCACAGCCCTATCATCAGCTAGCAATGATGATGACACTGAAGAAATTTGTCTTGAATTTCACTTTCCTTCTAATTATTACAGAATCAGCAGAACGAGAGCATGGATGCATTCTTTATCAAGGTGACCTCCATTTGCAAATGGCTTCTGATAACATTACACATCATGTGAACAGATAACAATACACATGTTATTCATGTGGACAGATAACAATACACATACTCGTTTGCAGTGCCATCTTGCAAAAATGCCCTCCATATGTTATAATCATCTACATTTTAATTTGCAGCTGAACATTGTTTTAAGAAGAAGAAGCAGAATTACTTTTATTTATCCCTCAAGGGAAATTCAATTTTTTAACAATTGACATTTTAACAATGCATTTGCACATATTGACTTTACTTTGTTTAAATGAATAGAACACTACCACATTTTTTGTGTATATTGGGAGCTAAATGAATGGATTACTGAGTATGTTCCATTTAAATGTCATTATTGTGATACTGGTGTGCATGTAAATACACTCTAATTACTAATGACTAAATTACCAGTATACTAATGAATAGTATTTACACACATCTTTATATAGCTCTACTTTAAATACTAAAAGATGCATTGACATTCGTTCATGTATTAATAAGATACATGGGGAGAGAGAGAGAGAGAGAGAGAGAGAGAGAGAGAGAGAGAGAGAGAGAGAGAGAGAGAGAGAGAGAGAGAGAGAGAGAGGATAAACCCAGAACTCACCTTATCCCTCTCCCTGCTACCCTGACACACAAGCATGCACGCACTCACGCAGCAGGCACACAAACAATTTTGAAGCATTTAAATCTCACAGAATCAAATGTGCTAGTGACCTGAAAATGACCCAGATGAGACATGCACTGACACATGTGTGCATTCATTTATTTAAAAATAGTTTTCCAAAAATATAAGACATAGTGTGAGACTCTTGAATACTGCCTCTGGATCTGCATTAGCAAAACTGTCTAAAAATAAGTTGAGTTGTAACATATTCTTGGCAGAACGGAGATCTTAGGGCTGTAATAAAAATACTATGGCTTCATTAAAATGAATTGCAGCTTCTATCTGTTCACCACTGGATGATGAGAATTATCATGCTTTAAAGCCTCGAATATTGAAACCAATCAAGAGCATATTTCCTAAAAGAAAATATTTCATTTTGATAACCACACTTCAACTGAATCCCATTTGGTACAGTTTTTACACACATATTGTAACCAAATAAAGTATTGAACTCTTTATAAACGGTTGGTTATATACATGTGATTGACACAGACTGATTTCAGTATTTGTTTAGATTTTCAGATTAGGAACCCCCCCCTAAAATTGTATTTAGTGTAGAGTGACAATCAGAAGGTTTGCACTGGGAGTAGGTCTGATAACTAACCCCAAAATGCTAAATTGTCATTTAACAGTTTACTTAGTTTTTCAACCTGCTCTTTCAGAGGAATTTGCTATTTGATATTGGTGAAGTTTTTAGTCTTTATGCTATAACAACTCCAGTACTACCGCTGCTAATATGCAAGCATGCAGCTGCTACAGAAGACAAATCACAGTTCTGACACAGCCCATGTTTCACAAATGAATCATTACATTCTTGTTTCAGCTCCGGTGGGACCCTCTATGCAACACTACACTGCTCTGATCAATGTGATCCAAGAACACTTTGACCTGTCTCACACCGATTTCAGGGTTCAGGGTCCAAGGTTCAGCTGGTTGGCAGACAATTACAGTAATTGACAATATTTGTGATCTTTTAAGCAATTATCAGCCACAAATGTCAAACATTCACTGGTTTCAGAACCTTCAGTTTGTTTTGTTGTGATGATTTTCCCGTTATGTTTGGTTGAGGTTGATTGAGTCACCAGGATTTTGTGCAGTAAACTGTAGCTGTGTTGGGGGGACTCTGACTCATAACCTTAGTAAAATGTTCTAAGCTGTCTGCAAAAGGGACTTCCATGACACTCTCTCTCCTCCTCTCTCTCTCCATCTGCATCATTCATGTCCCATTAATGCATGTTACTAACTCTTATCAACCACAGAGTCCTTGTGCTTTCTTGTCTCGTAGGTCTCCTTGGATCGTGGATCATAAATTCTGTGGTTGCCCCCCACACCGGTCAAGGCAGATGGCCCGCCAACCAGCGTCTGTTCGATGTTCTTGTCCGTTAAAAGGCAGATTTTTGGTGCCACTGTGCCCAAGAATGCTCATGGGGGAATGTTGGGTCTCTGTAAATCATAAATAAATGATAGTGTGGTCTAGACCTCTATATGGAAAGAGTCTTGAAATAACTTTTGTTAAGATTTGGCACTCAATTAAGTTGAATTGTAAGTAAATCAGTAAAGCTGGTATTCTGTCTAAAACATTAATTTCTGATAATGTCAGGTTATGGTGCCGGTCCCGGAAAATTTCAATCTGCTAGGATGCAACATTTTGCACTGATACTGTGTAAAATAAGTTAAAGAGACAGAAAAGAAAGAACATTGTCACTTTTTCAAGGTTAATATGATGCTTCTTTGCCAAGTATGAAAGCATAACGATAAACTGATATGGTAAACAGTAGGCGATGGTAAAGGGCACCCATTACAATAACAACCACTATACTGAATACAAAGCAAGGTGCATATAGATGATGTACTGTAAGCTTAGTGGCTCAGGGAGCTACTACAAAGTGTTAAGATGCTGTTACATACAAACATTTCATGCTGTATTATTTACATTGAAAATATAGATAATATAGCATATTGTTAAATTGTAATGTACTGTACTGTATATGGAATGGGGGCTATTTCAATTATCGGCTTTATGAAATATGATGCAGTAAGGCATTTGTATCTTTTTGAGAACATTATGTCCAGGTTTTGCAGGCAGCCTGACAGGATGGGAAATATTTGTTGTGGGGATCACACTTTTGACCCTTAACTGTAGAAGATGGCAACACAGAGCTTTACCTAGCTATTAAACGGGCACTCCAGTGATTTTTTTTCATTGCACTTACATAAAAAAAGTGAAATCACAAGTGAAAGATCAGAAAAAAAAAAAATCATCAAATCAAATTTTATGCAACAGAGACCAAGATATCCTGACTTTATAGGGAAGGCTCCATATACACTGGACCTTGCATTGCCCATAATGACTAAATAGCATCTTACAGTAACTAGTGCAGTGGGCGTAGCGATCTGGATTGTGTGACTGTTCGGAATGAACCGTTTGGTAGGCTTCCAGAAATGCTGCTCACAGCACTCTTAAGAACCGCTTATCACACTGCACTCCCATAGATCCTCAGCAATACACCTGCCAAGTGTGAAGTCAATTGAATGGAGGGTCCTTGAGATATTCAGACAGTCATACAGATTCCCTCTTCAAAGTTAGAAGATGCTGCTACAGCGCCACCTATTGTCCAAATGGTACCACATTGGTCATGTTCACTGAGACGTATTAGGTGCGTTTTCCTTAGGGTCAAATACCCAGATGGAGCGGGTCCATCTCGCTAAAACGCCCCTAAGTTGCATGTGAGTCACTCGAGCGGCTGTTTAAGCGGCTGTTTGTTGGCCCTGTGGGAGAGCAGGGACTTTTCTCCCCAGAGAGAAGCCTGGTTGCTGATTGGATGTAAATCTCAGCTGGATGTGACGTGTGGTAGTACAGATGCCACAACAACACGGTGAAGTAGAGTCGACACTTTGATCCAGTGGTGTAGTAGAATGCAGCGCAGAAAATGATCTGTGCACGCACATCTTTGCATGGGCTTGTTAAAATGAGTGCTGCAACAACCGGGTTGGATTCTGATCTGCGGCCCTTAACTGCATATTCCCCACGCTCTCTCTTCCATTTTCACACACACACACACACACACACACACACACACACACACACACACACACACACACACACACACACACACACACACACACACACACACACACACACACACACACACACACACACACACACACACACACACACACACACACACACACACACACACACACACACACACTACGGGCCACCTTAAATCAAACTAAGGGCGCACTCACACTTTCCGTCCCTACCGTGCCCCGGGCTTTAGGGTACTTGTCCCCCCTACCTCTCCCCCCGCGGGCCAGGCTCATTTGTACTCACACTGCCTGGGCCTCGCGCGAATGCTTCTTGCTGCCTATGCGTCGTCACGCCGTAACACGTCACACACATTGATTGACGTCATCGCGATGTGTCGCTTCGTTTACAAATCTTTCCATAGACCCTGGAGTTTTTGTGCGTCTTGTCCGACTGTTTTTGAATATTTTCATCGACCAAATCTGCCGCAAACACTCCACCTCCGCATCACACCAACCTTTCACCGCCATTGTTGTTGTTGTTAAATGTCCGCGCATGGTCCGTCTTTTTTTTTTTTCTGTCTGAACAGGCGCACATAAAATGACGTCAGAGCCGCCGTAGGCCTCGTGCATCTGCAAACACGCTTTACAAAAGCCCACCTCTCTCAAACGGTCCGTGGACGGCCAGCTGGCTGCAGCTCACACTGGTCATACGAACTAGGTTTTATCCGTAAAGCCTGTTTGGGCCCGGTACGGCAGAACAGTGTGAGTGCGCCCTTACGGTTAAAAAGTTACAGGCCAAAATGTAAAGTTCATTGTTATAGTGCCATCATGTGGAAAGATTACATCACATTCAACACTGCACTCCCTTGGGTACAGAGCAATACACCACGCCAAGTTTGAAAGATCAGATGACAAGCTCTCGAGATATGTGTAGGACAGACAGACAGAGATTTATTGGTTCATAGTTAGATGACATTATCAAGTTTATCTTATGAACCTTTGGCAAGCTCCCTGTAGAACAAAATAAAACATTTTACATGTGTTTTATCTAGCGTAGTAGTGACAATTAAACTAAACTCCATATTATTGATGTCCAAATGAAGCCTTACAAACCATTTTCATTATCTTCTGCATTCACTAGATGGAGCTCTCCGTTCAACAAAGGGTTGAAAACACACTGAATCACCATTCATTGAGCCCCTTTCTTTAAACCAAGCGCTCCATCTAGTGGACAAATACAACTAATGCTTCATGAAGCTTCATTAGACATCAGTAGTTTCAGTCCCTTAAAACCCCTTGATATGCTGCCTGTTTTTGTGGAGGAAAATCTGTTAAACTCTTTAGCCTCATGTAATGTTGACTTATTTCGGCAGTCTTTCTACTAGCACCTCCTTATAGAATAAGGCCAAGAAGCATGGGATGTGTCTAAAACTGCACAGTGTGATCAATTAAGAGGCTAGTGCCACTGGAGGAAGGCAATGAGAGTGTCATTTCAATCAACATGAAGCCTTCACTTCTATGGCAGTATCATCAACTCCAGCATCAGGAGTCTAAAATAGATTAACAGACTAATCCTCCAACTCCATCTAGCCAACTCCTGGGTTCCACCATCACCACACCCAGGATTCCACTTCAGAGGGAGATTACCTGCAACAAGCCGGGCTGGAAGAAATCCTGCCTTGGAAGATGCTGGAAGAATGAAGAGAGCCCCATCAGGAGACATATCTGCCTCAAAATCAGCCCCTACTTCAGAGGATATCTGGAGCACCATCATTACCAATCTGTAGGGGGCTGGGATTTCAAAATAATCTCACATGATTATATTGGTTGAATTGAATTAAATCCTAATCTGATCAGATGATAAAATATTTCAAACATTTGCATTCTGGATTGGTGATTCAATCATACATTTAATCGAGACAAAATACTGCTATTGGGTATATCAAAATTCAAGGCAGCTGTCTGAATCAACTTGATGTCAAAATGTGGCAACCATTAAGCCCATTAAGCCTACAGCACATTGACTGCTTCTTGTATTTACTTTCTTGCTACCACCCCGGACACTTTTTAAACTTTTTTTTTTTTTTTTAAAGATAATTGTTTTTTGGACAATTCCTTATTTTTCAGTACAGCTGAAGACTGGCAGGAAGTGGGGGAGAAACAAGGAGGGTGACATGCAGCAAAGTGCTACTGCAAAGTGAAGTGTGTTTTCACTTCATCAAAGTTAATTTTAACATTGTGGTTGCTCTTGATCAGCATTCCATTGACCATTGCTAACAAAGCTTTGCTGTTAGCTTACAGTCCTAGCTGGTAACTTAAGGGAAACAGGCAATTTTTAACTGGCTCTGTGTCACTGCAG
Organism: Echiichthys vipera; assembly: GCF_963691815.1. NCBI lineage: Eukaryota > Metazoa > Chordata > Actinopteri > Perciformes > Trachinidae > Echiichthys > Echiichthys vipera. The sequence goes on along the minus strand of NC_139835.1, from coordinate 5,258,820 downwards.
TGAACAACACCAGGGACCCACTTAGTAGCCAGCAGTCCGCTGGATGACTCGCATCTGTTTGACCAGCTCTGCCTTCTCGTCCATATATGGTCACATCTGGTTTTGTGTCAGATTCAGCCAAAATGCCAATTTCCTGGCTTCACAAATGCTAGTCCACAAACCAATTGGTTCTATCTATTATAACCTGGATCTGAAATGAGACCCAACAAAGGGGGGAATGCTTATGGTTTACAAACTCATCAACTTATTTAGACCAAAGCAAACAAACTATAAGTATGACACACCTTAATGTATTTAGTCTATGCTGTACTGTATTGTATTGAATTTGCAGTCCGATACTGCAGGAGCTAGCTGGCGTAATGACAATGACATGATTGCATTCTCTCAGGCTTTTTCCCGAACTACCTGTCTTCTTTGCTCCACTTCTCAGCACAGTGTTTATCATCAGGGTTATTTTTATACAGTGGTTTTGTATTTTCAGTTTGTTGCATTGCAACCGTTGAGATGCGACTTGACTATATGATACTTGGATCAAGATAACAGACCTATAATGAGGGTCTTGGAGTTACAGGGATGGCCTCTAACCTAAGTTGCAGTTAGTTTGTTTCCTTTGACAACAAAACATTGAACAAATGTAACGTACGTTTTCCCTATAAGCCACACTAACAAATTAACAATGTGAATGTACTTTACCAAAAATGTGCTGATGCTGTGAAATGTCTTTGTGGATTACAGTGTGTCATCGCTGTTTCTGCTCCAGCTATTTTATGTTGGAGACAGCTGCTCATTGGATGCTTGCCAGTGGCCACTGCAGCTCAGCATGTGTCAATTGAAATCAAAGTGTATGCATCAATTCACTACATTACAGTAAATGGGCTCTTCGGCACCGATGCATTGCATCAATAATGCAATGTCTGATCTGCACCCTTCTTGCACTGCCTGTAGATAAATAGAGCGATGTTAGTGCACTACTGGAAATATGCATTCTCCCAAAAGGTAACTGTACAGACAGATTATTGGTAGCGCAGACAGGAGTAAATAATAGTTCATAAAATATTAAAACAGGGCTGCATGTTGTTTTTTGATTAAAATATATACCGTTGGGCAATAGCAGTTTGTATTTCTCCACGTGGATTTCTCTCTACTTTCTACATTAAATTTACTGAATAGTGTTTTAAATTGCTGTGATATTCATGTTTATTTGTTTATCCCAAATCTGTGGACCCCACCACGACTTCAGTTTTTTAACAGACTGCATTGTGGATTTAATGACAGGATCTGTACAACCTCTCAGAACTGTTGGTGCCTTTGATCGATCACAATACTTGTATAACTGTTTCCTGTTTGTTGAGTATGCATACAGACAAATCATGAAAGTTATCTAAAAAAAAGACTATATTGAGTGAAATCCCTTTAGTGGAGCTAAGAATACAGCGTTGTTAATCATAACTGAATATCTCACAATGGCCTACTTGTAAAATTCTGTCTGGAGTTAATTCCCCACTAACATTAAATTGTAACACATGCCTTTCAACCATCGCAAAGGTGGGCTATTTTCATGGTACAGTGGGACACTCTTCACAGTGTCACTGTATGAAAGGCTTCCTCACACTTGAAGGAACAATGAAAGCATCTGGGACAGCTTCCTGTTAGCTCCCTGCATCCAAAAATGGGATAGAAGTATTTAACTTTCCAAATGTTATTGGACTGAATGGATCAAAACCTAATCATAAAAAGATCAATTTCGTTGGATTTGTGATGCTAAGGTATGTATTGAACCATGGGCATTGAACGGTAGTGTTGCATCCCTCGTTTGTGGACATGGATGCATGGGCTATGGGTGGCATCCTGTGATTGAAAACTGCATATTGACTGTACGCCGCCATTTGCAGCCAATAATTTGACCCCCTCTGGTTGTTAGCGATCCCTGGTAGAGGGAAAAATCAGCTCTTGTCCAACTTGCGTCTGACCCACTTTTCGACCTGGGTCATGAAACAGACTTGGTTAAGACTTTCTAACAATGTGAAAGGCTCCGTCACTTGTGTTCTTGCCGTTGGAGTTCCTGAATTCGCTCTCCATATTGTTTGTACAGGGGTGCTGTTCAGGGGAATACAGTGGTGTTGGTTGCAGACTGTCCTTCAAATAAGCATGTAAGCAAATAAGTGCCTTTGCAACAGTTTCCCTTTGCTGAAGGTATGAGCAGTGTCAAATAGAGAAAAATGGTAAGAATTTGACTAAATCAGTTAAACTGGACCTTGAGTGGAATTAACCCGATATGAACTAATCAAACTGATGTACAAATATTCATTGTTATTTCTGGGATCTCATTAAAAAAAAAATCTATTTTGAACCTGAGCTATGTCACATCTTACATCTATTTTTACAGTGCTGAGATTGTCATCAAAGGAAGAGACATACTTTCACTGATTATGAACTTGCCCAAAATAGCAATGCAGTTGAAATTTTTTCACTGAATACATTAACTCATCGCAGGTGCATATTGCTAATTTATTTACACGTCATGCCTGAGGGATGTCGAAGTAAACAGAACATGGGGAAAACAGAAATAACAGTGTCTGCAAGGAAGATTGAGAAGGCTGGGAATCTGAAGCTTTAGAAATCATTTGATCCGTCAGAAAGGTGCAGATATCCTCTGACAGGCTCTGAAAGCTGAGTCTAATTCATATCAAATGTGTTGACAAAGGAAATAGGAAGTGAAGATGTTATTACAACTTAGTTGTAAACAAGTTTGTAAATAATCCAACTAGTTCAGCTTACATGTCACACTACAGTCCAATGTAAAATATTATTATATATATATATATATATATATATGTACTCATGTTATGCAAAGCTTGTTTGTATTGTATCAAGATCATAACTATTTATGCAATGTTTTATGTGTTAATCCTTTTAGGTAATTTCCATTGACCATGCGATTTGTTATACAGACCACATGTGAAACCACTGACCTGGCCTGAAGGAGCTCAGTTGAACTTTCGTGTGTTAGAGTGTTATTTTCTGTGTCTTAACATATTATGGGAGATGTCTGATCACCTATTAATAGCTTTTAAATACACCCTTTTTCAACAGTGTCTTGGTCAGTTTTTGCTCTAATCCATACTCGAGTGTGACTCGAATTTTTTTTTAAATAACCCTTAAATACAGATCTTTGTCTACAGTTTATTTCTTGTAATCAGTTTAATGTCCACCACAATTGTTTTTTTTTCTCCATGAATGTGTCTTTGGTGAATAGAAATGATCCCAAATTCATCTCAGAGGAGTGAACAATATGCATTAACACACCTGTTTTAGTGCTCATCAAAAAATATTGCTTCTCACCCAGAGAGCAATTCAATGAATCCCAACAGGGTGGAGAAACATATGGCCTGTGCGCAAGTTTGACGGCATCAGCCCCAGTGCCAAGGTGGCTCCATGCCCACGTTTAAAACTTTATATTTTTTCTGATTTTTTTTTTAAAATAGAGCCAGGCATCGTATCACCCATGTCAGTTACCTCTAATTCAATGTTTTTTTATGGTCACAAGCTGCACAGTGAACTGCTCCTGCTCAGCTTATTGTACTGTAGAACAACTACGGAGTAATGAAGTACGTCAAACCCTGCAGCAGACAGTTTTATACATGATCCACTTGCAGACAGGGTGCTAAGCAATTAGCAGAAGACGGTCTATGTACCTAGCGTAAAATTGACCTGTTGAGTTATGTTCTCTTCATCCGGCTTAATAGACAATATATTCTAAGGGTATTTGATAAACATAAAATAAGACTCCACTTCCATTAGCGTTGATTTTATTCAAATTGATTACTCTCTCTGCATTCTGCTAACACAGCCATGTTAGGCTCCTATCCTGATTCAACACTTAATATACTGTTAGAAATGCTGCTGCTCACTGTTGCAGCATTTATTTGCACCCACTTTGAATGATATCCCTTCATTGAACGGGCATTATCAGTGGTTGCCAGCCTCATAGATATGGGTTAGAAGGGGTCTGCTATACCTACTGGTAAGTTCAGAATGACGTTTTGATCCATTCACATGGTAATAGTCACCATCAGCGCTAATCTCCACTTGAAGTAGCAGGTCGGGGGCAGTGAATGGTAGTGCTGTCCAAAAGAAGTTTCATGAACCATTATTGTATTTGTTGAGTCCACTAGATGGAGCTCTTGGTTTAAAGAAAAGGGCTCAATGAATGGTGATTCAGTGTGTATTTAACCTTTTGTTGATCAGAGAGCTCCATCTAGTGGACTCAAAATATTGAAAATGCTTCATGAAGCTTAATTTGGATATCACTAGTGAATGGGTCCCAAAACATAGGACTTTCACCCAGGGGACCGGAGTTAGTGCCCCGGCGGTGGTCGTGTTCCAGAAGTACTAAGCGAAACCATAACCTTGTTTCTAATTTTAACCAAATGGTTTTGGTGCCTGAACTTAACCGGTCATGTAACGGTACTTTTGGTGCCTAAACATGACCCCTCTGGTTTCCTAATCATAAAACTGTTCTGGTCTATGTCCGGTCACCATTTCATGGCATTAAATACAATGTCATATTTCATAGAAGATATAATAAAATATTTTGTGCTTAACTTTTCTTAAGATATCATACGAAAATGTTGATACAAGACTTGGTTAGGTTTAGGCAACAAAACTACAGGGTTAGGTTTAGGCAAATATCATGCTTTTGGTTTAAATACTAAAGACTGTTTATTTAAGGAAGTTAATTTCAAAAGTGACTGTTGACTATTGATCTCACATGGTACACAAACTCTCCACTATTCCAGGGGTCTGTTTCACAAAGCTGGTTCAACAAACTCTGAGTCTAACCCTGAACTCTGAGTTGATCTACTCTGAGATAGGAAACTCTCAGTTTTCGGTTCCAGAACAGCTGATTTGCGTTAGTGTTATCAACTCGGAGTAGTTTCACCTGGAGGAAAGCACGTGAATCACAAGTATGAAAAGACAGCATCAATAGAGCCCCGATTTGATGAGTCACCATGGCAATGGGGAAGAGGAGGGCTATGTTTTTCACAGCACTGGAATAGGAAATATTAATGCACTCATACGGTGAGTTTGAGCATGTTTTTTGACGAAAGTGTAACACCGCTGCAGCAGCAAAAGAGAGGGAGATGGCTTCGGGGAATATTGCTGCTCGGGTCATGCGTGAGTGTAAATTTAGTCTTTGCAAATACAATAATATCACAGGGGGAACTTCTTGAGTGGAAGCCTATTGATTTATATAATTTAAGTGCAGTCCCGCAAGGGAGAAGTGCATTTGGCAACAGCTTAAGATGAAACATAAAAACATTTTTCAAACAGGTAAGAACTCGGCACAATCTCATGCTCATTTTGAGCATGTTTCACATTGTAAAGTAAGTATTAAGTGGCTATTTGACTGGACAGTTGTTTTATCCCCAACACAATGCTGTTTTCACACACATAAATGTCTTCTCATCTATACCATGTTCTTTTGATTAACTTTGCCTATTTAAACTAACACAGACTTCTGCTCAGCCAACAGATAGCAAGCAGATTCCCTTACAATGGGTGGTTGCCCAGCACCGCCACCTCTAAAGAAAGCAGAGGAGCTGGCCCTAAGCCAAAATTTAGGAAGGCCAGTGGCTGAGGGAATCCCTGGAGGGAGCTCATCCTCTGAGCTCAAGTTAGGTTTATGTAACCCAGGTCCCATGTAGTTAAAATAAAGCTAGAGTGGTTAATACTATGAGACTGGGCCTGGGCTCGTTGTAGGAAAATACAACTTTTTTTATGTTACTTTTAGAATGTGTACCTTTTAATAATGTTTGCTACTTTACTAATAATGACCACCACAACTGTATTTTAAATGCAAAAATAGTCCTTTCACAGGTATTTATTTACAGAAAATGAAATAAGAGTGAATGATTTGTAGGAAAGATATATAAAATAAAAAAAACACAGAATTATCCACAACAACAACACAAAACCTCAAAAATAGTACCTGTGGGCCCACACACTCATATGACACACACTTTAAATGAGTTAAACCCGTTGCAGGCCTGTTTACTGAAGCTTGTGTGTGGTGGGGCCTAAAAACTGAAATGGCCGCTTCACTCAAAGCTGAGCACAAAAATAAAAGCATGTGCATGTGTATGTTAGTACTCACGACTCCAGAGTTTCAGTTAGTAGGGGTAGAAGGGGAATGGGGGATGAAAGTCTCACGGTGATAATGGCAATGGCGGTGGCAGTGATGATCCAAACACACACTCGCGGGCAATGGCGTAGCGAAGGAAAAACACATAGCAGCAGCAGCAGGACTCGGTACGACACAGCCGAACGCAGAACAGGGCAGAAGAACACACACACAGCACAGCAGGGCCATCGGCTGGAAACCCGTCTCTCTCTCCAACGTCCGTGTCCTTGAAGCATATTATCCGAATTGAGCCACAATATCAAAAGCTATCTCATGGCGAATTAGCATTAGCTTAGCGTCAGAAATATCACGATGCAAAAGCTACAATATGCAGGCACATTAGCCCTGAATGCTACCGCCAGCTAGCATGTCGCTAACATCGTTACACATTCAGTCTCGGTTCACTATAACAGTAAGATATAGCACAAAATACAGGCATACACATTATATTCACCTCTTGCAGGTCACACAGAAGTTTATATCAGGACCACGAGTAGTCGACCTCCACGATAAAACTTAATGCTTCCCACACAACACGATGCCTCCTCTCTTTAGCTCTCTGATCGATAGGTTCTGGTCCTTTTTTAGCGCGTGCTCATACTTCCCACACTAACCTGCGGCACTAGTCCCGCCCCTTACACGGTGACTTTACTCTGATTGTCTCGTGAGTTTTAACCACCAAAGGTAAAACAGGAATGAAATGATTGACAGGTAACAGGTTAGGTTACACATATAAACACGGCTTCTTCCTCTCTCTTTTTATCTCGAATCACAGATATTTTACAGATTTACTGAACTTAAAGACCTTTATATGAATTTATCTTTTAACTGTAAATAGTCTTATTTATTGAACTGTACATATTATATTTATGCTTTTAACCAGAACACATTTTAACAGTTTTTAACTATTATAAACTCTATTTATGAACTTTTTAATAAAGCACAATATTATACTGTTAGTTACTTTTTATGCTCTGTAACTTATATGATTTTTGTACAGGGCTACACCCTCCCTCTTCTGAATGTGTAGATGTCCTCATCACACCTTTTGTCTCTCTTCAACTTGGAAGGGTGATTCCTTTTCTCTTCTTCCATGTACATTTTGGATGTTTTGGACTTTTTCCTTGGTTCTTTGTCTTTGTCTGGAGTGTTTAACTTGAGTTGGATGACCATGCCATGGTGCATGATAGTAACTGGTTCACAAGATGGATGACCAGGTTTCTCATAAGTGAATCTCACGGATGGCTTTGGTTTTCTCAGAGATTTCCGGACTGTAGAAGACCTTTCACTTTCACTTCTCGCGCTTTTAGCAGCTTTGCCATGTCTGGTTCTGTTTGACAGAGGTGAGCTTTCTCCCTCTTCTGAATCTTGTAAATCTTCTTGTAAATTCAGTATTTGTCTCTGCGACATCAGCGTCTGACAGAGTAGGTGCAGCACCTTCAGGCGGTTCCTCATACTGTGTTTCTGTAAGTTGTTGATTCTCTGTAGCTTCACAGATTTCCTCTTCAGATTTTTCATCCTCTTCAGAGCTCTCACTTTCCTCCGAACTCTGACTCTCTTCATTCTCCACAGATCTTTGATTTATCATTTCCACTTGTCTCCTAACTTCATCCACATCAAAATCTGGAGGATTGTGGACAGTTTCAAACTCTGAGTCTGACGATCCCGTGTCACTTTCTTCAGACTTTGTTGGTTGACGTTTCCGGGTAAGTTGAGCTCGTGTTACAGGTCTCCGAACAGAGTTTGTGTCCTCTGATTGGTTTGACATCCTGACCATGTAACCGATGGGCAACAGGTGGAGAGTTTTCACAACACCTGTACCATGCTCTGGTTTGACCTTGTAAACAGGCAGGTTAGGCAACTTTTCCACAACAACATATGGTGTCGATTTCCATCGATCTTTGAGCTTATGCTTGCCTTTGAGACCCACATTCTGAATGAGAATTCTGTCTCCTTTCTCCAAAGGTAAGTCTCTCACACGGTGGTCATAGCGTGCTTTGTTTTTCAGATGATTCTTTGTAGCAGCGTCAGATGCCAACTGGTAAGCTTTTTGCAACTCTTTCCTCATCCTAGTGACATACTGTTGGTAGGAGGTTTCACTGTCACCATTTGGCGAGATTCCAAAACAGATGTCAATGGGTAACCTTGCGTCTCTTCCGAACATGAGTTGATACGGTGAGTATCCCATCGAATCGTTTTTTGTGCAATTACTGTATATGCATGTACCAGGTAGGTGATATGTTGACTCCAAGATTGTTTCTTTACAGTGTCCAGAGTACCAAGCATTGCTAAGAGTGTTCGATTGAACCTTTCTGGTTGTGCGTCCCCTTGAGGGTGGTATGGGGATGTTCTTGACTTCCGGACCCCAAGCATGGACAATAGTTCTTTGATCAGGCGACTTTCAAAATCTCGGCCTTGATCCTCGTGTATCCGTGCAGGTAGGCCGTAGTGTACAAAATACTTCTCCCACAACACTCTTGCAACGGTGATAGCTTTTTGATCTTTTGTAGCAAATGCTTGTGCGTAACGTGTATAATGGTCTGTCACTACTAACACATCAGAAACACCTTTAGAGTCAGGCTCGATCTGCAAAAAGTCAATACACACTAAATCTAAAGGGCCATTACTTGTTATGTGGTTCAAGGGCGAGTCATGCTGAGGGAGTGTCTTCCTGGAGATACATCTACCACAGGTTCGAATGTACTGCTCGACCTCAGCTGTCATCCGTGGCCAATAAAATCTGTCCTTGATCAGTTCGGTGGTGCGTTCCATTCCCATGTGTCCGCACTCATCATGTAGAGATCTCAACACCATTGGGCGGTGTCTTGCTGGTAAGACCAGTTGTTTTATCTGTTTTCCTCACATTTTTTCTTTTACTCTTTAGAGTAATCCATCTGTTAACTCCAACTTGCGGCTTTCACGTAGGAGCAACACAGTCTCAGGTGAGTCATTCTTTTGAATGAGTCAGTCCTTTATTTTTCTCCAGTGCTTTCTTTAATGGTCCAATTGTTGGGTCCATGTCTTGTGATGTCTGGATATCTTTTGGACTTAGCTGGTCCAGCACATTCATGCTGAGGTTCACAGGAAACACGTAGGCTTCTGGTACAGCGGTAGCAGGAGCTCCCAGCTGATCCACCAATCTGTCGGGCTCATCAGCCTCTTCACTGATGCAGGCTCTTTTGCAGAGGGCTTTGATGCCAGCAGGTGGAACACTAGTCCACTCTTTAGCCTCCTCTGGAGTGTATTGTCGAGACAACAAGTCAGCATCGATATTGTGCCTCCCAGGTCGGTATTGGATGGTGAAATCGTAGTTGGCAAGGGCGGCGAGCCATCGATGTCCGACTGCACTGAGTTTGGCAGAGGTCAATACATATGTTAATGGTTTGTTGTCAGTTCTTACAGTAAACTTAGCTCCATACAAGTAATCGTGAAACTTGTCCACGACAGACCATTTTAATGCCAGAAATTCCAACTGATGGACTGGATAGTTGTGTTCTGAGTCTTTAAGCTTCCGACTGGCGAAGGCTACTGGTCTGAGGCCCTCAGGATATTCCTGATTCAAGACCGCGCCTAGGCCATTCATACTGGCGTCCACATGTAAGATGTATGTCTTCGTGGGGTCAGCGAATGCTAACACTGGGGCATTGATCAAACAGTCACGGATATGCTCAAAAGCGTCCTGGCAGACTTGAGTCCACCGCTCTCCGAAGGGCTCTGATGGCTTGAAATAGACTTTGCTTGGGTCGACACTCTTTCTGAACTTGGGGCCTTTCCAAGTGGGGGCATAACCCTTGGTGAGCTCGGAGGGAGGACGGACAATAGCAGAGTAATTTGCAATGAATCTTCTATAATAACTGCAGAATCCGAGGAAGGACCTAAGCGGTTTCAGGTGAGTGGGCTCTTTCCAATGCTTGACTACTTCCACTTTGTCTGGATCATTAGCTATTCCATTAGCGGAAACAATGTGACCCACATTCTTAACCTCGGACTGGCAGAATTGACATTTGTCAATAGAAACCTTCAATCCGACCTCCTCCAGTCGATCCAGTACTTTGAAAAGACGTTGCTCATGCTCTTCAAGTGTCTTGCCGAAAATGATGATATCATCCAAGTACACGAGAGCTTCCAGGAGATGCATATCGCCAACAGCTTTTTCCATTAGGCGCTGAAACGTTGCAGGGGCTCCTGTGATTCCTTGTGGCATGCGCTCAAATTGATAGAAACCGAGAGGGCAAATAAACACTGTCTTTTCTTTGTCCTCCGGAGCCATCTCGATCTGGTAGTAGCCACTGCGCAAATCTAGGACTGAGAACCATTGGCTGCCTGATAGAGAATCCAAGGCGTCGTCGATGCGTGGCATTGTGTACTGGTCTGGTGTGGTTGTTAAGAGTTCTGTAGTCGATACAGATTCTGATACTCCCGTTCTTTTTGCGGACCACGACGATCGGTGAGGCGTAGGGGCTACGGGACTCGGTGATAATGCCAGTGGCCAGTAGTTGTTGTATGTGTCGCCGCACGTCGTCTATGTCTGCAGGGGCTAGTCTCCTTGACCTTTCCCTGAAGTGTCTGTTGTCATGCAGGCGTATGTGGTGTTCAACACCCTGGGCGCGACCAACATCCCACTCATGAAGTGAGAAAACATTCCGCCTCTCAGCCAACTTCTGCTGAAGCCGACTCTTCCACTCTTCGGGGATGGGGGAGTCTCCGAAATTGAAGAGACTTGGGTCTATGGTTTCAGCTGTGAGGTCGGAAGGCTGGAAGACTGTGTCCACAGCATACATCTCAGCAACGACGGTCCCAACTGGGATGGAAGTTGTCTTTTTGGACTCATTCTGAATGAGGACAGTGAAACTGTTGTTGTCTATGTCGGCGTCTGAGAGCACACCAGGCTGTACCAGCAGACCGGCGGGGAGTAACTGGGCAGTGGGTGCATCAATCAGTACAAGCTCTTTGGACGGGGCACTCTGTCTTTCCACTTTGCACGTTGCATAGTACTTTGCACCTGGAGCAATGGAGAGTGAACCAGGTCCTTTCCACTTTATCTGTCCCAAAACTTCATTCTTTGTTAACTGCTCTTGTGCTTTGACTGGGGCGTAAACAGACTGAATTCTCATTGAGTGCACAGTGTTCTTGTCACCTTTTGTCTTCACCAGTTCCCATAGGCGGCGGAACAGAGATGTGTTGGTTCCAACCAGCACGGGGGTTTGTTGTTGGTTTCTTGGCTCAGGACAAATCAAGGCGAGCACTTCTACTCGTCCCGACACACCAGTGATCTCCTCTGCAAACTCCATCTCAACCACAACGTATCCTTTGTAAGGATACTCGGCCTCAGCAAGGCCCCAGAGTCCAAGGCCAGAGAGGGGTTTTATCAGGACATCAGGTAAGTGTCTGTTGTACCAGCTTTCAAAGATGATAGTCACATTAGATCCACTGTCGATGAGAGCATTGCAGACCACATCATTAACTTTGATGGTGTGAATAAAAGATGGACCTACAAGACCTCAGGTAAGTCAGTGTTGTTCTCTGGGACTTCAACCTTATTGGTTCTAGCTACACACTGCTCTTCAGCTGCGGGCTTTGGGCTCTCTTTGTTGAGGGGAGGGGAAACTCGCACCAAGCATATGAGCTTTCTGATGACTTTTTGAAGATTCTCAGGGGCAGTACATCTGGTGGCTATATGGCCATTTTCTCCACACCGATAACAGAAAAACTCATCATTGTCTTGTCGGTGAGAGAAGACTCTGGACTGAGCGGGCTTGTGACCTGTAGCTGCTTTGTATCGGTGGGGCTGGAGTGCTTGTTCTCGTGGGGGGTCTGATGTGTTTATTACTGTCATTACACTCATTTTACTTTCTAGGGCTTTCACTTGTTTCCTTAGTGATTGCAGTTCACTCTGTGACTCATTTCTCTGTTTTTGTTTCTCTTTAGGACCTTTAAAGGGCTCATCAGATGGTGGCTGAGGTTGTAGGTTGCTTCTCTGCTCTAACTGCGCCCTCAATTCTTGAATCTGAGCTTGCAGTTCACTCTTAGAGACTGATTCAGGTTCTTTCTCTTTTTCAGCTTGGACGGTGCGTACACGCTGAGGACGCAGGTGTGACACTTGGCTTTGTCTAGCTGACTGGCGACCTTCCTCTTCCATCACTTCTCTTAACAGGTTCAAGAATGTAGGGGGATTACTACTCCGCTGCCTAATTTTCGACTGAAGCAACATGAGTTCAGAGGTGGACCCTCTAAGTAGCTGCTCTAAACGAGCACTGTTGGCAGCGCTAACAGGTAAACCACCTCCCTGTACTACTTTGACAAGGGATCTCTCTACTCTTTGTAGGAACTAAGACAGACGCTCACCAGGCTGTTGGTGGAGGGCTCTAAATGACAGGTATAGTTCTTCTGGGGACTCTACTGTACCAAAAATGCTCTCTATAGCCTGTATGTACTCACGTGGGCTAGCATCAGGTTGAGTCAGGCGGACAGCTTGAATGATTTCAAAGACGGGCCCTTTGAGACTTTCCAGTATCCAACGTCGTTTCTCTTTGTCTGAACACTCACCTTCCTCTACTAAGAGTGTTGCCTGCTCCGACCAGTTGTCTAGGGTCTCTTCTCCAGCGGGGATGGGACTGATCCCGGAGAATGTCCGCAGACGTCTGTATGGTTGACTGTCAGGTTGCTTGTTTGTTCTGCTTAAAACATCACAGACTGCACGGATGATGTCTTCAGGGTTGCTGTTACTCTCTTTGGTCTCTGTAGAATGGGGACATAGACCTTGGATGTCCTCTAAGGTTCTCCCTTCACTCTGCAAAAAGGTAAGTAGCTTCTCTTCAAAGTTATCAGACTGAGGCTCTGTGTAATAGACAGTTTTCCAACCACTTCCTTCACTTACAGGCATTATCTCAGGTGGGATTTTAGAGGGGTCGATCTCTTCACAACACTCACATAACACCATCAGCGATTGTTGTTGAGGGTGAAACATTTTGTCTCTGTCACTTTTCCCAAGGCTTTGATGGTCCCTGCTGTATCTTCCATGTCTCCTCTCGAAGCACTTTCAGGCACTCCATATAACAGGAGGGCATGCTTTAAGTCTACTGATTCTCCTATGCACCGGTTAATTAGCTCACGTTGTGATGGACTGCTTGTTTGGACTGCCATTATTGTACTTTACGTTAATTACTTTTAGTTACTGTTTAGCACGTTACTTTTATACTAATGCACTAAAGTTATGGGGTCAAGTTACTTTTACTTGTCTAATTTATTTTACCTTAATAAATCTAAATTTGTGTTAAATAATCCCAGCGGTGACTCCATTTTATGTAACCCAGGTCCCATGTAGTTAAAATAAAGCTAGAGTGGTTAATACTATGAAACTGGGCCTGGGCTCGTTGTAGGAAAATACAACTTTTTTTATGTTACTTTTAGAATGTGTACCTTTTAATAATGTTTGCTACTTTACTAATAATGACCACCACAACTGTATTTTATATGCAAAAATAGTCCTTTCACAGGTATTTATTTACAGAAAATGAAATAAGAGTGAATGATTTTTAGGAAAGATATATAAAATAAAAAAACACAGAATTATCCACAACAACAACACAAAACCTCAAAAATAGTACCTGTGGGCCCACACACTCATATGACACACACTTTAAATGAGTTAAACCCGTTGCAGGCCTGTTTGCTGAAGCTTGTGTGTGGTGGGGCCTAAAAACTGAAATGGCCGCTTCACTCAAAGCTGAGCACAAAAATAAAAGCACGTGCATGTGTATGTTACTACTCACGATTTCAGAGTTTCAGTTAGTAGGGGTAGAAGGGGAATGGGGGATGAAAGTCTCACGGTGATAATGGCAATGGCGGTGGCAGTGATGATTCAAACACATACTCGCGGGCAATGGCGTAGCGAAGGAAAAACACACAGCAGCAGCAGCAGGACTCGGTACGACACAGCCGAACGCAGAACAGGGCAGAAGAACACACACACAGCACAGCAGGGCCATCGGCTGGAAACCCGTCTCTCTCTCCAACGTCCGTGTCCTTGAAGCATATTATCCGAATTGAGCCACAATATCAAAAGCTATCTCATGGCGAATTAGCATTAGCTTAGCGTCAGAAATATCACGATGCAAAAGCTACGATATGCAGGCACATTAGCCCTGAATGCTACCGCTAGCTAGCATGTCGCTAACATCGTTACACATTCAGTCTCGGTTCACTATAACAGTAAGATATAGCACAAAATACAGGCATACACATTATATTCACCTCTTGCAGGTCACACAGAAGTTTATATCAGGACCACGAGTAGTCGACCTCCACGATAAAACGTAATGCTTCCCACACAACACGATGCCTCCTCTCTTTGGCTCTCTGATCGATAGGTTCTGGTCCTTTTTTAGCGCGTGCTCATACTTCCCACACTAACCTGCGGCACTAGTCCCGCCCCTTACACGGTGACTTTACTCTGATTGTCTCGTGAGTTTTAACCACCAAAGGTAAAACAGGAATGAAATGATTGACAGGTAACAGGTTAGGTTACACATATAAACACGGCTTCTTCCTCTCTCTTTTTATCTCGAATCACAGATATTTTACAGATTTACTGAACTTAAAGACCTTTATATGAATTTATCTTTTAACTGTAAATAGTCTTATTTATTGAACTGTACATATTATATTTATGCTTTTAACCAGAACACATTTTAACAGTTTTTAACTATTATAAACTCTATTTATGAACTTTTTAATAAAGCACAATATTATACTGTTAGTTACTTTTTATGCTCTGTAACTTATACGATTTTTGTACAGGGCTACATTTATAAAATGTAATATGCCTTTTTTTTTTTTCTTAAGCCGTTCCCTTATGACTTTTTTTTACTTTCGTCTCAACATATTCTATTCAATTTCAATTCAATTCAATTAAATTTTATTTATAGTGCCAAATCATAACAAAAGTTATCTCAGGAAACTACAGAGTAGGCATAGATCCAGCAATTCCCCCATAGAGTACGGTGGCAACGAAAACCTTCCCTTTAACAGCAGGAACGTCGGACAGACCCAGCTCTGTGGAGGACGGCCATCTGTCTTGACCGGTTGGGGAGGAAGAAAAGGAGAGAGAAAGAGAGAAACACAAAGATAGACAAAAGACAGAGAGACTGACACACTTCCAGAGATGCAAGCAGCCAGCAAGTAACAGTAACTATAACAATATCTATAGTAATGTGAACATGACCCACATGTTATGGCAGTCTGCATAGCAGAACAGCAGGAACACGCACATCCAGGGTGACAGAACATGAAAAATGAAAATAATTATGACAAACATGATCAATGATGAGTAGGGGCAATAGCAGCTACGATACAGCAAGACATACCACTGATGGTGTTTTTATGGCTACAAATTTTATAATTTATAATTTATAAAACTAGTGACAGAATAAATGACTAATAGTTATTGAAGTAGCGGGAAGCGTCATGCAGGACCACGGCAGCAGGCACCACCACGATCAGCAGAGACCTTCACACAGGACCAGGGCAGCAGGCACCACCATGATCAGCAGAGACCAACACACAAGTCCACAGCAGCAGGCATCACCACCATCAGCCGAGACGTGCGCGCAGGACCAGGGCAGCAGGCACCACCAGCATCAGCAGAGACCAGCACACAGGACCACGGCAGCAGGCACCACCACCATCAGCAGAGACTAGCACACAGGACCACGGCAGCAGGCACCACCACCATCAGCAGGGACCTGATACACAGCACCAAGGAAGCAGGCATTACCACCATCAGCAGTGATCCTCAGCACCAAGGCAGTAGGCACCACCACGATCAGCAGAGACCTGCGAGATGACAAAGCACAAACAACTCCGGGGAAGAAGTTGAATTAATAACATGCATTGATGAGACATGAATGACATAGAGAGAAGAGAATCTCAGAGTATTAGGAAAGGTAATATTTCCCCTTGCAGACTAGGCTTATAGCAGCATCATTAAGCTGAACAAACGCAGCTTTAAGGTTAAAACAGCAAAATAGCTGAGAGCTCGTAAGCCCTAGCTGTAAGCTTTATCAGCTTAATGCACATTTGAAGTTTATCTAACTGATGGGTTTCATCTGGTTTGATCGATAAATATAGTTGTGTATCATCAGCATAACAATGAAAATTTATGGAGTGCTTCCTTATAATATTTCCTAAGGGAAGCATATATAAGGAGAATAGAATCGGTCCAAGGACAGAGCCCTGTGGGACTCCGTGACTAACTTTAGTTTGCATGGAGGATTTGTCGTTAACATGTACAAACTGAGATCTATCTGATAAATATGACTTAAACCAGCTCAGTGTGGTTCCTTTAATGCCGATCAGATGCTCAAGTCTCTGTAGCAGGATGTGATGGTCAATAGTGTCGAAGGCCGCACTAAGATCTAGTAAGACAAGCACGGAGACAAGTCCTTTGTCTGAAGCTATTAGAAGGTCGTTGGTAATTTTTACCAGTGCTGTCTCACTGCTATGATTTGCTCTAAATCCTGAATGGAAGTCCTCAAGTAACTCATTATTATGTAAAAAGTCGCACAGCTGACTGGCGACTAATTTCTCGAGGATCTTAGAGAGAAAAGGAAGGTTAGATATAGGTCTATAGTTGGCTAGTACCTCAGGATCGAGACTGGGCTTTTTAAGAAGAGGTTTAATTACAGCTACTTTAAAAGACTGTGGTACATAACCTGCTGATAAAGACATGTTAATCATATCTAATACAGGAGTGTCAACTAAAGGTAGCACTTCTTTGAGTAACCTAGTTGGAATAGAGTCTAGGAGACAAGTAGAAGGTTTTGATGCTGAAATAGTAGAGGTTAATTTGTTAAGGTCGACTGTAGAAAAGCAGTTCAAGAAAATATCAAGTCGTACAGTTTCTAAGGTTCCTGGGTTTGATGAAAAATTGGTGCCAAGCCAGTTGATTTTGTCTCGAATAGTTATAATTTTATCATTAAAGAAGGTCATGAAGTCGTTACTACTGAGGGTTATAGGAATACATGGCTCAATAGAGCTGTGGCTCTCTGTCAGCCGGGCTACAGTGCGGAAAAGAAATCTAGGATTGTTCTTATTCTCCTCTATTAAAGATGAGTAATAGGCAGCTCTGGCATTACTGAAGGCCTTCCTATATGTCTTTAGACTTTCATGCCAAGCTAAGCGAGATTCCTCCAATTTAGTAGAGCGCCATTTACTTTCTAATTTTCGCGATATTTGTTTTAGTTCACGGGTTTGTGAGTTATACCACAGAGCTGACTTCCTCTGTTTTATTTTCTTCTTTTTTAACGGAGCAACAGAGTCGAGTGTTGTTCTTAGTGAGTAAGCAACACTGTCAACAAAATGATCAATTTCAGAGAGACAAACGTTAGTGCAGGACTCTTGAATATTAGGATAAGGCATTAAAGTAAATGCAGATGGAATCGCTTCCTTAAATTTAGTTACAGCACTATCAGATAAACATCTAGTGTAGAAACTTTTGCCCAGAGGTGAGTAGTCCTGTAATATGAAATCAAAAGTTATTAAATAATGGTCTGATAAAATAGGATTCTGTGAAAAGACTATTAAGTCATTGATTTCCACACCATAAGCCAGAACAAGGTTGAGGGTGTGATTGAAAGAGTGAGTAGGTTTATGTACACTCTGACTAAAACCAATCAAATCTAATAGAGAGATAAACGCAGTACTAAGGCTATTATTAACAACGTCCACATGAATATTAAAATCTCCTAAAATGATTACTTTATCAGTTTTAAGGACTAAATTTAACAGAAACTCTGAGAATTCAGATAGAAATTCAGAGTAGGGACCGGGAGCCCGGTACACTATAACAAGTATAATCGGCTGCACAGTTTTCCAGGTTGAATGTGAAAGACTAAGAACAAGATTTTCAAATGAATTATAATTTAGTTTAGGTTTAGGGTTTATTAATAGGCCTGAGTCATAAATAGCTGCAACGCCTCCTCCTCGACCACTGCCTCGAGGAATATGAGTATTAATATGACTGGGAGGGGTGGATTAATTTAGGCTAACATATTCTTCGGGATGCAGCCAGGTTTCAGTCAGACAGAGAACATCAATATGGTTATCTGATATCAGATCATTTATTAATACAGCTTTAGATGACAGAGATCTGATGTTTAAAAGTCCACATTTTATTTTCTGATTTTGTTGCATTATCGCAGATTTGGTGTTGATTTGTATCAAGTTTTTCTGTATAACTCCTCTTCTGTTCATTTTTGATTTAATTAATGTAGATGATCGTGGGGCACACAGCGTTTGTATAGGATACTGAGCTGTAAAGTGATCCACAGAGCGCGCAGAGAGTTGTGTAAGACTGCAGCTATGCTTGCTGTGTGCTTGCGGTAAGGGCAGCGCAGAGAGGTGAATTAAACTCTGACTCTGCATCCTGATCCCAACACTGGGTTTTTGTCAGGAGGTGGTGGAGGTGCAGGACTCGATAGTCAGGTCAATGTTTGCAGATAAAAGTCTTGACCTTTCCAGGTTAGGGTGCAGGCCGTCGCGTCTAAAAAGCTTGGGTCTTCTAAAAAAAGTTGTGAAGTTGTCCACGAATGGAATGCTCTTCCCCAGGCAGTATCCTTTAAGCCACAGGTGCACCTGGCGGAGGCGGCTGTACATGACATCACCAAAACGGGGCGGGGGAAGCGGGCCGGAGATGATCACACGCTTCCCTGTGTTTAGCAGGCGGTCCACCATGGACCTGAAGTCCTGCTTGAGGACCTTGGACAGGCGTTTCTTTAAGTCGTTGGTGCCGGCTTGCAGCACCAGCGTGGAGGCCGACCTGTGTTGTGAACACAGCTGGAGGGCGGAGCCCTCAACATCCCTGACGCGGGCTCCAGGGTAGCAGAAAGTCATGCCGCTGACCATCGAGGTTCTGACAACCAGCACGGGAGGGGGAATGCGCTGCCTCGCGGCTGCTCCTAACCGGGGCGGAGCAGGGGGGTGGGTGTGGGGGCGAGCGGACCCGGCTCCTGGGTCAGCGAGAGCCACGACTGACTCTGTGGGCGGATGCCGGAGACGAGCTGGAGCGTGCACCGAGCGGGGGAAACTGCTGCAGGCTTAGGACGTCAAACCTGTTATCCAGTGGTAGATCCGGAGGCGAAGGGGAGAGAGATTGGTGAGCCCCAGTGCCCCTGTTCACCCTCGACCAGGGTTTCCTCGGCTTGACTGGAGTTGAGCTCACCAGACCCGGGGCCGCAGCTCCGTCCTCCCTGGTGGAGCACTGCCACTCCGCAGGGAGAAGACAGGAGGAGGAGGGTGCCGATGACTTGGGCCTGGCACCCTGTTGCTGCCAGTGGGACTCGGTGAGTGTTGGTGCCGAAGTTCCGGTGGTGATGGAGCCAGTCCAAGGCAGGGTGGTGTTGTCGGCAGCCGTCATGGTACGGTCACCAGTGCCGGAAGCCTTAAGATGGGCGAGGAACTTCGCCTGAGTTGAGGCAACGTTGGAAAATTCCCGGAGGATTTTGTTCTTCTCCATGAGGTCAGCCTTCAGGCCAGAGACGTTCTCCCTCCGCTTTGAGAGCGTGGGGAGACAGGACTCGCACACAGCCATCATGTCGCAGCCTGTGCTGTGGATCCGTCACCCCGGGGCACAGTACCGTCACAGGTAGGTGAGTTAAATTAAATTACGTTACGGCCTTGGAGCCGAAAGTTCAGGGAAATCCTTTTTACTCCTGGGCAGGCAGCCCACTTCACCAGTTGTTTTTAGATCCCGCTGAGTTGATGAAATCCTTTTAAATTGGTGCCTCGCTAGTGCGATTCGGCGTCACGACTTCCGTGTTTTACTTCTCCGGTGTGATCAGAGGCAACCACAGGCCCGATCGTTAAATGCTTCGGTCGATCGGTTGAAGAAATTAATACGATAGAAGCTGGGCACTAGTGTTTGCAAATATGAAATCGATAAACTAAGTTAAAAACAATATTTTCCGTAGCCGAGGTGGTGGGAAACCCGGTGAATTCAAACGACGCTGCGCATGCGTATGCGTAGATGACGTAGACAGTACAATGCAATGCAATACAGACAAATACCAGTACAGACCAATACAGACCTCTAGGTGGCGGATCCTCTAGGTGGCGGATCCTCAGGGTCCCTCATCTTCCACTGCACAGATTGACACAGTGAGTTGGATGCTATCTGCCTGGTGGAGCCCCCTCACACCACAACAGACCTTGTAACTGTAAGTAGGAAGTACTCCAAAGATTGTGTCCAATGCTACTTAAAATATACTGAAACATATCACTCATCTAGGATGAAGAGGAAACTGTATCTGCTGCCTTAATAGAGGGGGATCCAGAAAGGCCTACAGAGGTAACATCTTCATATGTTACTGATCTACTCTTTCCATTTAGATTCCATAACATTCTGGTGGAATAAAGAGACGTATATGACATTTAGCCTACACTGAAGTATTAACACATTCTCATCCTTTTTTAACAGGGCATGGCTGGGCAGCAGCAGGAGGGTCCCTCATCTTCCACTGCACAGATTGACACAGTGAGATGGATGTTCAGCAAAAAACAGAGATTCATTTTGTGGAATTTATGTGCAACTGTTTAATGTTCTCCTTGTATGTATTCCCAGTTACCAGTCAAAGACATTTATAAAATTCACCTGCTGAAATGTTCTTTTAAAAAATTGCCAAAGAACCGAGCACTTGGGCGGACAAATTAATAGGCAGACCTAGAAATTGAAATACTGGAGCACAAGTTAGAGGTAGGTGCATGGTCAGAGGTGAATGATGTTAATTATGTTAACTATTGGAGCATTAACTAAACTAGCTCTTGTATTTGCAGGAAATAAAGAAGACCGAATGAAATGTGTATTATGTCTTTATTTGACTGCTGTGGTGGTGACTCGCTCAATAAAGTGGTGGTGGCATATGATGTCAGCTATGCTGCTCTGCCATCCAGCATAGCTGACAGGTGGATGGGGTCATCATCAGGGTCTTCAATTTGTAGGGCAGGGTGTTGCTCTCCTCTAATAGTGGCAATATGAAGAACAACACATGCCACAATAATATCACAGGCCCTCTCAGGGGTCATCCTAAGGTGATGTAGGCACTGGAAACGGGCTCTCAGCAGGCCTATGGTCATCTCAACCCAGGCCTTCATCCTGCAGTGAGCCCGGTTGAAGTTCTGTTTGGGGCCTGGTTCAGGGTCAGGGAAGGGGTCAGCAGCCTAGGTTGGCATGGGTAACCCCTGTCACCCAGCAGATGGCCATCAAACTCTCCTGTGATGTAAAGTGGATACATTAGAGTATATTAAAAGGAGGGAGACAAGTGAATTATACAGTTTAGTGCAAATCTTTAGGCTGCTTTCCACGTTGCAGTCTGTTGCTCAGGTTAGACTCTCGATACATCCTTGAGTCATGAACAGACCCAGGCCACTTGGCCTCCACACTGGAAATGATATATGCAGTATCACATACGATCTTGACAGTGCAGAGAATGACAGATGTTGAACTATGATGCAGTCTTTAACATTTTGAAACAGTAGTCAATCCACATGTACCTGCAAATTTATGCTGTGACTCAGTGACGTGCAGTGAGGGTTGGGGTTGGGGAGGCACTGACTCACAAGTCAGATTTACAAACATACAGTAGGATGCCAGTAGGATAGGATGAGAGAATAGGAGCGAATAGGATGCTGAAAACCATTTTAAAACACAAGTGCCACTGTATATTGCAGTATATCTTACCTTTACTTGTACATGACTTCTTGCTTTGACTGAAAGTCCAGTTTAAAAAAAATGTCTTAGTTTAGCAATCAAATCCTCCATTTTCAGGGCGAGAAATGACAGCTTGTCGCTAAGCTCTACAGCGTCGCACAGCACACTTCTTGTGTTTACTTTTTTCCCACAGGTTAGAGTTCACCGTGACCTGCTTGGCTATTAGGCTGCTCACTATCGCCGCCTTCCTTGAGGCAGAGGTAATGCCTTCCTCAACGCAGGCATTTTCCCTGTGGATTTATGTCATACCAATAAGATGTAAATATTACACACATACGTAAAATACATGACTGAACACCATGGAAAAGAAGACGTATACTTTTTACATAAAAGTGTCCTCAACCATCATATTGGAAACATAAACAGAAATGGGAACAAGCACGCGCCATTTGCACGCACTCAATCCAGTTTGTGAGTGATTGCGCAATCTGGAGGGAGGCACGGCTGTCCGTGCCTCACTTCTTGTCTCCGAAGAGACTCCGATTTTTTCAAAATACATTAAGAATCACACCAAAATCATAGTCCAGAGGACAAATATTAATACCTGTGTTATTTTATTATTTCGTTTCTTTTTCCTCTCACGATGACAGGGGAGGCACAGCCTCACCTGCCTCCCCTGACTGCACGTCACTGCTGTGACTGGACTTCCTATTCACATAAGCTGCTTCATTATGTGGTGGAGCCGTCATGGGGATGTGTGTGCCATCTATGCAGCCAATCACACTGGGAAATCCTGAAAGAAATTAAAATTAATAATCCCAGTCTGAGGTTGCAGCACAATGTCGTTGAACATTGTCAACAGAATTTTATTTAATATTCATTTAATGGATCTCTACATCATTCACCTGCAAACCTGTGGAACTCCTCCTTGATGGGCGAGGCACACTTTTCTGACCACTCTGTGTACAGTTGACTTACTCAAGTGCCCCGCATCTCCAATGTTGTAAAAAAACTCCCATATGCAAAAAAACACAAAATATCTGCTGGGATGTGAGAGCATGACTTCAGTTGGTAATGTTGAGGTTGTGTATGTAAATGGTGGACTGTGACATAAAACGGTACAGCTCAAAAAGATAATTGTCTGGTAATGCAAGAACATCTATTCAAGGTCTGATAATCATCTCCAATATTTAATTCTCTGCGCAGTATTGCTGCATCTTCATCCGCGGGATCATTATCAAAAGGACACGCCATGGTAATGAAAACAGTCACCACCTAATATAACTTCTAATGTAGGCCCACTGACTGATTTTGGCAATGATTTTCTTAGAAAACAGACGGAACTATAGCAGAACTATACTACGCCAAAACTCGCCTGCTGACTGAATGAATGACGAAATCAAATACCGCGTGTGGCTGAAAGAGGGCGGAGACAGCGAGAAACTCAAGGTTTGTTGAGAAAAACCTGGTCCCGACCAGGTTAGGTTCATAGAGGATGTTACCATGGTATTTGGCCGAGAGCTTAAGTTACCTCCCTCTGTGAAACAGGCTACCCCTCTTTCTCTGGATTGAGTTTCCTCCCTTTGTGAAAAGGAAAACTCATTTCAGGGTTAACAGACTCAGAGTTTTCACTAAACCTGCTTTGTGAAACGGACCCCAGGTGAAAGTCCTGTGTGTGTTTGACCCATGTTTTCAGTCTTTTAATGCTCCCTACCTTTGTCTCCCTACATACTACATCACCTTACAGCACAGAGGTCGAGCAGTTGAGAGTGAATGTTGAGGGTGAGAGTGTTGAAATAGATAAAAACCTACTGAGCCAACTAGGAGGTAGAAAAGGGCCATACCACCTCATATCTATGGTAGGGATAAGCACAACCCATCAAGTCGTCTGACAAAGGACGAATCAGCTGTTATTTAATAGTGAACATGATTCTATTTTTTAATCTTCCAGTATTCACTCACTGTGGTTATGTGGATTTAAAATCGGCCCTGGTCAGGAGAGACTGTGTTGTCAGGAGATGAGTCGGCGAGTCGCGCTGTTGGTGCTGAATCTTTCACCAACATGTAAGCCTTTTCAAGATGCTGTCTGCACTGGAAGCAATTGTTACAGTTCATTTCTGTTTTGACATGACTGAATTTGCGCAGACATCAATTAAAACAGATGGCTTCGGTTCCAGGGGGGTGCTGTGCTCCAGGATTTTTGATGAGCACCCCAGGCTGCACACACGAACACACAGAAATACTTCCACTTGAGTCTGACTTAATGTTCAGGACACACAATGCACAAAGATTTAAAACAGGTTCCCTGTAGTGAAACCTTTGGATGCTCTCATTGGCTGATCTGGTGGTGAAAATGCCACCCATCACACTGGAGCCATCAGGAGCACTGGGAGAATTTCCAGTGGTCAGCCATGAAAGTCAAGTGTATAAAATGAAAACTGAATTGAATGGTTTATGCTTTAAGCACAGGTAAAATCCTACAGTAAGAACAGATGTGCAGACAAAGCCAAAAAGCAGAGCTAAAGAGGCTTATTGTGTGGCTCCCCTCGAGAAGTAAACCGATTTCTGGAGCAGAATAACTACAGAGAATCAGCTGTGCTCCATTCTACAACACTGTTAAATATGTAAATGAGTAAACTGGTAGTGTATTTTGTGTGGTGTGTCTATTATAAATGTGGTATGCAACAACGCAAGTTATAGACATTAAGGAATGGTTACCAAAAAACAGACTAATTTCTCTACAGACCCACAGCCTTGTACATAGACGACTGCCACCGTCCACTGGAATAGCATTTTTTTTGATGAAAATGTTTCTTTGATAGGATGTCCTCTTCTCTTTGACTGGCAGTAGTGTCCCTTTCAAACTGCAGACCTGATGGTCTGTAAGGTAGTGATCTCCAAATGAAGCATCATGAACAATTTTCATTATTTTATATTTACATTGCGTGGTGTGCTCTGGCAATAAAAATTAATATACGCATTTGGAGAGGACTGGGTTGTGAGAAAAACACCTATCCTCCCATCTTATAGTAGTGATGTCCAAATGAAGATTCATGAACCATTTTGTTTATTTTCCTGATGAGTCCACTAGATGGGTGCGTGATGCGGAGCTCCACATATTGTTGGAACAATTCAAAAATGTGCTCAGTTTCAATTTTTTCGATGATTTTACTGAATTTTTGTCTAGCATCTCCACTGACTTTGACTGCCTAGTTATAACTGGTGACTTTCATTTTCATATTGACGATTTGAATGACAAGGGTGCAAAGGAACTTTTTACTATTTTAGATACATTTGAACTGATTCAACATGTGAAAGAGGCTACTCATTGTAAATGAAACACCCTGGACCTGATTATCACAAAAGGTCTCAATGTTTCTGATGATCTTGTGACTGATCTTTCATTGTCTGATCACTTCTGTGTTTTCTTTAATATTTCTTTAATTCAGGAGACACAAACCGAATCAAAGAATGTCAAAAGGCGCTACATCAATGAACATGCTAATGTACTCTTTAAAAATGCCATCTCCTCGCTACCACCTCTAAACCCATGCCATGCTGATGATCTTGTAAACAACTTTAATTCCAAAATTGTGAATATCATAGATGTCATTGCACCTCTTACAGTTAAAACGATTTCTGATAAGCAAAAGGCACCCTGGAGAAAAGCTGCTGTTGTAACAGCCCAGAGAAGAGAATGCAGGAAGGCTGAACGAATCTGGCGATATACAAAACTTCATATTCACCATGACATCTATAAAGAGAGGCTCCAGGCCTACAATGTAGTCTTAAAAAGTGCTAGAGAAACATTCTTCTCCAATATCATAAACAGCAACACTAATAAGGCCAAAACCCTATTTGCAACTGTCGACAGACTGACCAACCCCCCAACACAAATACCAGACAAAAAAGTTGGATCACCACCGTTTAGGCCAAAATAACATAGCAATGATGGCAAGCTTTAATGCCAAAGACTGTAAAACTCTAGTGGAAACAGTGACAGATCTAAAGCCAACCACCTGCTGTCTTGATGCTTTACCTACCAACTTCTTTAAGAATGTTTTTGACTGCCTATCAACAGACGTATTGCAATTAGTTAATAACTCTATTCAATCTGGCAATTTCCCAAAGGCCTTCAAAACTGCAGTCATTAAACCTCTTCTAAAAAAGCGGAGCCTAGATGTCTCTATTATCAACAACTACAGACCAATTTCAAATCTACCATTCATAAATTAAATAATTGAGAAAGTTATACTCCGCTTCTACTGGCTGCCACAACAACCTCCAGTCAGGATTTCGACCTTTTCATAGCACCGAGACGGCCCTTATTAAAGTTATAAATGACATCCGTCTTAACACAGACTCTGGCAAAACATCAGTATTAATGCTATTGGACCTCAGTGCTGCATTTGACACTGTCGACCACTAAATACTTTTGGACAGGTTGGAAAACTGGGTGGGGCTCTCAGGAACAGTCTTAAACTGGTTCAAGTCATATCTACAAGATAGGAACTATTTTGTTTCCATTGGTGACTTTGTATAAGAACAAACCAACGTAACGGGTGGAGTCCCCCAAGGTTCAATCTTGGGGCCGACTTTATTTAACATCTATATGCTCCCACTAGGACAAATCATGCAAAATAATAACATTGACCACCATTGCTATGCTGATGACACCCAAATCAATGTAGCGCTATCACCAAATGACTATCGCCCCATAGATCGTCTGTGCCAGTGCATTGAGCGAGTCAAACACGGGATGTGCCAAAATTTCCTTCAACTAAATGAGGATAAAACTGAGATAATTGTTTTTGGTGCTAAGAAAGAAAGGTTTAAAGTCATCCAACACCTTCAATCACTGTCCCTTAAAACCTCAAATAAAGCCAGAAATATTGGGGCTATTATGGATTCTGATTTACATTTCGACAGTCACATCAAATCAGTAACAAAATCGGCCTACTATCACCTTAAAAATGTAACAAGACTTAGAGGGCTCATGTCAGCTCAAGACTTAGAAAAACTTGTCCATGCCTTTATTACCAGTAGGCTAGACTACTGTAATGGTCTCCTTGCAGGTCTTCCCAAAAAAACTGTCAGGCAGCTACAGCTCGTTCAGAACGCTGCTGCTAGAGTTCTAACAAAGACCAAAAAATGTGAGCACATTACACCAATTCTTAAATCATTACACTGGCTTCCTGTACGTCAGAGAATTGATTTCAAAATCCTCCTGCTCACATTTGAATCACTAAATGGTCTAGGGCTGAAGTATATCACTGATATGCTCCCACTACATAAGCCTTCTAGATCACTAAGATCCTCTGAGGCCAATCTGTTAGTGGTTCGCAGAGTACAGTCAAATCAAGGGAAAGTATCTTTCAGTCATTATGCAAAAAACAGCTGGAATAAACTTTGTGAAGATGTGAGACTTTCACCCACTCTGACGACTTTTAAAACTAGACTGAAAACTTTTATGTTCACCTTAGCTTTCTGCTAAATCTTTGCACTTTTAACGTCCGCACTGTTTTTATTATTGTCTATGTTTTTATTCTCTTTGTCTTTCTGTAATGCATTTTCATTCATGACATGTTGTGCTGTGAAGCACTTTGAGTATGCCTTGTGTATGAAAAGTGCTATACAAATAAAGTTGCCTTGCC
This sequence comes from Echiichthys vipera, assembly GCF_963691815.1. NCBI lineage: Eukaryota > Metazoa > Chordata > Actinopteri > Perciformes > Trachinidae > Echiichthys > Echiichthys vipera. Next base: position 5,231,279 of record NC_139835.1, on the reverse strand, counting down.
TTGCCTTTATTTCAATTTGTTTTAGATAACAAAAACTATGCTTCACAACAAACTCTCCCTGCCAGCGAGCCTCTCTCTGAAGTTCCACATAGATGTATTCTGGCAACGAGTCATATCATATTTCAGATGAGACTTCACTGTCTTATACTAACCATGTGAGCCTTTCAGTGGAAAAAACAAACACTTTTGGTGGATTGGTAAATTGATGTTGCCCGGTTCACAGCAGCCAGGCTGCTGTGCTCGCTGTCAATACTGGACACATTTCAAAAAAGTTGTTGCCATTAGTCACTGATACAGAAAAACATGGGGAAATACAATCCCCCCCAAATATACAGAAAATCCCATTTAAGGTGAAAACAATGTATATAGAATGATGTAAAGTGTCTATTACACAGCTCAACTTATTCTAATAAAAAAAAAAAATGAATTCTTGTTTAAAAACTCCTATAGAGCCAACCAGATGAAAGGGCTGGATACATCATTAAAATGGGCCAAGTTAAAAAGAAGCACCTCAACAATTAACGATCAGAAAACCTGCAGAGTGACTGCAAACACACACGCACACACACACACACACACACACACAGACACACACACACACACACACACACACACACACACACACACACGTACACACACACACACACACACACACACACACACACACTATTACAAATCAAAGAACACATAAGATGTGGATGAATGGGAGAAAAATAGCACCAACGTGATATGCTTTTCCTCTTGTTTTGTCATGTTGGATATGGTATCATTCATTATCTAATTACATTACTTTTACACTGAGGCACACAGATTATGACAATGTAGTTAGCGATCTATCGTCCAGAATATGACATACAAAAGAAAACATCATAGAGGATACCTCACATCCGTCAGTTTTAGGAGGGCATCGATATAATTTGCCAAAAGACCAAAAGGGTTTTATCTTTTCTAAAAGGCTAGCATTTAAATATTTAAGTATGCTTTTACAACTTAACAGTTATGAACACCATTTCTTAGTCATAAGAATAGGATCTTTAGAGGATCCATTGTGGTTTAATAAGTATTATCAATATTAAATGAAATCGACTACATGCAATATAATCATGAACTCCCAGTGTGGCTTTCTTTTATTTTCATATTATGCATAGCTGCACTTATAATACAGCACTTTGTCAAAGACTAAGTCAAACATCATTAAAATATTATAACATTTCTCTACAGTACATGTGTCGCCGGCTTAGTTCTCAATTCATCACAGATGTCTTACAGCGAGGGTTATTCCCTTTGTGGATTTACGTTCTCTCCCTCTATTCTCTCCTTAATTACAAAAAGTCTTAAATAGACCCGTACATTAATCATTTTCTGTCAGCCGTGCACCCATACTGTACAGTGAAGTGTGTCACAGCGCCAGTCCCAAATGCAGCAGAGAATCCACAGGAAAGTGGAAATGTGATCCTGTGTTTGCTGTGAGTCTCAGTTCAAGGTTAAATCTGTACCTACTGTCACATACTGTGGCCATAGAATGAGTGATTGTATTTATTATTCAGTGCAGTTCAAATACACTGGTACTTCAAGCTCCGTAAACAAAGCGTAGCTGCATTGATAATTAACTTCCTGAGGAGTTTGTATGGGTTTATCACATAGCTGTGCGCAAATCATCTCCTGTTTGTAAGAAGGAGGACTCTTGGATATGCAGCACTGCAGGACCTCCTCTCTATTTCCTCTTCAAGAATGTGCCCAATCCCCAGTGTATCCGTCTACCCTTGGCCTTATACCATCACTGCTCCTCCAACTCTCTTCAGAGACCTCTGTCTCATTCATAATTAATGGGCAACATATAAAAAGGTGAGGGAAAGCACCCCCAGAGAGTGAGCTTAAAAAGGGGATTGAGGAGTTGCCTGTTGAAACAGAATGGTATAAAAAAGAGAGTTAGAGCATGGTGCTGCATTGGCTAGTTTCTGATTAGATCAGTCCCTACTTCAAGAGAAGCTGTAAAGGTAATCAAAATGGAAGCAGGAAGGTCAAGCCACCTAATTCACTGTGAACTGTGAGAGTGAATGGCCCCACCCATCCACTTATGCCAGTAAATGCTCACAAGTGGAGCAACTATACTGTTAAAGTGCTGGTTCTGTGCAGAGAGGACGGAGGGCTTGTTTGTATAATATTTTTTCTCAGCTCATGCTGTGTCATGGTTACGGAGGTTGAGAGCAGTGATGGTGGTTATTTTTTTTTCAATGCCCAACCTGCTTATATAGAACTAGTGCAACAGTAAATGTTTTTGTTTTTTTTAAAGAAAAACTATTCTGCTTGGATTGCAATTTTAATTCACAAATTAGAAACACTGTTGATTTTGTGTCTGGAAAGTCGAAAAATGTTGATACTTAGGGTTACAGTAAAGTGTTCACTAGCATAATTTGTTTTCCCACAATATTGCTTTTGCAATATAATATCAGTCATTATTTAACACTTTGCACACACACAGCAAGTTATTATGGAAGCCAAACTGTAACAACACACAGGACTAAGGATGAGAACTAGTAATGTCCAAATAAAGCTTCAGGAACCATTTTCATCTGTGTGAATTTCTGCCTTTAAAGTTGGGTTTTGTTGGGTTTAAATCAATCAAAAGTACAGGGGGGAAATGTACATTATTTCAGAAAACAAACAAGGTCAAAGGCACACCAATTCATATTGAGATGATGCATAACATTGGTTAGAAGAAGAAGACCTTTTATTTATCCCTCAAGGGAAATTCAATTATTTCACTCTGTTATTATTATTATTCAGGTTACACACACACAGGCCCGAAATACACACATGCACAAACAGGACCTATTTACATGCAATTAATGGAGAGATGTCAGAGCGAGGGGGCTGCCAATGGCTCTGCGCCCCGAGCAGTTGGGGGTTCGGTGCCTTGCTCAACAGCACCTCGGCAGTGCCAAGGAGATGAACTGGCACCTCTCCAGCCTCCAGTCCATACTCCATTCATGGTCCACAGGGACTCGAACCTGCCACCCTCCGGTTCCCCTGCCACCCCAATTCACATTACAATGTAACTCACTTGACTATAAATATAGTCTTGAGTAGTGATGTCCAAATGAAGCTTCATGAAGCATTTTCTTATTTAGTTAGTTACTCTCTGTTCAACAAAGGACTGAAAACACCCTGAATATTCATCAAGAACTTCATCTAGTGGACTCAACAAATACAGCTAATACTTCATGAAGCCTCATTTGGACATCACTAATGAGAACCCTAGTCTCCAGTGTCCACACACAAGTCCACTCAGCGTAACCACCTATCAATGAACTGCCTCTTTTATGTTGACATCATGGTGTAAACAGCAACTTGCATTAGGGGAAAACTCCCCGGGTGTTACAACCCAGGCACCAGAACAAAATGTTGGTGTTACGTATTTGCAAACCACAGACAGTTGAATCTCCATATTTGTGAACCACTGCAACCTGTTGTCCTTCCCTACTCGCCACATCCCGACAGTTTTTGAGACTGAAATGCAAAAAACAACATGGTTAACTTTAGGAAAATACTGTGGTTTGGCTTTTCACATCTTAATGCTAAAACGCGAGATGTTCAGAATCAAGATAATAACACATACACCTTAATAGCTATGGGTTTTAAAATGAACACTTACAGTAATATCCTGGGTGCCACAGTAAATGGACTTGTACTTATATAGCGCCTTTCTTGTCCTACCACTCAAGGCACTTTTGCACTACATGCCACATTAGCCCATTCATTAACCCATTCATTAACACATTCATTCAAGGGTGGCAGAGGCTGCCATGCAAACTGCCACCTGCTCATCAGGATCTACTTAACCATTCAAACACAATCACACAACGGTGGCACAGCTTTTGGGAGCAAATCTGGGTTCAGTGTTTTGCAGCTGTGTTTGATGATGAGTTAACTAGGGTAGCTGTGATATTATGTTTACATGGTTGAAAAACAGAACATCAATCCATTGTAACATATATATATATATATTATAAACGTATCCCGTTAAACATTGGATGTCGGATAGACATGCAGATCGTGTCTATATTTGGTCTGTCGGTCCATGACCAATTCTGGACATCTATTCGACGTCCAAACAAGGTCCACTATTTGGACGGCTAACCAAGACCCATCTTGGACGTCATATTGACGATAATCATTTTACCTTTGAACTGGGTACATTTTTTCATATGGACGTCTATGACAGGTGCAGGAAATGCATATGATGGCTTTTTTTTGTTATTTTACATTTTTCGTTTTTTCTTTAATTGATTTATTTTGAATAATCAAGTTATTTATTTATGCATATATGTATTTTTGCATGTATCTGTTTTTAACTGTTTTTTATGTGGAAATGCAATTTGTGGAATGTAATTTCATGGTAGCCTGACAAACCAGAAAATGCAGGTCAGGAGCAACAAGCTAATGTTAGCGCCTGCTAGCAGCAAACAACCTCTTGCTATACCCTATACTGCTGAGCTGTTGCTGAGAAGGTAGAGAAGGTTGGCCAATGGGAGTGGGATCTGAGGTCTTGAGGTTTTTTTAAGGACACTTATTGCAGTAATAATTTTTTGATGAATACATCAGAAAATTTCCTTTTATAGAAATTAATAAAAGTTCAACTTCAAGTAGCCAAGCTCCAGGAGCACTGACAGTCCTGACAATCCATCAGAGAAAGAAGATAAACACTTAGTTTGTGTCATCTGTTAGGTTGTATCCGCCTCACACTAATATCCCTCCTCTGTATGGGAGCTAACAAAAAAACATATCTGTTGTTGTGGTCACTGCTAATGGAAGCGTTGGACAGAAATAATGCCGTCTGGCATCATGCGGAGTGGAGGTGGATATTTATTTAATGATGAGCGGCTGTCGGCTGGCAGGCTCAAGTATAACACATCAGACATGTGTGTAAATAATATTTCCTGAGCTGAAAAAGACGATAATAAAAAAAAAGAGAAAAGAAACTGTGAACGTTGCGGAACCTATAACTAAACATACAGTCTCTCTCTGGGAATAGATGACAAGATGAGTGATGATGGAAGAATTGAAGGAGTAGATACATGTCATGTCGCTCTTCAATTTCCTGTATAGTGGTTTGAAGGAAAGTAGAGGAAGACATCACTCTGGGCAGCAGACTGATGGACAGATTGTTACATCAGGAGGTCAGGTTTTGGCTGACACAGCACTGCTCTCTGACCAAGGCCCCTGTGCTCTTCCTCCTCCACCCCCCCCCCCCCCCCCTCCCGCTCAAGCTCCTGGGTGCATCAGCAGAGAATAATCCAGTCATGTGGATCAAAGCTGAATCCATCATCATACCTTAAATACATACACACACTGGGTTTAAATGAGTGGAGTTGTTCTGTACTGTCACTGTAGTGGAACATCATACACATCAACAAGGCAATCATTTAGTCAATATGTTTTTTTTAAAAGATTCAAATTTAGAATTTATTTGGTGTCTAAAAATGATCTAAGTCAGAGAAAACAAGCGCATAAATATAACTTAACCAAAAGCAAAATTAGAGTGACTAAAATAAGATCATGTTTTGAAGGGGGGGGGGGTCATTGTTACATAATGTCAGGCGCTTTATCCTTAGGTCAAGGATTATAAGAGACAGAGGGATTAGTACACTTGGCACCCATGTGGGCAAGGACAGTGTGGTAGGACTGAATGCACAGAATCAGCGTATTGTAGGGTGAGAGAGCTTTTTCTGTAAGTATATCTGCCATAGGAGCTGATCTTTACCATGTAATGGTGTAGTGCGGAAGGCACATTTTCACAGTTTCCTTCAAAGGGAAGAACATTCAAGAAAAACACAACAGTATGTGCACAATGTGGGTGGATACAGGAAAAAACATGATCACTGGGAGTCTGCCTGCTCAAAGCATCACATTACTGAATGACTTCATGAAACGTGTCAACATAAGGTGCACAAACGAGGATCTTCCTTGTAACAGATTCAATTATACAGCAGTGGTATATGTAACAGAGGTTATTATAAGTCTGCAATATGTAGTATTATAATTACATAAAATCTGTGTAAATCGCTTGACATGATAGGCCTCTAGAGTCAATAGGGGTTTTTATATAGAAAATGTGTCACATTTGCTGCCAAAGGCTGCAATCTGATGTTAATCTTAATGTCTGTGTTAAACCAAGGTGTAATATTCCTTCTCTCCTAAAAGACAACTTTCTGGGATAGGCGTAAACATGTGACGTGATGTGAAGCACAAAGTCTGGCGTACAGTGACATACAACATATACGTTTTCTCTGCCACGATGGTCAGCATCTCATGGATTTCATAGGCTTTCCAGTTGCTCATCATGGCGGTAGATGTTTAGCTGTCTCTTGTTTCTATGATCAGCTGTTTAATGCTTTTAAAACTCCCGGCTGTGTGTCGCACAACAGTTCCCGTCATCAACACCTCCGCCCAAGTCCCGCCTGTGCCACCAACTCTATTTACGTGGAAATTACATGTAAGGTCTGAGCCATCACATTAGAGTGCTAAATGTACCTCGGTCTGTCAGGATTTCAAGGACCAGGCCCTAAAATAGGCAGCCAAATTACAGACTTACTGTCCAGTCTAAAAACAACTTATAATTGAGTTTCTGTACCTTCTACCACTCCCCAGCCCAGCCCATGAAAAGCGTGTCTTGTTCTTTCCAAGACTGCAATGCTCCTTCTCAGCATTGCTCGCACATCCTACAACGTGGTACTTTTATTTCCTATCATAAAGTAAACGTGTCACCTGTGTTTAAAACAGTGACTGTACTGGAGCGTCACAGTTTAACGCGCAGGGCTACCCAGTGTATTGACAATTGACGACAGTGTGGATGACAAGGAGTTGGTCTGAACCAAGTGAATTGAGCAAACTCAAGTACACCTAATGCAAATGTAAAAGGTTTGGATCCAAAAGCAAGTGACTGACAGACAAGACAGATAGGGCATATATACAGTTTTACTATGACAGGCAGAAGTCAGCATTTTGTAGGCAATCAGAACAAGCTAGCAGGCGAACGTCGGAAAAGGCGGGCAGGGTCAAAAATAGAGGGCAGACAGGAAACAGCAGACATTTTCACATGTCACAGAAGGAAAGCACAGGTGTTGCTGGCTCACTGTCAGACACACATGACTTAATAGAACAGATGTTAATGTCATTAGTAACTCCTGTGATTTTCCTACTGTAGGTGCATTTCCATCCATCTCTTTTTATGTGCATTTTCACACAGAAAATAACATGAGTAGAATGCTAGAAATGATTTTAAAAGTTTGAAATATCTCAAAACCTTTTTTTGAAAGTGGAAATGTTGATTTATCAATAAAAGAAAAGTGGACGAAGTGCAATGGACACAGATTTAGTGAATAAATGATAATGTACATGGTGTCATATCTTCAGTTGTTCCCTTCAAACAGGTGTTGTACAAGAACAATCGAAATGGGCAAAGGTTATCCCATTATTCAAACCTGACAAGCCATCATTATTTTCCAATTATAGACCAATTTTTGTATTACCCTCTGTCTCATAATTTCGTGGGGAAAAAAATGTACAATAGATTAGCCTGAGAACTTTTTTGTATGTAAACAGGTAGTAAATTGCTTCTTGGTTTACCTGCTATTTGTGCAGTGTTAAATTCTACCAGATCCATAAACTTCAGAGAAGTGTAAGTGTTATGGCTGTTTTTGTCTGCATAATAATTGTATGGTGCTTTTTTAAGTTTTGCCCCGAACTTCCACAGTAACTCAGATAAATAATACAATGGAACAATAAAGAATGTTCAGCACATTGTGAATCAGAATGTCTTATTCTTCCCAAGACTGCAATGATCCTTGCAAACATATTCTCCAATTATAGACCAATTTTCTTATTACCCCGTTTCTTTAAAATACTTGAAAAATTGCATACAACAGACTAGTCAAATACTTAAAAAATAACAAGGGACTGTACGACCATCAATATGGATTTTCTGAAAAAACATTCTGCCTTGGTCCAATGAACAGAATGGTTACAACTTTAGACGAACAAAAATTAACAACTGGAGTATTTATTGATTTGTTAAAATCTTTGTACACTGTAGATAATAATTTATTTTTAAATAGTCTCGAAGCTCATGGTGTTATTGGTACTAAACTTAATAGCTTAAAAGCCACTTGTTTAAAGGGAAACATTCAATTTTGAATGGAACTAAGTCATCATACAATTATATACAGTGCGGTCTTCCACAAGGTTCCATACTATGTCCCATTTACATTTGATATCAAAAGAAGCAGTCTTTATTTTATATGCTGATGATACCAATATTTTTCTTGCAGATAAAAATAAACATATGTTGGTTAATCATATGAAGTTAAGATGATTATCTGGTTGAAATGCAGTAAATTATCCTTTAATGTTAAAAAAGAGTCCTTATAGGATCTTCAAGCCTAAAAAAATACAGCCCCATACTTATAGCTAATAATGTGCTTGAATATGTTTCGTATGTTGGTTCTGGTGTGTAATGATTGATTCTAGATTCATGATTACGGATTAATTTATTGTCATATGTACAGTAAAAAAAAGATGTTAAACCATACATTGGAACTATTACTTTTGGCATTTCCATTGCACAGTCAATAAAATACTTTTTTTTATGTAAACATGCACTGTTGTGCCACAGTTGACATTAAGTGCATTGTGCAATTTGCATGTTGTGCATTGTGCATATTGTATATGCAAAGAATAAATATTTACTAGTATTAGTACTATATATAAAAAAAGACATTGCGATCATCATTGATGATTAGCTTAGCTGTAAAAATAAAACACATCTCTTATGTGTCCAACAAAGATGCAATATATTGGTATCTTCTGGAGGACAAGACATATCCTGTTAAGAAAAAATCTTCTATGATTTATCCTTTCATATATTATGGTCTTATGGTAATAAAGCACAGACAAGCAATTATAAAACCAGTCTTAATTCCATTTATTTTATTACAATACAAATTGTTAATAGTCACTTATTCTCATTGGAATGCTCGTACTGCTCCTTTATTTCATATCCCAGAGTTATTAAACATATTTGACATCAATAAACTTAGGCATTTTTTATTTAAATGTCTTAATTATTCACTAATTATTCAAACAAATGTCTACCTGCCTCGGAGCTTTCAAACAAATATTTGACAAATGTCAATAACCAGAACGGGCCACACAGGCCGCCTGGATGTTTTATTCGCTATTTCACAAATACAGTGTGAGCACTCAGGTCTTGGCTTAATGATCGGACCGTACAGTGTGAGCACATAAATCATGAGCTTTGTCTTTCCATCACAGACAATTTACTGTGGGAAAAAGCAGCGTTTCCAAAATGGTATAGTGTATGCCCGGCAACAGTGACCTGAATCATCATGACATAAGTTTTCCAGGTGGGTGTGGGGATCAGCTGACTGGAGCTGAAACACGCAAAAGACTGCTGATATTGCTGCTGGTTGGAAGGAAAATGGTAGATAAGACTTGGCAGACAAATAGAGCAAGAAAAATATCCAACAACTAAACAACAGTTATGTACATTCCAAGTTACTCTCCAAAACACAATGGGCCTCATTTATCAATCTGGCGTGAAAACGGCGCAGATCTGAGCACAGAATTGGTCGTAGGAAAGGACCCACGTGTGATTTATGAAACATTCGTATCTGACCAATCTCAGCGTATGAATGAGTGGGCCTTGATAAATGCGGCGGCTGAATTCGATCGTCATTAACATGTTACGCCCCTAAATATTCCTGGTTCGGAGGCCTCGCCCACTGAGGTCAAACATGGAGACAAGGAAGACTGGGAAGAAGAGAAACTTTTCCGACAAACAGATCGGCATCCTGACATCCGAGAAGGAGCAAAATAAAGATGTGCTTTTTGTCATTCTTAAGAGTGGAATAAAAGGGGCCCATAAAAACGCTGTATGGAAAAGAATAACGTAGGCAGTCAAACCGAAGTAGCGCTCCACTGTCACCCGTGTGCGTGTGTGCGCACTGCTGAACCTGGGCTCCTGCTCTGTAGTGGGGTTTGCCAGCGGGGTTATTAGATATTCTGTAAGAGGATACCTTTGTCACCTAGAAGAACCATACCAAGATGTTAATCCTCTGATACCTTGTTTGATTTAATGCAATTTATCGGGGGTAGCCACTAACCGAGGAGATGACTTTGGCTCTGCAGTGCGCATTCCTGCAGCCCCGCGCCAACACATTCATTCACTCATTCATATTCAACCGCTTGTCCTTGTCGGGGTCGCGGGGGGCTGGAGCCAAGCTGTTTTGAAATATAAAAGAATCGTGTGTGTTTGATCTGTTCTTAATATGTGACTGCTTATGCTTAATGATAGCTGAGGTTTGTTCATTATTTTCAGCCAGATTTTGCTGTGCTGCACCGCAAATGCACAGGCTCAAATGTGCGTACACGATCTCAGACCAGACCTGAGATTTGATCGTAGCTCCCGCTCACGTCCAAATATATAAATGCCGAAGTTTGCCAGGAAATGGTCGTATGCACGTTTTTCTGCCGTACGTTCGTTTGATAAATGAGGGCCAATGTGTGTGTCCTTGAGCTCCAACAATGTGTTGAATGCATTTCTTCCCCATAAAACATTTGCAAAGCCAGGTTTGCATTGCCTACATCTCTATGTGCATCTTGAATCAATTATAATTGTGTTGCTAAAAGCACAGCATTCATTAGGTTCAGCTCCCAACATCAGCCTCGTTCTGTGTTATAACTGTCTGCTGCTGTACAGACATGAACTTCCTGATGACATTTTGGTGTTCTACTATTGGATAGTCTCACATTTCCGATCACCTTTCATGCATCAAAAGGTTGCATCTCCCCCAGTCTAAAACTGGATATATGCCTTAAAGTGAAGGCGAGCAGTGGCCTTCAAAGTGCTCTTGATAAGCTAACAGAGGAGGAGGCCTTTACTTATTGATGGAGAGATTCATCAGGCAGCCGGGCAACAGAATCAAGTATACAGAAGTATACACCATCTGTCATACATTTACTTTTTCCTTCAAACTGAATGCATGTTTCAGGCTAATTATCTTAATGCTACTGCAGTCACACTTGCAGGTGATTTTAGTTTTTCAATGTCATTTTTTTTTCATATAATAACTGCCTTAAGCAATAAGGTGAATACAGTACTAAGACATTTACTGTAACCACCAAGTGCAGGTACTTCTCATCTGAGCAGGATAACACCCAGGAAATTGCTTGTGACCTGCTGAAGATGCAGCACAGCTCAGAGTTATTCTAAAAGGGGCCATTGATAGTGTTTTTTTTTTCTTAAACTGCACACTACAATTTAGAAAAAGTAAATGGTGCAAATGGATAACTAAATTGCTGGATGTGCACAGGTTATACAATTTCATACAGGTGATGGTTTGCAGGGTATAAATTGCTAACACTGATCTTTATTCACCAGCAGACAGTGAAGGAGCTGTTGATCTCATGGATCATGTGGATGAACTAACGATGTTATTTATATATAATGGCGCACATTGTAATATACAAGTCTATTGAAATGTGTCATGTGATTGAACAAAAGGAAAATCTGTATAAATATAATATATATATATATATATATATATATATAGGAAATATCTGCTTTTATATGACAAGATTAACCTTAAAAATAGAGTGTTGTTATTGACAAACGTACCTGCGTTTTCTGTAGTTCTATAAAACATACTTTTGTACAGCTATCCAATACGTATATTAATGTTAATAATAATTTTTTTAAATGACAAATAAATAAATACATATTTTGTCGTTTTGCATAACTTAACCATAACATATAATATAAAATCATCAGTTATTGAGTATCCTATGAGACAGTTTAAAACTCTTTGTTTGCAATGTTAAATAACAGAAAGGAAATACCTAAATGCACCTAAATGCACTTAAGACATTGTGTAGCCATGTAAATGTTGTAAAAAATAAAATATATATTAGCCACAAAACATTAAGGTATTTACCGCTGTAAACAGTTCAATTAATAAATGTTTTTTCTACATTTTTTCGTTTATTCTTCAACTGATAAATTTCTCCTATTTTCCCCTACACTTATCCTCTCCATCATTTCTGCTTTCCCACACTGTCAATTTAATTCAATTTTTTAAAGTGCCAAATCATAACAAAAGTTATCTCAAGACACTTCACATACAGAATAGTTAAAGACCTTATTTATGATTTACAGAGACCCAATAATTCCCAAGGTCAGAGTTCCTCTCATTCACAAATTCTTACGTCATCATATCTCACCAACATCATATCTATAATCATCTTTGTGCTTGAGTTTCTTGAGCCATTCGGTTGATGGATTCGGCTCAGGCCAACTAGTATTGGCAGCACCACAATGATTTTCAGGATATTGTTGTAAACTTGTTTTATATCAATTGATCTCTGAGTCATGATGGACATAAATATGTGATTAACATCAAGGTTGACAGAAAGTGGATTCTACTTTGGACTGATCAGGTGACTGTGAACTGGGGTAGGTTAATTAAAGCCAGAGTGCACCAAGACATGCATTTCACACTGTCATAATATCTAGAGCTGAGATGTCATTTTTGTCTTTGAGTCTATTCAGAGGACCACACTGCAGTAATTATGTGATCTAGACATAATTATAGGAAACTCATTAAAATCCATGGTGTTTTACTGCAATGTGGGTAAATGTTCAGATTAACCGGAAACAAATGGAGTATTTCTTACAAAAACTCATACATCCCCTATAATCGGTTATTAGTCCAGCTCTATACTGTATGTATGCATGTATTTATTATTAATTAAATATCTGCTAGGATTACTTTATGTACGTTTACGATGGAGAGAGTGGGTAAAGTAAAACAAAATGGCTTTCTGCCGCATAAAATGACTTCATCCAAATATATAATTTATCACAATGAAATCTCATTTTTAATCATGGCAAAAACAAGTTGATCATGTTAAAAAGAGACAGTGGTAGGTTTAACAGTGAACAGTGTAAGAAATGTGTCCCTGATGTAGCTCTTTAAACACGCAGCAGTCTGTTGTCATCAGCTGTATCATGCAGTCTGGAATAATAGGTGTTATTTCACTAACTGCCCCAGGTGTCCAGTAATGACTCATGATTTATAGGGAAAAAACATATTTTTTGGATGGATAATAAACCTTTATATATATAATCAGCAGCCACAGCCTGTCATGTTATATCTGGGATAGAGAGGGCTAACTTGGCTGGAGCATTATTGTCGGATGAATGAACAGCCCGCTTACACTCACATCTGGCGCACCAGCAGAGCAAATCTTTACGCGCGAGGCATCATTGGCTGAGAACCCGTGCGTGTCACGGAGAAGACGGCGAGCCCGTAAACAGCTGATGAACGAGCCAGTAAACTAGTTACAGCGGCTGTTGTCTCGGTCAGTTGGTCTCTGGGATCACTCTGCAGCAGTTTATCGAGCCGCGGGCTGATTGGGTTTTTCTTTCCCGACTGGAGCTGTCCACGGTGCTGAACCATGAACCAAAGCGCAGGAGCAGCGCAGCACACTCGGCGGTACTCAGACGACGGAAAGGTAAGCGTAATCTGGTAATCTGGACTGAATTGTGTCTCATTATACTCCATATTACAAGTATCTTGAGTGGAGTTGTTTGTGTGACACAGGATTCACTCTCAGAAGTGTTTAGGTGATGCTCAACTCTCGGTGGGAGAATAAAGTTGGCAGCTGCTCGGATAAGTTGCGAAGAACCAAACTAAACCAACCGGGGGAAGTTATGAGTCCTTTAAATGACATAACACACTACTGTATGAGTGTGATACTTATGGACAGAGTGTGAATATGTAAACTGTTGTTGTGTTCCTCCAGAGCAGGCAATATGTAACATGATTGATAAATCATTTAGCAGGCAGGCAGAACAAACGGTGCTCCCATTGGAGGACACACACACACTCTCTCTCTCTCTCTCTCTCTCTCTCTCTCTCTCTCTCTCTCTCTCTCTCTCTCTCTCTCTCTCTCTCTCCCCCCCCTCTCTCTCTCCAGTGAATCCATTGATTTAAAGATTTATAGAATTTTGAATTCTAAAGACAAATATAGAACGGCAAATATTAAGATTTAATATCAAACCTTAATACTGAATGCCTTTATTTTGTCTTTCTTTAAGTGAGACGAGTGGAATCTGTTGTTGCTGGAGTAAACATGTGCTTCAATGTTTAAAATAGCTTTAACCTACATAGCAGGGTAGATCACTGTCCATGCAATGGCCTATGCCCAGACTGCACAGACACAGGGGACCATAAAGTCAGGGGCCCTGACTCAAAATGCTGCTGAAAAAACACACAAAATATAACAAAAAGATGCTGAATGACCAAAAGTATACACAAAAAATAACCACAAAGAGACACAAATATACTACAGGGATGAAAAACAGCCACAAAAAGATTCTAAATGACTGAAAATAGATACAAAACGATGACATAGAGGAAAAAAATGACACCAAAGACACACAGAATAATTCAAAATAGATGACGTAGAAATAAAGGTCCAAAAATAGATGCAAAACCAGCACAAAAAGATGCAAAATGACTAAACATAGATGAATCAATTACAAAGACATACAAAATAACTAAAATGAACTTAATATGACCACAACAACAAAGTGACTAAAAGTAGACTCTGAATGTGGTCGTCTTGTCCCTACGTAGATAGAGAGGGGGGCCTCTTACATGTCTGTGCCCAGGGGCCCATTCTCTCAGGATCTGTCCATAGTGACTTGATTTTATGAACAGCAAAGTTTGGTCTGTGGTAGGTGCAAAATTGTTCATTACATCACAAGGGTTTAATGGTGATCTCAGACTCAGCGTAGTTTGTCAAACTAAACTTTCATCTGTCTGTCTGTCTGTCTGTCTGAGCTGCAGCAGCATGAGCTCTACTGAGCTGCTGCCCCTCTTGGTGGCATCATTAATGTGATGGCATACCTACATGTCGATGTTAGTATAAGATGTGATGATAAGATCAATATAATGTATGATAAGATAGGAAGTTTTTTCATCCCAGAGGACATTTTTGTACCCACAATGCTCAATATACATGGTAAAATGTCAAATAGTGTGTATTCATTATAAACACTATATTTTAATGTTTATACATACATTTCAGTGGTGGCTGGACCACAGAAGGTGCTAGGGCGCCGGCCCTCTTGCTCCACATTGAAATTATTATTATTTTTTTTAATTTTTCATTATTTTCATCCTATGAAGACAATTGTTTGGTCAATGAGTAGCTTATAATGTATTTTCTGCAATAAAATCCACTAAAAACATCGGTTCCACATACACACTCATTAAGAGGTTGCGCACGCAGCTTGCTGTGCTCTATGGACGAATACATGGGATCTTGGGGTGTAAAAAAGTCTCGCCCGTTTGTTTTTTTCTGATGGGTGACGCGTGACCCTGAAACTGAAACGATAGTTGTAGAGGGAGCGACCACAACATGGAGCCGACCGGTGTTCTTAACTGTTAAATCTCTCAAACTAAATCTGTTTAAGAAAAGATCACTAACAGACAAACTTGTTAAAACAACTTCGACTCCATCAGCGCAATGTTACAGTTGTCATGACAACCAGTGAGAGAGGAAAATAATATGAACGATACGATCGTTTCAGAAGATGTTTGTAAAAACTTCACATCTAACTGTTGTGATGCTCAGAAACTGTTTGTTTTAGTTATGTTCACTTAAGCAACAACGTGTCAATCATTATCTTAAAACTATGCTTTTGAGGTTATTGATGAAATAGGGGAAATATGAACTGTGTCTGTGTACATTATATTAACATGATCTTCTCACTGTTTCTTGCCAGGACAGTTTATATTTTTCTGCGAGAAAGTCTGCTATATTTATGACAAAGCCCCCCCTGAAAGCCACCACTGATAAAAAAAGATAAAATACAAATACATAAAAAAATAAAGGGGATTATGAATTTGATTATGATTACAAATAATTACTAAACTGTGCCAACACCTTGCTGTACGAGCATCTTTTTTTACTAGATTTCTATATAACCAAGTAAAAACAAAGTACAGAAAGAAGCATCAGCACTTTATTGTATACTTTATTACAAATGTCAAGGCAAGGCAAGTTTATTTGTATAGCGCCTTTCAACAAGGCAACTCAAAGTGCTTTACAGAATACATTACATCAAAAGACATAAGATATAAAAGAAAAGGGCAATATAAATTGGCACATAGAGTTAAGTAAAGTAAAGCTACAGTATAACATGAGATATGACTCCCCAATCTGATTTAATAAAAGTCAGTGGCAAACACAGAATTGAACCCTTCATTTGGAAGAACTGAGCAGTGGAGCACAAGTTTTCTTTCAGATATATGGTGCATTGAATATGAACACTGCTTCACTGTAAAGTTTTGATCCTGGGGACAGTAAGCAGACCTGTCTCAGCAGAACATCTGAAATTCAGTGTGTCCCTAAACCATTTAGTGCTTTGTGATCCAACATCTTCACAATAAGTCTTTGACACACAGGAAGCCAGTCCAGAGATCTGAGAACTCAACTGATGTTTCACTTTCTTCACTAAGCTGCATGTTTCTGATTTACTTTTTAGAGATAAATGTGATTACGAGGGGAGTGTACCTATGTTCCCAGGGTCTTACGTTCCCCGCTTTGTATGTGGTCTGTTATTTTTTCCACTATCTGCGCTGAATTCTCCAGCAAATAGGCCTATGTCGACCCTAACACTCTCCCCTAACCCTGACCCTAACCGTAATATCTAACCCTGACAAAATACTGAGTTAAATCAGCAAAGGCAGAGGCTTATGCCACCGGGGAACATAGGACCCGGGAAACATCAGAATGACCTCATTAAGAGCATACAGAATACATGAAAGTGTGAATGGGAAAATAAAAGCTATATGATCTGTATTAAAAAGTGTGTAGGTGTGCGTGATAAAAAACAATATGAGTTTTCAGAGTATTCAGTTTGAGAGAGATGATAATAGTACATGGCACTAATCTTTGATGCTGTCCAGCAGTTGAGAAATGAACATGTTAACACGTAGCATGTTAGCATGGGTGTTACCAACAACTGGTAGACAACTTCATAAACAAACACAATCTGCTATATGACAGCCAATTTGGATTCAGAAGAAACCACTCAACTGCTGTAGCTTTAACTGAGTCTGTGGAAATCATTACTGATGCTATCGACCAGAAACTACATTCAATAGGAATTTTCATTGACTATGATATTTTCATAGGTAAACTGGAGAGGTATAGTACAGGAATGGGTCGAGAGCTACCTACACAAGAGATATCAATTTGTGAAATTAGGTGATAATACATCAACTTGCTTGAACATAGTTTGTGGGGTCCCACAGGGGTCAGGTCTTGGTCCAAAGCTGTTTATACAATGTATAAATGACATATGCAAAGTATCTAATATTCTGAAATTAATATTATTCGCGGATGATACTAATATTTTCTGTTCTGGGTAGGATTTGAACCAATTAGTGGAAACAGTAAATAATGAAATGGCCAAGCTTCATGTGTTGTTAAATATAAATAACCTATCACTAAATCTAGAGAAAATTAATACATGCTGTATGGGGGAAAAATTAAAGTTAATGGACTGAATATTGAAAGGGTTAGTGAGAACAAAGTGCTGGGAGTGATTATCGATGACATGTAAAGTTGAAAGCCATACATAAGCCATTTAAAAAGTAAGCTGCCCAGGAGTGTGTCCATAATTTGGAAGCCACAAAAACTACTAAGTCAGAAGGCACTTTATCTGCTGTATGTCACACTGGTCTCTACACACCTACAATACTGTGCAGATGTGTGTGGACACACTTATTAAGGAAACAAACACCCCCTGCTCATAATCCAAAAAAAGAGCTTTGAGAATTCTACATTATGTCAATTATAGGGCACATACAAATCAATTATTTATCAAATCAAAAATACTCAAATTATATCATTTAATACGCTTTCGAACAGTACAGATGATGTATAATGCTGCCAACAAAAGCATCCCCCACGACCTGCAAAAACAATTTTTAGACAGAGGGATGAGACACAGTTCTGAGATGACTGTAGAGAGAAATATACAATCTACATTAAAATCCTTTATTATGTCAGTAACGGGGGTCCGACAGTGGAACAAACTAAGCAGCAAGGTAAAAAAAAAAGAAGAGAAAAACTGAATGTCTTCAAAAAAAAGTATGTAAATTTAATTTTGAATCATAACAGAATGACCCAAGATATAGACAAAAAGGCAGGGGTCAGCAGACACTGTGTTGAGACAGGATGGGAGAAAAAACAAAAAAAAACACCCAAATAGCTGACTCTGAAAATCACAGTACAAGGAAAAGGTCAACTACTGCTTAAGCAGGATGTTTTCTTTTTTCTTTTGTTTTGTTTTGGCTTTCCACCGATTTATTTTACTCTTTTATATATATATATATATATATATATATATATATATATATATATATATATATATATAACATGTAACAAGAATGTGCAGATGATAGATACTACGGCAAGCTGGTACACTGTGATTCTGTTAAAACAAGAAAAATAGTATGATGAAGATAATTTCCGTGGGTAATGGGGGCGGGACCAGATAAGCTTTTGCTTCTCCTGCTTTCCCTTTCGGTCATGTGAATTGTAAACCAAGATAATGTGTGATGATGATTTATCCAACTGGCATGCCCGAAATTAACAAATAAATAAACATGTTGACTTGAAGCATGCAACATTTAGCTTCTTAGCATGTTTGGCTAGTGCCACATGTTAACATATAGCATGTCATGTAAAAGTACTACTGAGGCTTTTTGCAGTTTGGTTGACTTTAGAGGTAGGTTATCATGACAATATTTTCTCACTCATCATGCAGGGTAGTCTGATAGACTTCAACACTTGGTCAACATTGTGAAATTTAGACACAACTACTTGGTTAGGTTTAGAAAAAAACAACAACATGGTCACGTAACTTAAAGAGGACCTACTATGCTTTTCCATCTTTTCTGACTATCAATGTAGTTATCATGTTTTATATTCACGTTTATTAATACCTAAGCGTCAAATAATGAAGTACTTGCATTTAGACATGAGCCCTGCCGGTTGTCTATGTTGGCTGTACTCATCTCTGAACACTCGGGTGTCTGTCTCTATCAGAGATTTCTTTGAATTTCTGGACTTTGTCTCCGTAGAATAATCCTGACTTCGCTATTGGTCATGCTGCTACACACAGGCTCAAACTGTGAGCTGTGAGTTCAGTCACTTTTATGCTTTTATTGGTGTTTATTTTGGAAGTTAACCTGTTAAAGCTAACATTAGCATGTTGCGCAGCTAGTGTGGCTAGCTTCCATATAGACAGTGTTTTCAGCTGCTGATGTAACTGATTCCATATATGGTAAGGGGCGTAACATTTCCCAGTACGCAGTATAAATAGTTGACCAATCACAGCAGAGCAGACCAGCCGACCAATCAGAGCACACTGGGTTTTTCGGGGGGGCAGAAGCTCGGACAGAGCCTGCCACACAGAGGTGCTGCATGGGTGCTGCAGCAATGGACAATATGAGAACTATAATGTTTTTCTTAAAGATGAAAGCATGTAAACCTATTGTAGTTGACACGAAAAATACAAAAATATGACCCTGAAAACTAGCATCATAGGGCCTCTTTAAAGGCTTACTCCATCTGCATTCTTTTTCTGTTTTTTTTTTTCAAATAGAAATGCCCCCTTCTTTGGTAACCTACCTAGGCAGGTAGATTCCCAGTCAGAAAGGGCTGTCTGACAACAAGGTAAAGCTGTGAAAGTATTCTAAATACAGTGTACACATGGACTAGTATCGATATATTATTATCGATGTATAATATATACAAGCTGAGAGTGAGAGTGTGTTGGTCATGATATGCTCAATAGGAAAACAAATGGACTTGTTTATGTCTAGATGGAAAGTCAGTAGATCAATGTCATCATGCTTCTCTATATGTTCTAAATATAATGGCAAAAGAGCTAATCCATGCTGAGAAGTCGGATTTGATGGATTGACAGTCTAATGGACGAATAGACCAACCGATTATTCAGTTGCTATTTCTAGAGCCACGCTAATAGTGTGAAATAATAGTTTATCTCTGAGGAACAGACATTCCTTTCAATTAACTTAGCTATATGCTACACTCTTTGTGTGTCTCATTACATCCAGCATTCTGTAGCCATTAAACCCAGCTGCAGAAAATGGAAAATGAGGACAATCATGACATTGCCCCTGTGGGCTTTGAGAGAAAAATAAAGGTGTGAGTATTGCTGGTGGCTATCCAGTTGTTCATTTTCATGCCTCCTCCAGTCTATCCATTAAACTGAGTATGTGAGCGGTACAATTTTTCTTTGGAGACCAACAGTTTTTCTAATGATATTAACATATGGACAATCTGACTAATAGAAACACAGTGTTACATCTGTTTATGAGGTTCTTACTTTTTCTCTGCCATCTGTCTGAAACTGTTATTTTCTTTTAGAATGAACTCTTAAGGTGTATTTTATCAAATTAGGAAATTGTTTGTAATGTAGTAATAACATTTCTCATAAGCTTTTTTCCTTTGTGTGATTGTCAATTAAAAAAAGGAATTATTAATATAGTTTAAAAAATAAATTTTCTAGCATTATTAAAATGTGGGCATTAGATAGCTGAGACACAGATTAAACTGAATCACACCACAGATGTTTTGGTGACCCAGTGGCGATTGCTCTAAGACTGCAAGGGAAGCTCAGCTTTCCCTAAAATGTCACCAAAAAAGAAAAAAAAAATTGGTGAAATATCTACTGCTGTGTGTACATTTCAATTACTAAATATGCACTAGAAAGCCTTCATCTTTTGTTCAGAATCAGCTCCTCATCACAGGTAACCGGCACAACTTCCTTCCCATTCATCCCCACAGCACCACAGCGCTTTACACAGTCGGATGCTCAGCTTCTACTGACTTCAATGGGGAAGCGTAGAGCGGGTTGCAGCCAAGCTAGACGCTCATAGGAAAAATGCTGGGCTTTGTCCCTCCCATCGGACACTCAGCGTCTCTGGAGGTCTATGGAACAGTGGGCTGGCCCGGACGCTCGGCTTCTGCATGATGATTGGATGAGCTGTCTGAGGCGGAATCCTGTTTTGATTGACAGCTAAATGAGCGAATCAACACTCTTGAAAAATAAACATTCAGCATTTAAGCAGCCTAGCTCTGCTGACCATTGAGAGGACACTGGTCAAGTCCCTGGAAAAGAAGCCAAGTTGGTACAACAAGGTCACAGATCATTTTCTTGAAAAGGAAGGAAGGAAGGGTGGAATTTACATATAAATAAACAAACACATTTACGATGTAGGCCGGAAAAATAACCCTCCTTGAAAGACCAGCAGTTGGTAGATATTCTGCATGATATATTCATTATTATTGGGGAATTTGATGTATATTTGCTTTGCTCACATGGTATTTGATATATTTTTATTGTATTATAGTCATGCATTTTGTATTGCCTGCTCATTATATTAGTCAGAAACGTTGTTTGTCATGCTGCTGCCTATCTTGGCCAGGGCACTCTGAAAAAAGAGATTTTAATGTCCGCTAGCTCTTCCTGTTAAATAAAGGTTAAATCAAAACAAATCTCTGTAGAGAAGCTCACATTGAAAGGATTGCTAACCACAGCTGTGGTCACACAGTTTTTATTGAATGGTAGACTGCCATTATCTTACTTGCATTCCTCAGCAGGAATGTTGTTATCAAAAGCAATATATCACCAGGATATAAAAGTGCTCTGGGGCTGGACTGCATCTGCTTGTGGGTAACACTGTAGATAAAAGGCACATGTTGCAACAGTGGGTGTTTGCTTTACTGCACTGTCTAATTTAAAGAGTGAAGAAAAATCAACTGTGAAACACCTTAAGCATTTTACATGTAGTCACTTCATGTGTCATGGGAGGATTGGATAGCTATCAGATACAAAAAGGCAAAAAACATTAAAGACTGAGTGAAATCCAAGTGTTCAAATCATTTCCTGAGGTGGTTATGTACATATTCTTAACGCATCCCAACTGTAGCTATGTAGCCTCCACAAGGTCTGTTCATGTGATGATAGCAGCTGGTTACACTGAAATCACTTCTCTCCCTTTCTGATTAAAGCTACAGTAAAAAAGGGCTGCAGTATTTTTCTGATCCCTGATCAGTCAAATCGCTGAATGTTCTGTGTGGAAGAGGGAGCACTGTGAATGAGAGCCAGTGAAGATCCATTCAAGGGAGTCATCGATGTGTTTGTGTTAGCTTATCAATAGTTGCCTGCTCGCTAAAAGGTTATAGTTAAACTAAACTGAAAACTGCAAGTGTAACTTACCAAACAGCTTCAGGTGCATTGCCACCTTGTTCTGGACAGGAACGGTGCCAACCTTGATTAAACAGAGACGCATATACAGTGCTGTGAAAAAGTACTGACCTCATTACAGATTTCTTCTGCCCTCTATTTTTGGGGAAAATGTTCTGTGGACTGACGACCTTACCTTTTTGTAAGGTGTGCGTTTGGTTACATCTGGTGTAAAACTAACACTGCATTTTAGAAAAAGAACATCACAGCAACATTCAAACATGGTGGGGGTAGTGTGATGGTCTGGGGCTGCTTTGCTACTTCAAGACCTGGACGACTTGCCGTAATTGATGGAACCATGAATTTTGCTCTCTACAGGAAAATCCTGAAGGAGAATATCCGCATATCAGTTTGTGACCTTAAGATCAAGCCCACTTAGGACACACATGCTGCATGCAGCAGGACAAGGATCTGAAGCACACCAGCAAGTCCATCTCTGAATGGCTCAAAGAACCCAAAATTATGGTTTTGGAGTAGCTTAGTCAAAGTCTGGACTTAAATCTGATTGAGATACTGTGACATGACCTTAAACAGGCCACAACATGTGCCAAAATTCCTCCACAGCGATGTGGAGGACTCATTGCCAGTTATCGCAAACGCCGCCAAGGACCAATTATTAGGCTGAGGGGGCAATTACTTCTTCACATAGGGCCAGGTTGGTTTGAAAAGCTTTTTCACCATTATAAATTAAATCATCTATTAAAAACTGCATTCTGTATTTACTGTATTTACAGTATTTATTGGCTGATATTAAAATGGGTTTGATGAAAGCATTTTTGTGACAAAAAAACAAGAACAGAAGATGTCTGGGAGCAAATGTTTTCACAGCCCTGTGTGAAAGAAAGTGGCTTAAAGCTCATCTGGATTTCTTCTGGATATGACACTTGAAATATTGGATGTTGA
The DNA here is from genome assembly GCF_963691815.1 of Echiichthys vipera. Taxonomy (NCBI): domain Eukaryota; kingdom Metazoa; phylum Chordata; class Actinopteri; order Perciformes; family Trachinidae; genus Echiichthys; species Echiichthys vipera. The sequence goes on along the minus strand of NC_139835.1, from coordinate 5,207,938 downwards.
TGATGTATGTGATCTCAGGGCTGTCAGACACCACTACATTAAAAACAGACAGGATTCTGTAGAGGACATCAATGCATTAGCTCATGAATACTTCCAAAAATCATTGTCTGTGAACACAGCTGGTCACTGCATCCACAAATGAGTTGAAACTCTACCATGCAAAGAGGAAACCACATATAAACCAGATCAGAAAAAAAGCTACTGCATTCTCTGGGTCCAAGCTCATTTAAGATGGACTGAGGCCAAGTAGAAAACTGTCCTGTTTTCTGACAAGTCAACATTTGAAATTGTTTGGTAATCATGGATGCCGTGGCCTCTGGGCTATTGGGGAGAGGGACCATCCAGCTTGTTATCAGTTCTAAACCCAGCATCCGTGATGGCATGGGGGTGCATCAGTGCACATGGCATTGGTCACTTGCACATTTGTAAAGGCTGAATAGATACAGGTTTTGGAGCAGCATATGCTGCAAAGTAGACAACGTCTTTTTAGGGAAGGCCTTGCTAATTTCAGCAAGATGAAGATTACTCTTTAGCATGAACATTTACAAGAACATAGAACTGTTTAATTCAATAAATAAGTAAAAGGTAAGGAAATATATCTTGCAAAGGTTGTGTGTTGTAACCATAGTTCTATGAACACAGTTTGCCAGCAAATTGAAGAACAGCAGTTCGACAAAGATATCGGGCTCTGACTGTGCTCATGGTGCATGCTCATGCTGAGGTAACAGCAGCGGTGTTGTCGTTATACACACAAAAGGAGTCACAATTTCCTGACTCTGAAGAGATGTCTCTGAGATCTCTCTGAGATGTCCTCTCCATTACTCAAACAAACAGTAATCTGCTCTCTCTTCACTTTGAGGATGAGAAACTGTAATAGTGACAGGCTGTTAATTTCTTGTAAAGTCATGATAACCAAATAAAGAACAAAATAACTACATTTTCCACTTTAGGCAGTAGGACAAAAAGGGATGAAAGCCTTGACAGCAAGTTCATAAACTATGCTCATGCAGGTCCCACAAAATATGGCAACTCTATAAGATCGGAAAAAATAGAGCTATGGGGCACTGAATTTGATTCATTCACCGTTTATCAGACCCCAAAAGAGACAAGACTTAGCTAGCTAGCATACTTCGCCGTGAGTTTCAGGGACAGTTGTTCAGTTAGCTAAAATTCGGTCAACAGAAAACCCAGTGCCAGGGGTTACAGTGGGCTGGTGGCCAGGTGCAGTGCTAGGCTAACCTGTGCAACCACAGCAATAGAAAGTTTGCTGATCAACAGGGGAGTTGGGCGGTCTGGGATCAGCAAAGTCTCTGTTAAATTCTAATCCTAGCCCAAACCATTTCTCCTGCTGCTGAAAATATCCTAGAGGAATCACTAGCAGATAAACAGGAGCTCTGAGCCTCTCAAAGTGGTGTTTGTTCAAGCTAGCATGCCTTTTCTCCAGCATCGAGATACAGATGAATGTATCCTGGACTTTTTTTTGCTACAAATGACAAGTTCAGTCCTTCCAGTGAGCAAACATTTTGCTTTGGCCAATAAAGCACACATATCAACACACGGTAACAAGGATGTCTTCACGGACAGTCCACTGAGTGATTTCACGGAAATCCCTTCAGCACATTAGAGCTCACCAGAGAGAGACCCAGACGCCACAGGGAGCTCCCACTGTGGAACAGATGGGCTCTTGTTATATGATTCCATGTATTGTTTCAGGAGAATGGGTCTGAACAAGAACCTTTCACTTAAACCAATATATGGGAAGAAATCTGTGGCATCTCCCAAAGTCCTCCATGTGGGTTTAGACACTCAATTAACTGGTAAACCTAATGTCTTGTGACGTTATAAGAATACATGAGGGTTGAATTAAAACCCAAGCAGACTAGGAACATTCTGCTTATGCTTATAACTGACAAGCAAGTAAGACACAAACTGAAGCGCTTTCACTACTGAACCTTGAGAGACAGCAAAAGACTATAATTCCGCAAGTGCTTTATAGTGTTTGACAAGTGGCAGTGTTTTTCATTTTAAATAAGTATGGTTCTAGACAGATGTCAGAAAGTCCACAACAGGATTTGAATTGCTATTGAAAGACTGCAGAGAAGCGACATACTGCTTACAGACAGCAGGATGAATCCAGCTGTCAGCTTTTTGTACGCAGTTGGCTGCCCTCCACATGATGAAGTCATGAGAAAAATCCTTGAAATTGGTTCAACTCTTACTTAACCACTGCCAGTTGTATCATTGGTTTGTTGCATATAAGCTTCTTAAATGTTATTGGGCCATTGTAATTGGAAAACAAATAACACAGACAGGATAAGAGTGCAGTATTTGTCATCAGATAAATCTGAACACAGTACCATTTTCCCATTACAATAATTTTTGCCTTTGCTCTTACCTAATACATTTTCTTATTTTCTACTCTGACGCTCATCAAGCACATTTGAGTGAAGTGTCAAACCAAATTACAGCAGTGTCCGTTTAAATATTGCTAGTTTTTTTTGGCGCCAGTGCCATATGAAAGAGGTGTAATGGATGAACAGCTGGAGAGCCAATCTGAGTCTTGCTCTGAAAGGCGATGATTGTGATTGCAGTTCCACAGCAATTCTCTCCGCTTGGCTCTGCAAGGCGTACAGAGTGCAAAGCTAAGAAGACAGGTGGAGGCAAGCATGCAATGTAAAGGTGTAAAGTGTTCTCATTATTACATGATGATTATATGTTATCCAGATTATTTCACTGCACACTGTTGGCTTCACTGTTGTACAATCAGTAGCACAGGAAGGGGGGTGCTGCCGGGGCTGGTGGCTGCAGGGTGTAACATTACTGTTTAATTTAAGAAATGTTTTTGTGGAGCAACTCCGTTCTACAGACCTGTCGATCAAATCAACTAATTGTTTGGGCGAAAAAATTGTATGTCAACAAACACATTATTTAATCAGAGACAGTCCTGGTTTTATCTTTAAATATGCCTGTGAATATTGTCATTTGTAAAGTCAAAAGCAACTGGACTTGGTTATTTGTCGAGGAAGACGTTTCACCTCTCATCCAAGAGGCTTCATTAGTTCATTAACGCATCTGACCAGGCTGGGACTGTTCCAACTGTCCGGTGTGGAGATCCAGGTCACTAGATGTTAACTACCTGTTTCTCCACACCAGACAGTTAGAGGCATAAGTCCCGTTATATTTTTCACAATGAGGGGAAGATCTGAGGGCCGTCTGTCAGGTTGTCAGATTATAACGCTGAGGACAATCTACTTTAACTACATTATTCAATCCTGTTTGTAGCCAGTACTGATAACATCATCTTCACTTGACATGAACATGAGTGTTGAGAGGTTACACTGAACATGTACTATGCTGACTGTTCGCAGAGCGGCTGCTGCAACACCGGCTCCATCAGGCGTGAGAGCAGTGCCATAGTGGTGCGAATGTGCACTGCAGAGCCGCTGTAAAATGTTGTTCATGGTGCTGCTGCTAGACCGCCTCGTTAGATGCATGCATGCAAGTGTCAGTCTTTTTTTGAAAGGCTGAACGCCAACAAATGTGGATTGAATCAGAATATTGTGTTGACAAAAATGTGTTGTGCATGTTGGAAATGATTCTGTCTTTTGTCAATATTTTTTTTGCTTTTGGATATGTTTGAATCACACGAGTTGGAAACAATCCTACGCAGCCGTAGAAAAAATAAGAAGACGTCACTCAATCATGCATTCATATATTCATTCATTCAATGTTGTTTTTATAAGCTCACTTTAGCAGGGCTCTGTAATGTTGAGGTTGTCTGGGAGCAAATGAGTCTCACTTAGGTATACTTAGGTACATAGGTACCAGTCCCAGATTTACTGCAGGTTATAAAGGACGATGTAAAAAACCCTGTTATAATGCATAAATAGTTGCCGTTTTTAAATGTAAATGTTTGAGGGGAATATCTTCTTTTCAATGAAATTGCTGCTTTGAAAAAAAAAGAAGAGTAAAAGGAAATTACATCAAAATGACCTGTATAAATCACAGTAGTATTATTATTAACTCATCATGTTCCAATTTAATTGAGGCTTGCCAAGAAAGTACCACCAAGGCCCACTACAGACTGAGTTATTTGCCTACACGGTGCTGAAGGTGACCCACCATCCCAAGTATCTCTTGCTAGCTTGGTACTATATTTCCTGATTGAAATTTCAGTTTCACAGTTGTGTTTGTGTGATTTTGATTATTGATAAGTTGTTTCTGTACACAATGCGAGAAATCACAGCGTTTACTAATTTTAGCAGGTAGTAATTTCTCGATTTCTTGTTTGTTTCTTGTTTTGTTTTTTATCAAAGTAGATTTAAATAAATAAATGAAAAAGCCTAAAGCTCCCAATTGTCCACATCCATCAATATGTTCCTCAGCTTTTTTAAAGCATTCAGTGAGGCGTGCAGCCTAATTGAGCGCTTTGCAGCTTCCCCTCTGGAAATCCCAGGAGCCAAAGTCAGCAATCATGCAAGTATAAGCATGAAGCCTAATTTGCCCATCACTAAAATTAAGTAATGCACAGGTCTTTAGGTAGATGTAGAGTTCATACAGTCGGTGTTTACAGGGAAAATACAGGGAGTGTTTTATCAAGTATTATTAAATTCAAGAATACAGCAGAACAACAACCTGCACGTTTTTGTAATGGACAGGACATCAATTAAGACTCAACCTTTACTGTGGCATATCCACTGACATGAGAGATTTTAAAATGTGACTGAATACTGCCCCCCTTGGCTTGCTGCTGAGATGGTGTTCAAATGTGGTGGACTTCCAATGACACAGAACACTTTCATGTCAGTCTGGATTGAGGGCAGGCCCTGAAAAACATCTGCTACTGGAAAGAAATTAGGGATGCAATAAGCCTCCAGTCTTGGGGTATCGAACTGGAATGGAATTCCTTAACCTTTCTCAGTTGCCTTTTGCAGCTTGGAATATATGGTTTCTAATATGTGTCCAAACTGATGCTCAGTTAATTGGTCACGTGGCTGTATATACTGTACTTTGTTGTAACCACATTACCCCCAATCATAGGAAGCTGATCAACAGGTTTTTCATATCATGGATTTGAAGGAATTTAGAGTGTAAAGGTTATCCCATGTTTGGTGTTTTTAGTAGTCTAAAAAGTGTGTTGAGTAAAGGTAAATTGACTTTTATAGAGCCTCTCTAGTCTTCTGACCATTGAAGAGGCTTTTACACTACTTGTAACTACTACTACTACTTGTGTGTGTGTGTGTGTGTGTGTGTGTGTGTGTGTGTGTGTGTGTGTGTGTGTGTGTGTGTGTGTGTGTGTGTGTGTGTGTGTGTGTGTGTGTGTGTGCATGTGTGCGTGTGTGTGGTGCGGACATCGCTTTTCCTGATGTGTTATCAGTGAATATGATTTCCGGGTCCAAGCCAGTCCAAGCCTTGTATTTCTACAACATCACATGGTGTATTCCCCGTTGTTTGAACAGACCTGAGTTTTTAAAAAACAACTTCATTGTCATTTTACTTCTTTCTTATCAATAAAAAAAGATGTCTAACTGAAGAAAGAGGTGATCGTAATTGTTCACATTGTACAGCAACTTTCTATTCCATTTGTATCGTGCACCAAGCACTTCATTCAGCACGGTAATTTCACACCATCAAAACAGACAGTTTATCTCCTATGTAACAGTTAATATCTCCTAATAATGAGCAAAACCTTTTGACCAACAATGCCCCCCCCCAAAAAAGTGTCACGTACGAGTTAATATCTTGTATGTTTTTGCCAACAATGTCCAAAAAAAAAAAAAAATCAACTTGCCTTTCAGGGCTTCCATAGATTTAACAATTTAGGAAGGAAAACTTTTCATGTCAAGCTAGGAGTTTCACTGATATTCCAAGAGTACAAGAAGCATGACAGAGGCTTATTTGCTGTTTAAAGTTAATGAGTTAGTTCCTCAATCAGGAGAAAAGTGTTTGAAGTAACAGTTAGAATATATACCAGATAACTGCTGATTAAGATGTCAGTTGATTTCATTACATAATGTTCTTACATGCATAGGTGCTTTTGAGCATCCACTTAGCCATTATGCACCACACTACAAGTGTATATATGAAATCTTCCCAGTGAACTTGATATGCATGGTAAGTGTTTTCTTGTTTATTAAGTTCTTTTTTGTTTTTGTTTTCCTTTAAGGGATTTTAGGGAAAAAAATATAACTTTTTCCATTTACCTGTTGTGAATTTTAAGCTAAGTTTTGAAATGTCAATGAAGACATGTCATGAGAATATCCAACAAGGTGCAGACAGCGGAAACAGCTCACATCAGTTATGTGAGTTAAATGTTTGCTATGTCAGAAGTAATTTGGCAAAGGTGTTCCCACATCCCATTTATCACATTAACCCTATTTCAAAGGGGCTAAAACCACACTAAACGAGCGTAACAACGTTTATGTGCATTTAAGGAAGTATTATTGCATTTTGCCTTTAACATTCAGAAACACAGCTTAGGTCTTGATTTTGCTGGAATATTTTTCTGAATCTGAATCTGAATTTTATTATCTTGTATTCAAGCCATTTAGGAAATACCTTTGTCTATCTACAGGGTTTGAGGTGAAGTTGAATTAGGGTTTAATACAAACAAGATACCAGAGGTCCGTTTCACGAAGCAGGTTCAACAAACTCTGAGTCTAACCCTGAACTCTGAGTTGATCTACTCTGGGATAGGAAACTCTGAGTTTTCAGTTCCAGAATAGCAGATTTGCGTTAGTTTTATCAACTCGGAGTAGTTTGACCTGGAGTTAAGCGCATGCACCACAAGTAAAAAAAGACAGCATCAATGGAGCCCTGATTCGACGAGTCACCATGGCAACGGGGAAAAGGAGGGCTACGCTACCACTGGAATTGGAAATATTAATGCGCTCATACGGTGAGTTTGAGCATGTTTTTCGCCGAAAGTGTAACATCACTGCAGCAGCTAAAGAGAGGGAGACGGCGTGGGAGAACATTGCTGCTCGGGTCAGTGAGTAATCACAATAATATCACAGGGGAAACTGCTTGAGTGGTAGCCTATTCATTTATTTCATTTAGGTGCATTCCCGTGGGGGAGAAGCACACTTGGCAGCAGCTTAAGATGAAACATAAAAAAAAATGTTTAAACAGGTATAACCTCAGCACAATCTCACGGTGATACCTCATTTTGATCATGTTTTACATTGTAAAGTAAACATTACCGTAAGTGGCTGTTTTATACGTTGTATAAAAAACTCTTTGCAAAAAAACGCAGCGGAACACACAATATCTGCTGGGATGTGAGAGCATGACTTTGGTTGTTAATGTTGGAAATGTAAGGACGGATGAGGTTGTGTATGTAAATGATGGACTGTGACATGAAACTGTACCACTCAAAAAGATAATTGCCTGGAAATGCGACAACATCTATAATCAATAGTTTGATAATCATCTCCTGACGAATATTTAATTCTCTGCGCAGTAATGCTGCACCTTCATCCACGGGATCATTATCAAAAGGACGTGCCATGGTAGCGGCAATAGTCGCCACCTAATATAACTTCTAATGTCTGATTTTTGCAATGATTTTCTCAAAAAAACAGACAGAACTATACTACGCCAAAACTCGCCTGCTGACTGAATGAATGAGGAAATCAAATACTGTGTGTGGCTGAAAGAGGGCGGGGACAGAGAGAAACTCAAGGTTTTCTGAGAAAAACCTGGTCCTGACCAGGTTAGGTTCAGAGAGCATGTTACCATGGTAACTGACCGAGAGTTTAAGTTACCTCTCTCTGTGAAACAGGCTAGAGTTACCCCTCTCTCTCTGGTTTGAGTTACCTCCCTTTGTGAAACGGAAAACTCAGAGTTTCCCTCATTTCAGGGTTAACAGACTCAGAGTTTTCACTAAACCTGCTTTGTGAAACTGACCCCAGGTGCTCAGTGCAGACTATTTTGTCACCCTTGTGCATCTCACTGAGATCTTAACTGTAAACCTATCTACCACAATATTAGACACCCAGAGCAAGTGCTCAAGGAATGGAGCAAGTCTGTGTAGTTTGAGGTGGTGGAGGATTCAAACAAACCGGACTTCACTGTAATTTCTGTCCTGTTTATGTCCAGTGTTGTCACTCTACTTATGCTATACACACTTCTGTTTTATTCCCACACGTGGTCTTTTTCTAAAGGTAACCCTAAGTGGTTTTGTTGCCTAAACCTAACCACATAGTTTTGTTTGAACTCACACCATAGTGGAGCATCGCAATTTGACAGTTGGAGTTTTCAAACAGATGTTTTGATATAGTTTTGCTGTAAACATGGACCCCTATTTCTTCAATGCATCAAGACTTTTCTCTGATTTTTGATTTCCAGTGTGTTGAAAAAGTGATGCCAAAGGGTCTTGGCAAACCACCATATGTGACAGGATGTTCAATATCACAAACCATCATTAGGTGCCCCTCCATCCAACTGATTTCTGCACATTTCCATGTATATATAGTTGATGCTATTGAGAAATCAACTGACAGACCTGTAACACAGTATATTAGTTGCTTTTGTGTGCCAACACTTCAGTCTCCTCCTCATCAGTCAAGGCCTGTCTATTAGGAGATACATTTACCTGTAACCGCACAACTTTAGTATGGTTTTGTACGACCATCCACACACAGCCGGCGTTATCGGAGCCTGAAAGCAGTATCATTTGAAACCAGGTCTCAGAGTAGGAAGATTTAAAAATACCCCCCATGGCGTTGTCGTCTGGACGGCGAAACTGCATACTTTGTTAACGATGATGTCATCTCCCCACCTCGGACCACTAACCCTGGCAGCATCACACAACGACAACAGTGCTGCTGCGTGAGAGGAAGGAGACGAACCCATAGACTGTTTACTGAACTGGACTCTGAGCGACATGCATGGGAATGAATTAGGCCCAGCACATATTTCTCCCTTTCCCCTGATGCTCTGAATAAGGAGCTTAACTGCTCTCTAGTCTCTTTTTATAAATTAAGTTGCAAAGAAGGTGGGGAAAGTCTCTAAATGTAGTGAGAAAGTGGCGCCTGTGAGTGCTTTAGGATGGTGAAGGGGCTCACAGCAGCACCCTCTGCTCGTTGAGAACACTAACTGCAGAGTGATTGGTTCATCAGAGTCCAAAACACCACAAAAGTCTCCAATAACACCAGAAACAGTGACACATTTCTCCCTAGGATGGAGGAGGATTTGGGAAGTCTCCAGATTTGGCAAGAAACTCTCCAATGTTTGTATTCTAAACAACATCTGTTTTTCTCCATTGTTGGTGTATTTCTGTGACAATTACAATGCCACATCCAGGCCTGGCATGTGTACTACAGCGTTTTAAGACATTTTCACAGATTTCGTGTGGACATTCCTTGAACCAAGGCCGTGTGCGGAAAACTTTTTAAGAACGACAGAGAAAAAAAAGGTTGTTTTTGATCGTGTGGACGTACCCTAAATCTAAAACTGCAGAGAAAATTTTCCCAATCTACTCTGCATTTTCAAACAAATTATCATTTTCAAGCAATCATTTTTGTTTTCTTTTGAAGTGAGGTCACTCCCTGGGGCCTCATTGTCAAGCCTCAGAACATGGTTACCTTGCTATTTTCATTGTAGGACCTTGAATTTCATGTAAGGCTTCCAAACAAAAAATAAATTCTGCCTTTTATTTGGAAATGTTCAGGGCCAGTTACATTTTCTTAAAATTAGGTAGAGGCATTCACAGTGCAATAGTCTCTTGCCATTATAGACCTTTACATTTGTAGGAGTGAAAAGGATGACATCTCGTCAGTCTGTGTATGAGCAAGTACATAATCTTTTTCACTTCCCTGTTGAAATTGATTAAAACTGATGCACTCTGTGAAGCACATGTATTAATTGGAAGCCCCTTAGAATGACTTTTTCAGGAGTGGTGCATTGTTCTCAGAAACAACATCCTTGAAAAACCAACCATCTTACAAAACTGGGTCAAACTAACAGTTTTCCAAAACTAATTAATTATTCTCAGCTGTCATTTAATGTTGTGCTCTGCGGATTCAAAACGCAATTATGATAATTTTTTCTCATAACTCTGGTAGTCCCAGGTCTTTATGCAAATTGTGGGGGTCAATACAACAAGATGCTTCCATATCTAAAGAGATGCTGTATAATTCCTGATTAAGTTTATGTGAGTGAGTATATTCTGAATAACATAGTTGCAGGTCTGAGGTTTAAGACCATGCTAAGTACTGTAGACACCTTCTATGGACTGAAAGACAGTGTTTACATATATCAGTGGAATAAAGGCTACATAGAAAAGGTGTGAGGCATGGGTGAAAGGGTGAATTTAATTAAGCGTATCATCTTTTTTTGTTTCTTTGTTTGTCTTCCACCATTCCACAAATAGCTGCTATTAATGAGCTAACAAAGCAGGAGGACACAAATCATCTCTTTTATTTATTTTTTAGTATAGGCTGATGAATAGGAAGAAAAATAGAGACACCCCTATGTTCTATTTTGATGCAGTCTATATATATATATATATATACTGTATATATAAAAGAAAATACTGAAATTTAAAAAAATGTGTTAAAATGATATTGATAATGATATTGAGTCCACAAGAACGAGACGAAATTATAACACTTTTTAAAAATTTCAGTATTTGCTTTTAAGAAACGGTTGATTTTAGCACAGAGCTGTGGTGGTGCAGCAGGTGTCTATGCATAGTACTTGTGTTAGCCTTGTGGTCTACGGTACACAAAGAGGTAAAGCTCGGGAGCTGCCGACAGACGGCAGAGAATGTCCTAGCCTGTCATATTTGGAGGCTTCAGGTCCGTCAGTTGCCGACCCCTGATGTTAAAGAAGCTGCAGGGCTCACGTGTTACGTGTTAGGTGTTTGTGTAATGGTGCTGACGGTACTATCTTCTTACAGTGCTTACATATTGTTCCTGTCTTACCTGTTATCCACTTAGATATTGATATGGCGAGACATCTGGTCTCAGTCTGGAGCCCTGTGTGTGCTTCAAGATTCTGAAGACTAGTAGAAAGAGGTTTAAGTCACCGGTGGCTTTGGGGGTATGACAAATGCGCAGTAAAATCTGGTCTGCACTATCACAGGAAGCGAACAGTTCCACTGTGCATGTGCCATACCCCCAAAGCACCACCATTTTGATTGGTGCCTCTTTCCATGCCTTGGTCCGTTGAATATGAGAATGAGCAGAACTGGAAACTACAGATGAGGCACTAAAGGACATCAGATACATCTTTTAACCCCCAAACTCTCTGACACAGAAACTAATGGCTACTTGTTTGTGTTTCTTTATCAATAACTCAGACACAGGTTGTGTAATGTAATGTCACATCATGCAATACTACGCCATGTCATGTATTTGTGTCATATCAGTTTTGGAATATCCAGGACTTGACTGTAAATGCTGCCCAATGGGCCCCACTGTCTCAGAGTGTAACTAAAACAGGCAATGAGTCATTGTGAACTAATTAGGAGCACCAGATGGTGCCTCAAACGCTGGATTGGCAGCAAATGGTTATTACTTTTCATCTGTGTAATTTTAGCATCAAATTAAAAGAATTGCAGCTTCGAGATCCGTCTTTCCATTGCACCTACCTATTTTAACACATTTTTACAAAGCAGGCCTTGATGAGAAGGGTGTGAAGCTAAATCAATTATAACAACATTGAGCTGATTCACACCAGGTGGCGTGCTAAGCCAAAGACAATTATACCTCAACACCTTGTCCTGTGCAGCAAATCTTTCCGTTCATAACACCAAGAGAATATTAAAGAACTAACTCATAACTTGATTCTGATTAAGAGTTAGTGCAGTGTTAGTGGTTCTCAAACCCGGGTGTGTGACCTTTAGGGCGTGCCTCGAGTTATAAAAGTGGGGTTTGGCGAGGCTCATTATAAATTATGCATGGTTCTGCAATGCTAGGATAGCATGGGTAAGCTTATTAAAGGACTACCAGGTACAAACCTGTTCAACTTGAAGAGGTTTTGATACTTAATACATTGCATTATTACAATTAAATTTGTCTGTTGTGCTTCACAAATAGTCACCAAAGCCGCACACAGCTGCACGGTACCTTTGTCTTCAGATTATATTTTCTCCTTTTACACCTCTTTTCCAGGTGGCTGAGCACTATCTTGCTGCAACAAACAAGAAAGACACAGATATTTGTGCATGTTGCATACATAAACCCACATTCACAAAATCTGTTTTTGGATACCTGTCAATTATGATTACACATAATAAGATGCGGGTGCTTTGTTATCATCCCACTTGTTCAGAGAAGAAGTATTTTGAATAAAGCAGCCATTGGAAAAGAGTTGCCTCCTCTCCACTTGGTAATAGCAATTGTCAGCCCATGAATGGTTTTCCAGAACATGGCTGGTGTGTTCAACCAACGGGGAAAATGTGTGGACAGCTTCCATAGCAACTCGGAATTGGGAGGGGCTGATGGAGCAGATGCCTGTGAAATTTGCTAAAGAAACAAACAAGCCCTGAAAACATGTGAAAAAGAGGGAAAAAGGACTGGAAAAAACAAAATGCTGCCACAACTCTGTATACAGTACACAATCTGAATGTGTAGAGTTCAATGGCCCAACTAGTATCCCAAACCCTTAAAGATTTTGATATAACATTGCCATGATTCACTATGACTGTGTATGTTTTGATGCAAATGATACCAAGATACATTTAAAAAAAACAACCTGTAATCTATGTCCTCTTGGGTGCTATCTACGTTGCATTTGGAGAACATAATCTGCCTTTAAGGTTCCTTTCAAGTGAGATCTATGATTGTATCTCCATCTATACATAGATGGATAGGAGAGGATCTCAAACTTACTTTTGCCGTGTTGTTCACCTTCAGGTGCACTGCAGATATTCAGTGCCCTTTGTTTTGCTTAAGAGTTGCACACTTCCCTTATTCTCCTAGCACACAAACACACACCCCTTCATAAACATTATTGATTATGTTAAGCCTCCGTTAGCAGCGCTGCACTGCTCCACATACCATCCGTCTTCTCAATTTACTATCAACCATTTTGTCCTTCATTGCACCTCCATTTAGACACTCTTAATCCGTGCAGCTTCTATATCTATATCTGATTACACTTGGGTTTACAAGCTTTCTGTGCACGCCCAGTGTCAGAACAAATCCCCACACCTATTGCATGTTATCTTCTGTTGCCACTGCGTGTCCTGCAGAGTGTGATGATGGTGGCGGTCATCCAGTCTGTGGGTAAAAAACAAGATCTGAGGTGTAGGTGAAGAAAGGGCTGGAAAAGCAGCTGTTTAATGTGCCGCAACGCTGCCTCATTATGCTAATCCTCCTGCTAAGAGAGCCTCCATAAGATGCAGACATGCATGAGCTTGAATTGGCTTTGAAGAACAGAACATGCTCAAGGAATAAATCCACAGGGGGCTGTGTTTCCCCTTCTGTGTAAATGTGTGTGCATGGAAGGAAGTGTACTTGATATGAATGCAGTTTGCACCTCTTTCACCCACTCTCTCTCTCTTGTTGAAGAAGAGTGCAGTACTGTGGGCACCATAGAGAAAAACTAAAGAAAGTGGAACATGAAAATACTTGTTGTAGATATACTGTTGGTCTACCCTCCATGCTATGTGTATAAGTGGTGTAGATGTAAGATTGTTTTTAATATTTTGATATTTTTCAGCTGTGAAACCCGGGTCAGTATCATGTTCTGTTGCAGCTGGAATGAACTGACCATGATGGTATTTTTTTAACCTTGTGAGGACTGTTGTTGTTTATGTCATGGAACTTTACAGGCGTGTAGTTTAGAGAAAAATGAAGGTCGAGGTTGAAGATCGGTGTGGTCCGATGGATGAATGGATGGGTGGGTGGATGGATGGATGGATGGGTGGATAGATGGATGGATGGATGGATGGATTGATGGATGTGTGGGTGCGACAGAAACAGAAATGGGAAAGATATACTGATATCCCTCTTAACCAGCATCTCTATAAAGCTTAGGGATATAGGCAGACCACTTGAGTCACATTTGCATTTGCTGCTTCATTCAAGCTTTACAATAATGGCTTACCAGCCAGGGTAAGGATTTCATATGTTTATACTTCCTCCTGCTCTTTTTTGAACAAGTATTACGTATTTCATTTGTGTTTATAAGAAATTGATTGAGTTTATGTGTATGTTTTATTGTTCATTACCTTTTAGTATTTTGTTGTTACAAAAATTTTGTTTTGTGTGTTATTATTCATTCTTTTTTATTATTTTTGTTTTGTTTTTTCTTTAATTTTTACATGTTTTAAATAAAGAAATAAATAAAGCTGTAGTACTTTAGGTTTGTGAGGGAGTTCCCTCAAATACAGTTACATTTCTGCTCACTATTCACTATACATTTCTTGACATGATGTAAGTACCCCTGACTAACAACACAATAATGGACAGTATTCAAAGCATGCCTCTACATGTTGTGTTACTTGAGATCATTGGGCACATTGGATAGAAATTCCATCAGAAATTCCATCTAAATCCACAGAGGGAGGAGCTTCAGTTAGCTGAAACTGTCACTATATCCTGACAGCACAATGAGACAAACGATCCGTCAATATGTCATGTATCTCTACCTCCATCCTCTGTTGCTGTCTTTTTCCAGATCCCTCTCTGTGTGCTCCTAGTTGTGTCTGCTAGTTTCCACTGCATCCAAAGAAAAGCAACCAATCAGTGTCTCTGATACAGGGTCAATAACTATTCTGAACTCAGATCAAACTGTAAAACTAGGCAGCACTGGTGAAATATGAATCAATAGTATGATACTGTATTGCCTATTTCTGCCTATGTGTAATATATTATAACATATTTAAGTGTATTGTTTAGCTGTTAAATGAAAAAGTTTGTAATAAAGTCGAGCCAAAACCAAACCCTGCCAACCAGCTGGATAAACACTCACATACAGTGTTTTCTGAAAACACTATATGTGAGAAATATGCAATAGAGTACCAGAATATTGATTGCTATTTGATCAGCGCTGCCTAGTTTTACAGTTTGATCTGAGTTCATGAGCAATTATTAACTCGGTCAGAGACTCCTTCACTTTGATTGATGTTGGTTTTCAATGTTGGTTTACATTCCTTTTTCACAGATCTGTGTTATTGTGCACAATATATTCATAATTTCGGCAATTTTGAAAAAGAAAAACAAGAAACAAAGTTTTTAAAATTCAGTTTTAACAACAATGTCAGATCAGTGGCATCAGATTAGAGAGAAGAGAAGATCTCCACAGGTACGATTAAATTATCTTGGTTCTCCTTTGTTCTCAGATCTGTGTGTCAATGTATGAGGTCACCTCACATTCCGCCAACATGCACATTTAAATTAGTATTCATTTAAATGAAAGTTTGAATTTAGCTAAGAAGAAAAAGAAAGTTTCAACACCTTTAAACGCCTACTTCTGGATTAGCTTATCTGTTTGTTAGGTATCCAGCAACTACTGCTTCCATGAGTCATAAACACAGTATCAAAAACCTTCTGGGTGGTTTAATTTTTTAACATTTCTTAGATCATTGCCCTGGGGTGCCTCTGAAAAGCAGAAGAAACCCCCACACCCCACATCATCTGCACATTAATATGCTTTCCCTGGTGAATGAACCCCTGAGGCCAAAGTTAAGACAGTTTGCTTCCCTGCAGCATCTCAATTAGCTGACTTAACCAAAACTCTTTCACAAAAATATGAAATTTACTTCATGCTCCTATAGCTTATGTGGGATTCAAAAGCTTTAGACAGCACACTGTAAATGTACGTATATTTATCCTCTATTTGTTGGTTCCTCAGAACTTCCTTAATACATCAGATGGAGGAGAAGTGTGCTGTTGCTTTAAACACATGCATTTCGAGAAAGCCATGAGACTGAGCAGGTTCTTGGACATTTATAAATCACACATGGCTTAATGATGGAGAGGTCACTTTATACCTGAATGATCTATGATGTCATTTCTGGACTGTCACATAAAAGCCGCGGCTTGTGGCGTATATACTTAAGGTGGCTTAATTAACCCAGACCTTGTGATTGGAGCTCTGCTGCAGGACAGATGGAGGATGGGGGAAATAAGCCTTACTGCAATCCAATATTTCCAACTGATTTGTAGCTTTGATGGCAAACTCAGAGTATAAACACACTGGTCTCTTTCATACATACATACATATTAAATGCAAATGCATGTTTTATTAGTACACAAAGAAATACTGTCAATCTGTGTTGTCATATTCAAATTGGCTTTATTGACATGGCCATAATTGTGACAGATATTACCTTTACGATTGTTATAGCCATTGAAGCAGTTCAGATTTAACATTTTAGATGCAATAGTTTAACAATTGAGATGAAAAAAAATTATATTTTAAAGGAGCTTAGTCGTGTATTTTCCCTCGGGCTGTGGCATGCTCTCACATACTGTATTTTGTGGACCCTATGGCAATATCAGGTTTCACACAGAGTAAATGTTGAATTTTGTTTTTGTGTGCGACCTAACCCTAACCCTAACCCATGTGTGAATATCAAGGTTGCATTATTTTTGTAAGAGATTTGAATATTGCAGTGCTGCTCTGGCTCAACCTATTAATGTCCAAACAGATGCAGTCTATTTTCCCTGGGTTGCCAGGTTTGCCTGTGTCAACCAATCTCAATGGTGAGGTTGTATTTAGTGTATTCTTTTGGAGTTTACATTGATTCTTGACCTCATGAACAGCATTTGAGAAAACAATGCCACCTCCTTTTGAACATAACACATGATTTTCATCAGCAGACAGAGTTTGCACAGATGTCATGGAATAGTAAATGATCAAATTAAAAAAAATGTAAATGTTGAGGGTCCTATTCTTTCTATTCTGTTTGCTAATCCACATAGTTATTGCAAGGAAAATGAGTTATCAGATGATCTTACTGCTGCACTCATACACCGATTACTTTAAATGATGCAAGGCTACATTCATTTTAGCATTTCTATATTATGCCAACATTTCTCTAATGTATTGGTTATTAATAAAACAAAGGCAACACCTTACCTTTTATTAACTATTAACCATAGAATGATTAATTACATTACCTTATGATTCATTTCATTCTGTTATTATATGAAGAATTTCTTTTTTTTTTTTTTTTAATCTATTGATTATTATTATTTACTTTTGTGTTTTGAGATATATGGGTGTGTCTAACTATATAATGCATAATGATTCAGCGCCAACCCGACATGATATGGACTCCTAAAATAGATGAACTAGCACTATCATCAAATGCAGCTGTCATATACTTAGACAGGTTACACATTGGATCTCACTACAGCAATAGAGAGATATATTATTCACATCATGATTTACATCTGCAGGAAAAATAGTTGTAATGTATTGTTTCAACCAGTGGGGAGCAATGTCAGACTGAGAAAAAGCTGCTTGGGACAATGGAGAAGTGGATATGAGTGTAATACTGAGGAGAAAAAAAGAACACGTAAAGGGTGTGGTTCCTGTATTCATGTGTGCTCATTCAAGTCTCAGTTATGAAGAAAAAAAATAACCATGTAGGATTTTCGTATTCATATGACCTGTGGTCTGTATCCTTAGGTACACAGAGCTGATGTCTTCCACACAATTTGAACAAGCAGTTTGAGCCTTAAGAAGTCCGATTACATTGTTGCTTGATTATAGTATTAACTGTTGCATCTGCTATGATGTATTTCTTTGTCAATACGTTGATTTAACAAGCATCAGTTTTTTAGCTATTATAACATGTTGGAGAGAAGAAAACGAGATGGACACTATTAGACTAACAGCGATCATCTCACACATGAAGCATGTCACACTTTGAAAAGAATATCAGCAGCTTGTCAGTTGGAAGAATGAGTTTGTGCACTTGGACCTAGATTGCCCCTCACTCTCCCTGCTCTCTCATATCTTTTTCTGGAGAGCTTAAATACATTGGCAAAGATATCAAAAAGCTGCATTCAGGAGATAGCCTATCTATAAATTCCTCCAAGCTAACAACCCCCTCTACCCAACATCTCCCCAGAGAAGCTGAGCTCTCTCCAGCTTGATCACACTGGCTTTGTGCATATCATATTACTAGAAAACCCGATAGAAATACAAAACTAAAAGGATGGCAGCATTTACAGGCAGGGGAAGGCTGACTCAACTATGCTTCTGTTTTTCTTCTCTAGTTGTGGCAAAATGGACTGCGTCTTCAATGAGAATGGACATGTGTCCGCCAATGTCATTTAATGGCTGTGAAAAGACATCAAGGAATTGTAGGAACATCCCTCTATTGTTGTCTCACCCTCCTGTTTTATGTAAAGTCAAATCCTTAATGGGCAGGAACAGGACCCCATTCGAGAATATTGGGTATGGTGCTTATTTATTTATGGTAATAGTCTCAGCCTCGACATTTAGTAAATTCTGAGTAATAGTCATAATGGGGATTATTGATTTGCTATAAGCAACCTTAATAAGGTATTAGGTTCTTAATCTTAAAAGTGTAATGAAAATGAATATGGTCTATTATAAATGTTTGTTTACTGTATATACGAGAGCAATGAACACCTTACTTCTGTACTTTTACCTTTCTTAACCTTATTTATTGATTTTATAGCATCGTTACAGAGGTTGCTCTCAGTTGTGTTGTAATATGACAATACATATATTGTATTGTATTCTATCTATTCAACAAAATTACAAAATAATGTTACAAACAGTACAGTTTGAATGAAATGACTGACTGTGTGACAGGATCAATAGCATCCAACGCCTCAGCTCTATAGCTTTCAGCCACTTTCAGCTCATTGTTTGGTTCACTGGTCTGTATGGTTGTTGAGTCCCAGCAGCTGTCACTGACCTCGCAGCTCACTCACACACTTACACACTCACTCACTCTTACTTTCACTCTCTCACACACAGACAAACACACACACACATACACGCACGCACGCACGCACGCACGCACGCACGAATGCACGCACACACAAACTTAGTTTGTACACTACTGCAAAAAAAAACAGGAATAGATAAAAAATTTTCAGGGAGCCAAAGTAAACAAGGAGCAACAGGGGCAAGAAAACAAAGGAATGTTGGAACTACACTTGTCAGGAGGTGAGAAAAGAGACTGATGGGATTCTCATGTTGTTCTGCCTCTGTTAACCCTAGAACACCATTTCTGGGTGGTTTTCACCCGAGCAAATACATTTCTGTGATTGTCATTATGCTGCATTTATCTGAGTGTCATGTGTGTGGTCTCTGTGTAGCTTCAGTATTGTCTTTGAAATCTTTGATGGCATGGGTGTTTTCCTAATCCAAAACAAACAACCAGTCCAGTTGTTTTTGACTGAAATTGCTTTGAGGATAACGATGACCTGGACGAATGAGAACATTCACAGGCCTAATCCAAAACACACTTTTTCCTACAGGCATATGTTTGGGTGATTTTCACCCAGCAATAGTGATGGAAGGTAGAGTAGGTTTTTGGTGGATTCTACCCAGAGAAAGTATTAGTTGTGTGCAAAGGACACTGAGCCTTCACCAGGAATGGGTGGACCAAAAATAAGTGATGGTGTTTTAAATTACAATATTAAGAGGAGAAGGTTCAAGATGAGCCAATATTTTAATGTGCATTTGGGGCATTTGGGGACAGCAGAAACAAGCTGTAATTATAACACTTTATATGTTGGCCTTGTTAGCACACATTTGCTTAATTACACATCCAGATGACACTGAGCGACGTTAGCACTAATTTAAAGTCACATTTAAGGACTGTGGTTTAAACAAAAACAACAGAATATGTCGTGTCAGCATGTTCCCCATCGCTTTTGGAGTGAACGCCCGGTAATAGGCTAAACCACACACTGCACTAATCTTTAACGGTAAGACCAGGATAGAAATAATAAAAAGTTTCCTCCTTAAAAAGTAAATAAAAAAACAAGAAAGTTGAAACCAAATTGAAACAATAAAATGTATCAACTAAATGAATGCAGTGAATAGGAGCATGAGACTAAAACACAGGGTCCGTGTCTCTGGTGGTGTCCATCTTCCTCACTCTGTTACTCAGGCCAAGCCTGTAAAGAAACTCAGGGCCAGTCAAACGTTCTTTTCTCCGGTACGGATTCACACATACAGACTCGTGTCACAACAAACATCGATCTACAAGGTACTTACTTGGAAGGGAGAAGCGTTAACTTCTCCCACTTTTAGCTGCTAGCGGTAGGTGTTTGTTAGAGCCTACTCACACTGTCCTTTTGGCCGCGGCCAAAACCGGTTTTTCAGCTAAAGCCTAGAACCTTTAAGCAGTGTGAGTGCACCCGCTCCGCGCACAACTGCGGCCAGCGGGCCCTCCACGGCCCGCTTGAAAGAGGTGTGCTTTAGCGGAGCCGTTTGCACATGTACGAGCACGAGCGTGCGCACGTGTACGAGCACGAGCCCTACGGCAGTAGCGTTATGTCCGCCTGTTCGGACATGTAAATAGAAGGACGGACCATGCGCGGACATTTAACAACAACAACAATGGCGGTGAAAGGTTCACGTTGGTGTGATGCGGAGATGGAGTGTTTACTGCAGATTTGGTCGGATGAAAATATTCAAAATCAGGCGACAAGACGCACAAAAACTCCGACGTCTGTGGAAAGATTTGTAAACAAAGCCACACACACGCGATCAATGCGTGTGACGTGTTACGGCGTGATGGCGTATGGACAGCAAGAAGCATTGGCCGGCCCTGGCAGTGTGAGTACAAACGGGGCTGGGGTGTGGGGGGGAGAGGGAGGGGGGGCAAGTACCCTAAAGTCCGGGTCGCGGTCCGGGAGGACAGTGTGAGTACGCTCTTATTGATGGGTAAATGAGGCTTCATGAGGCCTCATAAAACTCATAAAACTGCCTTTATTTTCTGAGCCCACTAGATGGACCTCTTGGTCTAAAGAAAAAGGCTGAATGAATGGCAATTTATTGTGCTTTTAAGCCTTTGTTTAACATAGAAACGGCACCTAGTGGGCTCAGAAAATAAAGAAAATGGTTCATATACCTTATTCAAGCCTCATTTGTCCATCACTAGTGCTTGTTTCACTTGTGTCTCACTCCGCTGTTGGTTCCTGTTCCTGTTTTGTGTCCTCTCCGTCCGACTCTGTTCTTCTCATTGTCCTCTCCTGTGCTGTTGCCCTTCTGCCCCTTTTATCTAAAAGCACACAATGAAAGTTTTTGACCCAAAGGTGACAGTCTTTGGAGCTGATTGCACATCACGATGGCGGAAGTGAAAAATAAACACACACACACACACACACACACACACACACACACACACACACACACACACACACACACACACACACACACACACACATATCGTTCAAAAATAAAAGCATGCAATAAAATAAAGTTATAACACAGCAAATACCTTAAACACAACACATTTAAAAAGCCATGCTCAGGCAGTAAATTAAACTTAAAATCAACTTCAGCCTCATGACAAATACCTCCCCACTGAGACATCTTTTCTGAAAAGTTCAAAACTAGAAAAAAGTTGACTTTTTTCAGAGGAATACCATGGGATGTCTTGCAGCTTAGCTGTCTAGCCTTTCACGGACTGGTGTGTTTTTGAGCACATCTTTGACACTTGGAGGCTTGTCCGTGCTCCATTTATTTATCTATTTACTGCACTCCCCAGACATGTTTGGCCATCCATATCTATAGTACGGGGCCTATCACAACGCTAGGCTGATGACACTGAATGTGTGTGTTATACTCATTTAGCACTGAGGTATTGTGTTTCAAATGAGAAACATAGTTTTTTCTGTTTTTCTGAAAACATTCACTTTTTTTAATTGTCAATCAAGTTTTACTCTTTGATGGTGGCTAAACAGGGTCGCAAATACATCTCCTGCATGTCTAGCAAAGATACCGTGATATTGATGAAAATATAACACATTTTAGAAATACTGAGGCTTTCTCTTCACAGGCACATGACAGCCAATTTTACATCCTGTTCACCGATGCCACTGCTCCTGCCACTGGCACGCTGCTGCTGGAAAACGAGTGATGGGGAGACGCTCCATTTGTGGCATTTCTCTCATGGCCCAGGATATCCAGTTGAGGAATCGATATGATATCCTTGACCTAGAATTCCAATCACTCCCTGTGTCACTAGGTGAGTCCAGAGGATCCTCACTACCACCAGCCGGCACACTGATTACACCTGTGCGTTTCTGGCATTCCCTTTTTTTGCCACTCAATGCTGAACGTCATTCGAGACAGCAATACAGAGAACTAAACTGTGCTCACTTTTCTCCTAAATCCCCTGTCTGCCCTCTGTCACCGGCGCAAGCCTCTCACGGCCCTAAAATACCTCATCCCCCTGCTTTTCTAGTGGTCGGGTCGTCCATATCACGCCACATTTCTTTTCCTCAAGCAAAAACTCTTTGCTTTCCAGGTGCCACAGTACAGGTCATGACTGACACAATTCCAAAATAATAATCCCTTTCCCTTCTCCCCTCCCTTTTTTAGTGAATCAGCTCCTCTCAACTTCAGTTTTATAAGAGATGGCGGAAAACAAAGCTCCAGGCTCACTATGACATCAATGAAGAAATAAGTCAAATCTACAACTTGAAACTGAGAAATGCAAGACAATCCTTCTTCTTAGACATCATTGAAAAACAATAATAATGATTATTTATGCAATCAGCAACCAGTATTTTCACCTCTTCCCGAAAGCTCTCCAACCGAGAGTTCCCAGATGGATATGCAGAGCAAATTATGCAAACTCCAAGGGCCTGCAATGAATTTGCTTTTTGAATTTCCTTCTTCAATGACAAAATTCAGAAAATGAGGCAAAGTCAGTGCCTCCACATCAGGTGTAGGACATGTGTTGCCCATGTGTCGGCTTCAAATCAATGAAAATACCATGACACAATTTTATGTGATTAACTTTAAGACTTTTGATAACATTATAAAACATCTGAAATCCTCCTTCTGCTGCCTCGATATTCTGCCAACAGGCCTTTTCAAAAATATGCCTCAGATCTTCTACAGTTTGTAAACATGTCTCTTCTTTCAGGTGTATTCCCACAGGCCCTGGAAACAGCGGTTGTAAAGCCTCTATAAAGAAAGAAAAATTTAGACCAATTTCAAACCTTCCATTTCTCAGAGAAGTTTGAGAAGTCTAAACCTCCCATTTCTCAGTAAAATAATTGAAAAAGCTGTTTTTATGCCGCTGTTTCGATGTCTTCCAGTAAGGATTTAGACCACACCACAGCACTGAGACAGCTCTTTTTAAGGTCTTCAATAACATCCACTAAAACACAGACAATGGCAAAATTTCAGTCTTAGTAATACTGGATCTCAGTGCTGCATTTTACACAGTTGTTCATACTTTTAGATCGTCTGGAAAACTGGGTGGGCCTTTTGGCATGGGCAATAATTACATGTTGCGTTCCCCAAGGCTCCATTTTGGGGCCTCTTCTGTTTAACATCTACATGCTTCCACTAGCTCAGACCTTGAAAAACAACAAAATATCTAACCATATACACGCAGATGACACACCATCATCTGCACCTGGCCGCTATAGTCCAATACAAGAACTACGTAGATACACTGAGCAAATAAATGATAGGATGGAGCAGATTTTTCTCCAATTAAACAAAGAAAAACCGAAATTATTATTTTTGGAGCCAAGAAATAACGATCAAAAGCTATGACCCGGCTTCAAAAGTTAATTCCTAAAACCACAGACAGAAACTTAGGTGTAGTCATGGACTCAGATCTGAACTTCAACAGCCACATTCAAACAGTCACAAAGTCAGCCTGAAGAAATATAAATATCATTATCTGCGGCATCACACTTGCCATTTCCTCAGTCACAGAGCGTGAATACATTTTTCAATGAATTCACATATCACACTAGCCTTGCGATACCATCCTGATCTTGCGAGCTACAATGTATTGTATTCACAGATCAATCTGGTAACTTGCGGCAGAGAAAATTTGGAGAAGTTTGCCCAAGCGAACAAACCAGTCAGCGTTGGTTTTGAGGCGAATCCAAGTGTGATGCATCGAGAAGCCACTGTTCAGAGTAAATAACATGTGGGCTTTCACGAATGAGTTGAGCGCAGCTATTGAGCAAGCCACTCGCTAGTGCTTTTCTCTATTGGATCCTTGTGTTGGATTATGGACACCTGAAATTGTGCCTTTTATCCGGAAATCCACGCTACACAAATGGCAAATATCCTTTACCTACATGTTTTTTACTTTCTGAGCTTTGCCTCGACGCTGTTAGTACATCATATGCGTTGTTGCTCTGATTGGTTGATTTCAGAATCAGAATCAGAAATACTTTAATAATCTCCGGGGGGGAAATTATTTTTGTTAAACAACTCCAGATCTACAAACAACAAATATTATACAGACTAAACATATATTAGAAAAGACTCAAATATGAATTTACAGAAACTAATATTTACAGTCGTGAAGTATTTACATGATCAAAGATTTTCTGTGGTTGAGTCTGAATTACCAAGAGGAGGTGACAGACTCTCCAAGGAATGCATTGTATAGTTTAATGACCACAGGCAGGGACGATTTCCTGAGGCGCTCTGTGGTGCATCTGGGTGCATCTGGGTGCAAGGAATCTTCTGCTGAAGGTGCTCCACTGCTGGGCCAGTTTGCGAGGGTGGGAGGATAGACCACCATTGTCCAGGATAGACCAGAGCCTGGTCAGAGCCAGCATCCTCCTCTCTGCCAGGGCCGTCAGGGTGTCCAGCTCCTCCCCCACGACATCACCAGTCCTCCTGATCAGTTTTTTCAGTCTGTTGGTTTTGCCCCAGTATGTGACAGCGAAGAAGATCATAGAACCTCAGCCTCCTCAGGAAGAAGAGTCGGCTTTGGCCCTTTTTGTAGACAGCCTCAACGTTTCTAGTCCAGTTCAGAAAATGCTTCTCTATCACCAACATAGGTGGTCATAAACAGAGGATTTATCCGCTCATCAACCAGTATTTCCGGCTCTACCAAAAAGATCTCCCAACGAGGCTTCCCATATGATATGGATATGCAGAGCAAATGCGAATTATGCAAATGAATCCATCTGGCGGAGTCAGGATAACATATCACAGCATTGCTATGCATTTTACTTACATTAGCTGATTGCCAACCCGATAAAAATTGGTCTGCGATCCTGTCTTTGGGAAAGACTGGGCTAAATTGTTGGGTCTATGTTTTTCATAAATAAGTCATAGAGTGTGGTCTTTACCTAGTTTGTAAAGTGTCCTGGGATAACTTTTGTTATGATTTGGCACTATAAATAAAATTGAATTGAATTGAATTAAATCCTTAAACTGTCCCTTGTCTACCTCGACTGTCTGTGTTTGAGACCTCACTTTGCTCCATGAATTTACCCCAATGACAGAACCAACTGTTCAAATATTTGTTCATAACAACAGCAAGGAGGATGGGCCTTTGAAAGCGGTCAATTTTGTCTACTTTAATTTTTTCACAAAATGTATTGCATGTCTTTCAAAAAAAAAAAAGGAACATGTAACACATCATAGCATATGAATGTAGGGCCTTACAATGTCTAAATTGAATGTCAGATGGGAAATATTTTTAGTCTTAAATGAGGCTTTCCATCAGTCAGACGTATGTAGTTTTAACTCTTTTTCTCAAGATAATATTTGATCAAGGGCATTTTTTAAGGTGGTGGACTTGCTTTAGTTAACCAGTCAGACAGATATTTCTTGTTGGGACTTTTTGAAGCCACATTCATAACCTTAGTAGAGCAAGGTTAAGTGTCTATATAAAATGTCCCATTCTTTCCCTTTAATCCTGCCAATGTCATTATGCATATCTACATGTCAAAACAGCCTCATTACATTCAGCACTTCTCTCCATACTTAAACTTTGAGCAAAGGACTCAACCTAACAAATCAAAAGCTTCTTCAGGTGGACAACTGCAGCAGGCTATCATCTTTGATCCTGTGCCTGATTGAAAGCAGTACAGCGCACAGCTCCTCAAAGGAGCACCACAATGGCCACTTGTATTCATCTGTCCTTTGGGTGATTATTTGTCCTTTTATTTCCACCAGTCTATTATTCTAACCAAATCTGCATGATCCTCGACATATTTATTTCCAGCCTGCATATGAGGTTAGTCATCTGCAGCCCATAATTGAATTGTTGGCTGGAAAACACATATTTGCTGGGGCTGCTGCCCCATCTGGTATACTGTCTCTAACCTTATCAAAATCAAATGGGCAAGAAATATTCCATGAAATATCAAAGGCATCACCAGGGCTTTGTCTCATATCTATGGAAATGTATGTTTTCTGCAGTCAAGCTTACAACATTCAGTTGGTCTCATTATTTTTTTCTTCACAGAAATAGTGCTACTCACGTCTATGGCAGTCACAGCAGACATATGTCTATGCTGTCCTCATTCACTGTTTGTACATATACTGTAAATAGGAAAGGTAACGCATTGTAATTCACATGTATGACCTTATATAAATAAAACTAAAACTGAAATTAATTGATGTTCACTTTATTAATTAATTAGTTAATTGTTGTTGTTTTTTTAACCAGGCAATATCCTTTCAGTTTAGTTTTAGTTTGACAATATTTTTTACTGATTATTTGCGTTTTAACTTAAATTTAGTTAACGATAATAACCCTGCTTTGGAGACGTGCTTTAATGAGTTTGTATCATGAGCACAGACATGGGGAATATCATACACGGTTCTGCATATGCATTCACGCTCTTCCACTGGTTGATAATTGATGGTAACAAATGAAGCAATGTGCCAACAAATGTAGTTGCCAAAGAAGCAAATTAGCAAGCAAAATGGATGTGGACAACTTAGGTTCCAAATTTGTCAGAAAATTAGTTTTGCAAATATTTTACAAGGAAGGAAATGCTTTTTAAGATGCTTATTAGGATACACAGAAAGTACTTTAGAGAGAAACATAACACTACAGCATTTGCTGTAGAGTTAATGCCCCATTCACAAGTATATAGACGGACGGCAACCGTATGGACAAGAGTAAGATGATGAGAGGTGAGAGCGGCGGACAATACGATAATGGTAGATGGCATTCCAATCGAATGTTCATTCATTCATTCATCTTCAACCGCTTATCCCGGGGTCGGGGTCGCGGGGGGTGCTGGAGCCGATCCCAGCTGACATCGAGCGTGAGGCGGGGTACACCCTGGATAGGACGCCAGTCTATCGCAGGACACATAGACACGAACAGAGACAGACAACCATTCACACCTACGGGCAATTTTTTAGAGTCATCAATTAACCTAGCACGTGCATGTCTTTGGATTGTGGGAGGAAACCGGAGTACCCAGAGAAAACCCACGCAGACACGGGGTGAACATGCAAACTCCACACAGAAAGGCCCAGGCCGGGATGCGAACCTGGAACCTTCTAGCTGTGAGGCGACAGTGCTTACCTTTTTCTGTCATCAATACACAAATTATTTAGCTCCCTCACACAAGAAGAAAACATGGTCAGTCTGGTCACTGAGAAGATAATAATTTTGTTGTAACAATACCTGGAATAATATGCATAGCGCTTGAAATCCTACGAAGATATTACAAGAAGCTACATGCATTACTAGAATAATATAACTCTCATATAAACTTATGTGAACCGAAATGTTGGATTTGAGATTGTGTAAGGCAAGGCATGTTAATTTGTATAGCAAACTTCAACAACAGAGTAATTTGCAGTGCTTTACATTAAACACTAAACGCACTAGAAAGAAACACATAAAAAGGCTTTGAATTATAAAAAAAGAAATTGATGCTTCTAAAAGGAATTTTAGACACAACATAAAGCAATAACTACAGTATATATTCAATGCAAATTGAGGCTTATGAGTTAAGAATTTAGTCATTGAATCCAACAATTTGTGGCAGGCTTTGGGGTCCTCACCACACAAATTTGGTGCCTAAACAACCCACCAAAAACATCTTAGCCATTCACAGATGTACTTTTGGTCACATACTTAGATGCCAATTATTCAATCGTCATTTGTTCAATTATAAAACATTAAAAGCATTGGACATTCCTGTTAAAAAATTTAAAAATATCTGGAGAGAACTTAATCCTACAATAAAAGACTATACTTTCTACTCGGCTAGACACAAATCATACTCTCGAATAGATTTATTTTTTTTACCTCAGGATCATCTCTCATCTGTAGTCTCATATGATATAGGCCCCATTCTTATATCGGATCACTCACCAGTTTACCTGTGGTTATCCCTTCCCCAGCAGACATATCAAGCTAAACAATGGAGGATCAATGCCTCACTCCTTACAGACTTTGAAGCTTGTAATAATATTAGAAAATGGCTAGAACAGTACAGACAGGATAATGCGTCCTCCCCAGTTACCCCGGCAGTGATGTGGGATGCAGCTAAAGCAGTAATTAGGGGCCAGCTGATCTCTTACACATCTGCAAAGAAAAAATCTATCATTAAACAAACAGAACAACTTAAGAAAGAGTTAATAAATTTGGAACAATGCCATAAACAATCTCCTACCGAGGAAAACTTGAAAAAACTAAATGCAGTCAGAACTAGTCTCAATCTCATCCAAACAGAGCATATAAAAAAACTTCTATTCTTTACTAGACAGCAATATCATGAATATGGTAATAAACCAAGTAGACTTCTAGCCTATCAACTCAAAAAAGAACGTACAGAAAATACAATAAAGTGTACACGTAATGCAGCAGGCCAGTTGAAATATGATACACAATCAATTAAGTCCTCATTTCTTGATTTTTATACACAGCTCTACGCGTCAGAAAATCCCTCCGAAACGGATATTCAGAGATTCTTGGAAAGAGTATCCCTACCCTCTATTTCAGAGGACAAAAAGGAACAATTGAGTGCTCCGTTCACCCCAGAAGAGGTGCTACAAGCAATTAAGTCAATGCCCTCCGGAAAAACCCCAGGTTTAGATGGGTATTCTATAGAATTATATAAGGCTTTTTGGCCACAAATCCAGCCACTTTTTATGCCCATGGTAACAGATTATTTTGAAAATGGTGTTCTTCCTGACACTATGAAGACAGCAATAATATCATTAATACATAAGAAGGACAAAGATGCTGCTGAATGCGCATCATTTCGCCCAATTTCATTACTTTCAGTTGACTTTAAGCTATTGTCAAAATTAATTGCACACAGGCTAGAAGACTTGTTGCCCCAGATTATAAACTCCGACCAGTCCGGCTTTGTGAAAGCACGCTATGCATCTGACAATATCCGGAGATTGTTAAATATAATTGACCACTCGACCCTACACAACACAACAGCCCTACTACTTTCGCTTGACGCAGAAAAAGCGTTTGATAGGGTCGAGTGGTCATATTTGTTTGCCGTTCTGGAGAAATTTAATCTTGGTGAAAAATGTATTGGGTGGGTTAGAACTATGTATAGCGATCCACAAGCCCAAATATGTATAAACGGTACCCTTACTGAAAAATTTAATCTGTTTAGAGGATGTCGCCAGGGGTGCCCTTTATCTCCATTTTTATTTAATTTGGCAATTAATTTGGAACCACTAGCGCAAGCTATACGGGCTGATGAAGAAATTGCTGGTATCAATATTGGGAAAACAAAGAACAAAATTTCACTATACGCTGATGATATAATTCTTTACTTAACCAGTCCAGAACAATCAATCCCAGCGGTCCTAGACCTTATTACTGAATTTGGAACAATATCAGGCTATAAAGTCAATTTGACAAAATCCAATGCTTTATTGATTAATTCATCAGTTTCCAACAGACTCAAGGCCATCTCACCGTTCACCTGGGCTCAGAACAGTTTCAAATATCTTGGTATATATATTATAAATTATGTTCCATTGCTTAAAAAGGTTAAGGAAGAATTAGAACATTGGAAAATGCTCCCTATCTCATTTCTCGGACGAATCAATGTAATTAAAATGAATGTCCTGCCCCGCTTTAGTTATTTATTTCAGTCACTGCCCTGTTACTTGGATAAAACATTCTTTAAATCTATAAACAAAATTTTGACCTCTTTTATCTGGAAAAATTCCTTGCCAAGAATAGCTTTTAAAACTTTAACAAAGTCCAGAGAGAAGGGGGGACTGGTATTACCAGACTTGCAGATGTACTATTGGGCCGCCCAGACAAAGGGCTTGATTAGCTGGGTGCAAAGACGTATTAATGCACACTGGATAGACATAGAAGAAGAACTTTGTACTCCCATTTCTACAACCTTGCTACCATTCATTATAAATATAAATGCACTACACCAAATAACAAAAACATATGTAGTTTACAACACTCTTCGGGCTTGGCAAGATGTAAATAAGTTTTGTGGGAATTTTGGCAAAATCTCCAGGCTCTCTCCCTTATCCTTAAACCCAGATCTACCACCATCAATTGGTGGCTCCTTGTTTACAAAGTGGAGAGACAATGGTATACATCAATTCCAACATTTGTTTGCCGAAGACATGCTCAAGTCCTTTACAGACTTAATGTCAGAATACAACATCCCAAAACAGGACCTTTATAAATACTTACAAATTCGCCATCTAATAAATACTCTAAAAAAGGAAAAACGCCTATCCTTGGGGCTGACAAATCTTGAAGAGATTTTGGTGAAATCCACATCATTAAAAGGAAAAATCTCTGTAATTTATAGTACTTTGTTGAACCATTACAGCTCTTCCTTGACCCCACTTAGGAATATATGGCAGAAGGATATGGGATGTGCATTTGATGAAGATCAATGGGATACCATATGTCAAAATGTTTTTTCCTCACTGTCATGTAACAAAATAATCGAACAAAATTATAAATTCATGCACAGGATGTACCTTACTCCACTCCGCTTAAGTAAAATGTTTTCCAACTCATCCCCCAGATGTCATCGATGTAAAACATGTATAGGTTCAACTATGCATGTCTTTTGGGAATGCAAGAAATTAAAACATTTCTGGAAAGCGGTACATGATCTAACTGTTAAGGTTGTGGAAACCCAGCTAGACCTTACACCAACACGGTACCTCTTTGGTACGGAATTGGACAAGACACTGGACACCACGAGCAAGAAGAGGATTGTCATAATGTCCTATATAGCAAAGAAGTGCATCTTGCTTAACTGGAATCAACAAAGACCCCCATCGTTTAATCTGTTTAAACAAATCTTAAATGAAACTTTAAGACTGGAACAACGCACATACGCTCTAAAAAATAAGGGGGATGCCTTCCAGAGGATATGGGAACCGTTTATGGACCTCTGACACTATTATACCATAATAGGGTTTGACATGCCTACATAACATCCACAAGGATGAAAGGTGAACTGTGACCATGGACTGATTTGATTTGATTTGCTGTATTTTGTTGTTGTTATTGTTTTTCTTGCTGTTTGTTTTTCTTCCCTTATTTTTGTTTTGTTTGATTGTCTGTTATGTCACTTAAATGTAAAAAAATATGTAAAAAATAAATAAAAAGATAATTGAAAAAAAATTAAAAAAAAAATTAAAAATAACCAAAGGCAAGAAAAGCAATTTCTGAAAAGGAACTTTCAGATATCAATTATGAATTTAGTATTATTTTCAAGAGAGGTAATATAAGTTACAGTGCAGTGCAACCAGTTAATACATTGTTTTGTTTACTGAAAGGCAGCAGCAAACAGGACGGTCTTCAGTCTTGATTTACAAAAAAAAAGTTGCAATAGACCTGCAGTCTTCTGGGAGTTGGAATTTGTGGTTTATATACACTGAACGCTGCCGCTCCATGTTTAGTTCTGACTCTGGGGACACAGAGCAGACCTGTCCCAGATGATCTAAGAGGTCTGAATGGTTAAAAGCAAAGCAGAAGTTCAGAAATGTATTTTGCTCCTTAACCATTCAGTGCTTTATAAACCAACATAGTATATTGAAATCAATTACTTGACAGACAGGACGCCAGTGAAAATACCTGAGGACTGGAGCAATATGATCGACTTTTTTGGTCTTAGGGCGCACTCACACTGTCCTTCTGCACCGGGCCAAAACCGTTTTTTCGGCTAAAGTTTCTTGCTGTCCATACGTCATCACGCCGTAACACGTCACACGCATTGATTGACATCATCGCGATGCGTCGCTTCGTTTACAAATCTTTCCATAGACCTCAGAGTTTTTGTGCGTCTTGTCCGACTGTTTTTTAATATTTTCATCCGACCAAAATCTGCAGTAAACACTCCATCTCCGCATCACACCAACATGAACCTTTCGCCGCCATTGTTGTTGTTGTTAAATGTCCGCGCATGGTCTTCTATTTTCTATGTCCGAACAGGCGCACATAAAGGACGTCAGAACCGCCGTAGGCCTCGTTCTCGTGCTCGTACACGTGCACACGCTCGTGCTCGTACATGTGCAAACGGGCTCTACAAAAGCCCACCTCTCTCAGTTATGCGCGGAGCAGGTACACTCACACTGCTCAAACGCACTAGGCTTCAACTGAAAAAACGGTTTTGGCCCGGTGCGGAAGGACAGTGTGAGTGTGCTTGCACGTGTACGAGCATGAGCACGAGCACGAGGCCTACGACGGTTCTGACGTGCGCCTGTTCGGACATAGAAAATAGAAGGACGGACCATGCGCGGACATTTAACAACAACAACAATGGCAGCGAA
Source organism: Echiichthys vipera (assembly GCF_963691815.1). NCBI lineage: Eukaryota > Metazoa > Chordata > Actinopteri > Perciformes > Trachinidae > Echiichthys > Echiichthys vipera. The sequence continues at coordinate 5,175,280 of NC_139835.1, read as the reverse complement.
AGGTTCACGTTGGTGTGATATGGAGGTGGAGTGTTTACTGCAGATTTGGTCGGATGAAAATATTACAGTGTGAGTGCGCCCTGAGCAGCAGCATTCTGAATTAACTTCAGCTGTCTGATTTTTAGAAAGACATGTAAAGACACTGTTACAGTCGAGCCTGCTGAAGATAAATGCATGGACAAGTTTTTCAAAATCCTGCTGAGACACAAGTATAAACCTTGATATTTTCTTTAGTAGTCTGACTTTTCTAATTGGTTCAATGTGGCTGTTAAAGTTCAGGTCTGAGGCCATGACTACACCTAAGTTTCTGGCTTGGTTTATAGGTTTCTTTAGCATTAATGTTTGTAGCTGGATGATTACTTTTGATCGTTTTTCCTTGATTTCAGTTTTTTCTTTGTTGAATTGGAGAAAATTCTGCTCCATCCAACCATTTTTGATGATTTTCTCAGTGCATCTACAGTATGTAGTGCTTGTATTGGACTATAGTGGCATGGCGATATTGTTATGTAGATTTGTATGTCGTCTACATAACTGTGGTAACATAAGTTGTTGTTTTTCATGATATGAGCCAGTGGCAGCATGTAGATATTTAACAGAAGAGGCCCCAGAATGAAGCCCTGGGGAACTCCACATGTAATGTTTCAGATTAAGTAATTACCTCTAGATACAAAGTAGTCCCTGCCCTTCAAGCAGGATTCAAACCATTTCAAAACTGTGCCAAATAGTCCCACTCAGCTAATAATATGTTGTGACAGACTTTGTCAAATGCAGCACTGAGATCCAGTAATACCAACACGGAAATTTTGCCATTATCTATGTTTAAGTGGATATCATTCAAGACCTTAACAAGAGCTGTCTCGGTGCTGTGGTGTGGTCTAAATCCTGACTGGAAGACATCAAAAAAGCTGTTCATTAATATGAAGTGGTTCAGCTGCTTAAAAAGTGCTTTTCTAATGATTTTTTTGAGAAATGGGAGGTTTGATATTGGTCTGTAATTGTGAAGTGTTTTCATTTTTCTTTTTTAAGAAACACTCGATAACAGTAGTTGTCAGGGCCTGTGGGGAGAAACCTGAAAGAAGAGACATGTTCACAATACTGTTGAGATCAACCTGCAGTTGCCTCCCCGGGTCCGTTGATCGGAGGATGGAAGAAGAGATCTTGAGACAATGGCTTGAGATCACACCAATATCTTTATTGGAGCACTTTGCAAAGCGGAGACAAGTTCTGATACAACTCAAACCAGGTCATACATCAGACGAGTCTGTTGTGGTCTAAGAGTAGCGGCTTTAAATACACTGGTGGGCTGATGGTAACACCCCCAAGGTAAAAAAGGTGGCAACAGACGTTAATCTGCCTAGCAACATCTTATAACACTAAATGCTGAATTTAGTGCATGTCCCTATATGGCTATCTAGTGAGACAGATGTGTCTGTGTTTGCAACACACAAACTTGTTAGTTAAGGAATATGTGTGTGTGTGCCTAAAATGAGGAAATGAGCATTTCCTCTGTTTGTTAGAATCTTTACGAGGTGATGGGCATGAGATCTCTTACCTTGCGAATTCTAGGCTCTGTGTTGCAAGTTTATTATCTGCTCAATCAGCAAGGAATAGTCTCATTCCAGGGGTACTGTGTACAAACTTAAGTTTAGCCATTTCAAAAGCCACATGAAGAGAACAGCTCATTTCTCTTACTTCCACAATTCCCCCTTTTGAGCTCTCAAAAGAGCTCAACATCAAGTGTTCGCAATTGCAGACAATCATTGATAGTAAACATGAATATAGCTCGGCTATATGCTATAGTTCGGCCGTACATGGGTTTTAAGAAAAAGCGTTGGAATCACATCTGTAGTGGGTCTAGACATCGACCAGTCTAATATCCCGTACATAGTCACCATCTTCATTCTCCTGTTTTTCCTGTTCTTCAGCTAACAGTAGAGGCATGGTCATCATGACAGGAGCTTTACCTTCAATGGTGGTGGTGATTAGCCTAACCATCAAAGATCTGATACATGGTACACAACAGCATCCACAAGTTACTAGTATAGCCAGGAAAACAGCGATAGACAGAAACAATGACAGAATCAATGTCTTCCATTTTCCAAATACTCTGGTGAACCATTCATCCAAGGGGTTATCCAATCCAGAATGTTCGTGCATAGTTTTAGAGAGGGTTCGCAATCCTTCTAAGGCCTTGGTCACTGAACCGTCCGGCGCTGTATTGTTGGGAATGAACGTGAAACACATGTTCCCAAACATTGCACACACACCCCCTTTTTCGGCTAAAACCATGTCCAAGGCCATCCTATTTTGAACTGCCATAAGTGAAGTCGGGGCTAATTGAGCCGAAAGACCTTCGACTGCGTCCCTGGTTAAATTGGTTAGTCGCAGGACATTGTAATGCACATAATTGATGCGATCGACATTTTTGTTAGGCGTGATCGGGAACACAGCACTGATAAGGGGATGTTTTCGAAACCTGCTGCTACTTGATCCACTAATTTGTATCGGTTGGGGACCCCGCGTGGTACTCCAACTGCATCAATATACGTAGGATTGTTTAATGACGTATCAAATGAACCGGTGTGTCGTTTCTCGAGCACATGGCGTCGTCGACGTTGTGTGAGTGCCTGTCTAGCGGTTTCGGTGGCAGACAGATGTCCCTATCAAAAGGAGAGGTGTTCTCAGTCTTACCATCGCGCATTTCCCAATGCTATGTGGGAGAAGACGGACATAGAGTCGGTTAGTGCCGCAATAGTAATACAATCCTGCCCGAGCCCACGTGCCAATTTCACTTCCGTTTCTGATTTCTTTGCACCAGGAGGAGTCTATGGACCCATAGTCGCGTTTATCAGGCATTTTGCTGTGAGTTAGATTACATCTTGGGGTATAGTCAGACCATTCATAACATATGTATGTACCATTGTTCTTATTGGGCGTAAATGGACCTACTGTGGTTTGGTTAGATATCGGGGGAAACAGATGTCCCAGAGTGGAACAGCTGGTATCAATGCCGTTAGTCAAGCTCATCATGCAATTATAGCCTACTGTGTCGTTTGGAAAGAGTGGCGCTGGGACTGTTACTAAACTGGGGCGAGCAGATGCACATGCTACACATTCCCCTTCACTCTGTTCTCGCGCTACCTGAGCTACCCAGGATACCCACAAGTTTTCTTCAGAGTACCCGGTAGCCATCCATACTACATCTGCCGGTTTCAATAGAGAGTAGTCTATGACCCTAAAGGTAGATCCCAGATCCGGTTTAGTCGCCGGGGCTTGAGTGGACACAGTGGCTAATGCGGTGAGGTTTTGAGGACGAGCCGGGTGTAAGTTTAGTTTTATTAGGCCCATAGGGTCCTTTCCTGTGATATCTAACCCTAATAAGAAATAGAAGGAGTTTTCGGTATAGTTCCAACAATGTCCACTTGGGCGGTTAGGATACGGATTGGCTGTTAATTGTAGGACACTTATTGTTAATGGGTTTGTTTGTGCACTAAAATCCCTCTGTATACGAAAGTACCCTGCCGTTTTTATCTTTCCTTCCGAGGTCGTCGTTTGCGGGTTAAAGTCTCGATTGGTGGCCTGCCAGACATGGTACCAGCTAGGACACCAAACCTGGCTCCCTGGCCACCCCAGCTGGTAGAGATATACGTCATACCCTCTATACGAAGTTGGCTTGCCTCCACAAGGAATTACGCTATATAGGTCAAATTGGAATGCCGAGGTTGAATTTAGGGTGTAATCTAACTCAATTCCCCCATATTTCTGTATACACTTATCCTTTTTTTGCGTTCCTCGTTTCTCACGAGAGAACGGGCTAAGGGGTGTCACTGCCTGATTCTGTTCATGCTGACCCTCGCATACCCAAGAAATCAGGGGTACAATTATACATGTTAGAGCACCACACGATAATAACACTCCTCTATTACCAAATAGTAGCATGATTTAGCACTAAAACCTAGTGGTGCCTGTGAGTATTAGTTTTAGCAAACCTAAAGCAAAGTAAATAGCAAGTATTCCAGATGCAAAATGAAAAAGTTCAGTTGACCCGTTGTCATGGAGATGGTGGGTCTGGCGACGTCGTCTTCTTCGGGTGTTGGTTTTAACGAGCTCAGGTATACTACCTTCCCTCCAGTGCCACCAGGGGATTATTTTGCCCCTTGTTGGTCGGTGGTCTTTTCTTCTGTACCAGCCGGTACAGTGCACGATGCTTTCAGGTCCTGATGCACCTCACTCAAGGAGCGTTGTGGTTCTGCTGCTGCCGCACACTGGTTCCAGTGGTACCAAGTGTCGCCTTTCCCCTTCAGTCGGACGGCGTGGGATGTTCGCTCCACCACCTGGTATGGACCTGTCCAGCGAGGTTCGGACCACTTCCGCTTGATGACCTTCAGCACCACCCAGTCTGTCTCCGGCGTTGACTGGGCCTCCGCGTTGCTGAGTCGATCGGTCACCTGTTTGGCGAATGCTGAAACGAGACTTTGCAATTCACGGAAATACTCTCTGTTGGTTAATGATTGGTCATCATTTTTCATACCAGGCAGCCTAGACTTTGGCCCTGGCAGAGCCCTTCCCGTTTGCAACTCAAAAGGCGTGAAACCTGTGCTCTGATTCACAGAGCTCCTAACAGACATCAAAGCTAATGGTAGGGCGTCAACCCAATTCATTTTGATCTGTGCACAGATTTTGGCCAATTTGTTTTTTATAGTCTGATTCATTCTTTCCACTTTCCCTTGTGACTGGGGATGGTAAACTCCGGGAACCCATGTCTCCTATCCACAATCCCCCGAGCAGTCATTCATAGCTTGACTGTTAGGTAAATCAACATACAGGGATTTACATCATAGATAAATAAAGAGTTACAAAAAAAAGTTAGGACAATCTTGGTTATTTCTCACATTCCCCCCTTTTGACACAAAGTGTCAAATAATTTTCTTGAAATAACACAATATCATCAACGAACTCTTTCTTTGACTACACACTGCAACCATTAGTAGAGGTTAACTTTTAACTCTCCGAATATGACAAGGAAAAAATAAAGACAACGAAAAACATTAAAACAAAAACAATTCTATTCACACCGTATCATCATCTGCTATGGCATTGCCCTGTGAAAACTGAGTTTTTACAGTCAGCGTGAACTCTTTTTAACTGTAAACAGGTAAAAGTGTTAGAGACAAAAGGTTAAAAACAAAAGGTTTTCCTGTAGGAGTGAGAATGCCACAGTTTTTCCCAGAGTCTGCAAGTTATGGACAATATTAAAGCATATTGGGACTCTGACCCTGTATCATCTGTTGCGCCTAGAAAGAAAAGTACAGATTAATACAATAACTCTGTCGCCTTAGCAGACGAGCTATTTTGGCAGTTTAGTTCAAAGGCAAACACAGAAAGAGCAGTTAGATGGATTCCTCGCAGAACCATCTTTAAAGAAAAACAGAATTATCGTTAGACACTATGTATCAAACAATGCTTTCCATGGTTTTGATCCACTGTTAAACATTTCCATCCAAGAATGGTTCTCCATCTTCAGCTGTAGGATCAAAGCTCAAAAGTTAAGACGGTACAGCGCTTCAGGCTGACATAAACATTAGTGTGACAATAAGTATCATGCAGAACATGCACACTTTGAAAATACAATAGGGTCAAATGTTAGTGTTTGTTAATCGACATAAAACTACTGACATACAACTATCATGCAAAAATTAAAAAGAAACAATCAGAGCTCGATCAGTTAGGTCATTTTAAGTCGGTACAGGCTGTTTGCCTCAGCAGTCACAGTCTAAAAAGTCAGTCATTGGCCAAGTTTCTTTATACAGGGTTTGGGAGATCTCCACAAAAACATAATAATAATCCATAAGTGGCAATAGAATTGAATCTATTTATTTATTTTATTTATTTATTTTTTAAAACCCATCCAGTTCCTATGGATGCAGTCAGGACCCACTTATTATCATTATTAATAATATTATCCTTATTATTATTGTTATATCTAATGCTTCAATTTGCAAAAACAAGACATATGTTTCTGAAAACTTCACCATCACTATGGCAGTTTTTTAAGTCAGGTTTTCCCAGAAAACTATACCACTAATTCAAAAAATTAAAATACCATTGAGAGTGAAAGCAAAAAACCCAGAATAATGAGTCAGGATTTACAGTGATGCATCAATATTGCATTCTCTAAAATCAATCCCCAGAAACTTAAACATGTGACATTTGTGATGCCTCTTCAGGTAAAATGGGAGTTATATTTGAGACATTCCACAATGGCATGCTTGTTTTATAAGAAATAATCAGTGTTGCTTTCAATAACTTGATTTTTTTTTATGTGAGCTAAAAAAGATTTTGTCTGAGCATAGTAATCAAAACCTTAACTTTCTGTGTCTAATGATCAACTCTCACTGCAAAACCCTAATTGTCCCTATTGACACCAATACTTATTCTTAATAAGTGTTCCTATATGTACATGCAAGTGTATGTATGTGTGGAACATTAACATCCTGTTCATTCTAAGTTCAACTAACGGTGTCATCTAGTGTGGATGTTTTTATCTTTAATTTCTAATTTGTGATTTTCAAATGCTCTGACCTTCTTCCGCTGTCTGTATGGCCTGTTCATGGGGGAACCATGGAAAAACCCCAAGCAGAAACACACAACCAGGACTTCTCTGGATCTTGTCCCAGTCTCCTTCTTTCTCTCCTTCTGCTGTTCTCTTGATGAGGCAATCTTTGTCCAGGATTCTGTGCCCCATTCTGCTGGTATAGCAAACCAAATGGCCAGTCGAATGTTGCCCATCCGAGTTCACACCTCTCCAGCTCCCACCTCCTTGCAATCTTTTAGTTCCTCTGGCTGCCATGTCCTGAACACAAGCTCTTCAGTGTCCAATTCAACTGAACATCTGGTGCCGTGAACATCCGTTTCAGGCCAGTAGTCAAAAAAGAAGTTGCTGTTTGGAGAGAGAACTTTTCTGGAGAAGCAATGCTAACTTTTTCCTTGTTTCAGTCTGTTTTCCTAATTTTACTGGTTTTGTGACAACTGCCACATCAGATGCAGGTTCAGTCTCCCCTCCCCCTCATTGTCAGAGTCCTTCTGGGAATATGCATATGGGCTTGATGCAGGGGCTGCATGGCCTGGAGACAGCATGAGGAGGCCCTGTCTTTTATCCCTAATCTCTGCTCCTCATCATCATTCACACATACTTATTTCTTTAATTTCTTGTCTTTCTATAACTGAGTTTGCTTTCCTCCTATCTTTCCCTACTCGCTGTCCCTTTCTCTCTCATCACTTTACCCTCTTCACTACATCTGTACCTAAATATGTGCCTAATAAAAGACGAAAAAATAAAAAAATAAAATAAAAACTCTTAGTCTAGTAATGCCAAAATGGAAGCTCTCAACCACATTAACCCATTTATCTGCTATAAATTTAGCAGGATCTGTAAAAATTTTAACTTTCCCAATTTTTTTCCCATTTTTCTATTGACTCACTGGGATGTGCTTTTACTTTCAATGGGCTTATTGTTCACTCAGACAGATTTCACACATGCTGATCTTTCCATATAAATATGGTTAGATCTTATCACACATACACTAACTTTGGATAATCTTTCAGCCAGGTGGTCTGTAGACAACGCACCCTTTTAATATCCAAACTGGATATTTAGACACTGAAATGAGTTAACACAAAGTTTATTTTTCTTACCACATTCATACGCCCATTTTATTGTAGTTGGGAATCCCTACTCTGATGCAAATTATATTTGCATTTTAAAAATTATCATTCATTTTCTCCCTAAATGCTTATGTATTTTCCAAAACACTTCTCTGTTCTCGTCAACGGGGGTCAATGCCAGTAATGCCGTTCTAGTAAAGGAAGCTTCTACACAGACTCACGTCTGTGCGCCTTCACTCTTGGGGTTACTCCAGAACGTGCACCACTTTTCCCATTTCAGATAAAAACAGCTACAGAACTATACCACCCTCTGTTGTCCCACAGAAATGTGTATTCCTCAGAACCTGAGTCTGATGTCAAAGTGGATATACACATGAACCTCCCACACTTCTTTAAACACACTTATGAGTCCCAGACTCGACTTATTGCAAAATTGCGATACAAACACACATATGAGTCCCAGACTCGGCTTATAGCAAAATTGCGATGCCTTTACATATGAGTCCCAGACTCGGCTTATAGAATTCGGGGTAACCTCAGTTCCCCGGGCCTCTAACCCACTTATAGAATTCGGGGTATCCTCAGTTCCCCGGGCCTCTAACCCAGTAACCTCCTAGGTTTTGTCCGTATCCTCGTCAGAATAACGGTGGGGTCAACCACGACCCAGGACCATTCACAGTTTACCATTCTCAGTTTTGCCATTCTCAGTTTTGCTTTTATCTCAATTTAAATAGTTTACTCACTGTGGCGCAGGCAAGACACAATGGTTTAGAATGCCCAATGTGCAGAGTTTCGATTAAACAGGTTCTGCTTACCTTTACTAATGTGCCGGGTTGTGTCCCACGCTGTTCCCCGTGAAGAAACCTTTTTGGGTCGAATTTACCTTCTTCTCCTTCCGATCCCGGACGGGCCCCCAAATTGTTGAGATCAACCTGCAGTTGCCTCCCCGGGTCCGTTGATCGGAGGATGGAAGAAGAGATCTTGAGACAATGGCTTGAGATCACACCAATATCTTTATTGGAGCACTTTGCAAAGCGGAGACAAGTTCTGATACAACTCAAACCAGGTCATACATCAGACGAGTCTGTTGTGGTCTAAGAGTAGCGGCTTTAAATACACTGGTGGGCTGATGGTAACACCTCCAAGGTAAAAAAGGTGGCAACAGACGTTAATCTGCCTAGCAACATCTTATAACACTAAATGCTGAGAGAAGGAATTTAGTGCATGTCCCTATATGGCTATCTAGAGAGACAGATGTGTCTGTGTTTGCAACACACAAACTTGTTAGTTAAGGAATATGTGTGTGTGTGCCTAAAATGAGGAAATGAGCATTTCCTCTGTTTGTTAGAATCTTTACGAGGTGATGGTCATGAGATCTCTTACCTTGCAAATTCTAGGCTCTGTGTTGCAAGTTTATTATCTGCTCAATCAGCAAGGAATAGTCTCATTCCAGGGGTACTGTGTACAAACTTAAGTTTAGCCATTTCAAAAGCCACATGAAGAGAGCAGCTCATTTCTCTTACTTCCACAAAACCCAGAAGATCTGAGGCCAAGCAGTTTGATACATCTTTGAAAAGGCCTGTTGGGAGAATATCGAGGCAGCAGTAGGAGGATTTCAGATGTTGTATAATGTCATCCAAGGTCCTATGGTTATTCACATAAAATTGTGTCATGGTATTTGAATTGAAGTGGACAAACAGACAGCACATGTCCTTCTCCTGATGTGGAGGCACTGAGTTTGCCTCATTTTCTGAATTTTGTCTTGAAGAAGGAAATAAGGTACGTGCCTTATCATTGTTTTTGGCAATAATGTCTAAGAAGGATTGTCTCACATTTTTCAGATTCTCTTTATAGATGTCAGTGAACCTGGGGATTTGTTTTCCGCTACCTGCTTTCCACTTTCCAACATTCTCTTGTTTCTATTCTTAACATCTTACTGTGGCGTTTCTCCATGGAGACCTTTTTTTTTGCCAGGGACCACTTTCACCTTTGTGGGTGCAATGGCTTCAATAATATTTGAAATTTTCACATCAAAATTATCAACAAGCTAATTTTCTGAGACCCAGGGGATGGTGGGTGTGGAGTAGTGAAGTCTAAATGAAGCTTCATGAACCCCTTTCATTCGTCCACTAGATGGAGCTCTCCGTTCAACAAAGGGTTGAAAACACACTGAATCACCATTCATTGAGGCCTTTTCTTTAAACCAAGAGCTCCATTTAGTGGACTCAACAAATACAACTAATGCTTCATGAAGCGTCACTAGTGTGGAGGAGAAAGCCTGAATGAATGATCAGAAGGTGTCTTCTGTGATATACCGTTTTGTGATGACTTTTCTTTCAACATTTGTCTGCACAGATATAGAACTCTCAAAGAAAACTAAAGAATGAGCGGAGAGCGCAACATCAGTCACAATCACCTTTGTTGAGTGGGGGCTCTGTCACATGCTGTCAGTCCAGAGTTATCAATGACACTATATAGGTCTTTAGTCCTTTCAAAGAGTTTATCAACATGAATGTTAAAATCACACAGTCAAAGTCAATATAGATCATAGACAGCAGTTCAGAAAATTCTTGGGAAGAAAAATCCAACTTAAGAGGTACATATTCAGAGGAGGCAAAGTTTCCAAAAGTTATCTGCTTGCATTGGAGGGAATCATTAAACAGAAATGCAACTCCTCCATTCTTATGCACTCTGGCTTCATTTATAAAAATAAAGTTGGGAGGAGCAGAATTTTTTCAGTTTTTGTGTCAGTGATCTAATATTAATAAAGCTAGATTTAATGTGTTCGCATAATTATCTGCCCCATGTTTTGGGAAAGGCTGTGGCTGATTAGGAATGGATGCCCAATTTGCTACATTTTTTTTTTTTTGTTTAGCCTTTTTGGTTACTTATCAACACAGGAACTGAGGTAGCTATTGACTCGGGCCCCTACTTATCTTGGACAAAGCCATGAGTGCAATCCATCCTGTAGTCTGAGACCAGCCCATATAAGTTAGAGCTTGCTGTATTTTTTACACAAGTAACTGAACTTGCTTTACTGTTATCAAGATGTGGAGACAGAATTATTCTGCTGTTAAGATGGGGGTGGCGCATGTTTTGCAGAACTGGACTTGTAGTAACAACCAGGCCCTGACCAGTTCACCTGACTTTAAAGCAAATTTGACATAGAAGGCAAAACAGTGGACCTGCTACTTCTGTCGGTCACATGATGCCATTTGGCCCAAAAATACTTTTTCCATTGGCTGACAGGTGAAAGAGACATCTGTAAATCCGTGGATACGAGCACCATAATACAGCAAAATTACTGGAGCTAATATCAGAATGTAATTCATTCGGTCTGATAACATTTCAAAAGTCTAGGATTTAAATTTTTAACCCCCACTCAAGTTGCCTGGAGCACTAAACCAGAAGTAGCTAGCTCAACCAACATAAGTCTCTAGTGCGCCTGCTCTATGGGCCCAACAGTGCGGCAGTACTGCCGATGATCTGGGTATTTTTAGACGCGGCAGTCAAACTTTTTTGTCTTCATGCATTCACTTAATATGTCCATGTTCCACTGAGTAACTTTCAAAGGAATGAACGGGGCTCAAACGCTGTATCCACCTTAGTAACAACGGCCAAACAAGGAGTGTATACATTAGGGGAGCCTGCCACTAAATGAGTCACTGCCATATAATAGCTTATGCTTCAACCACACACTACCGTCACTGCGAAGTAAACACATTACTATCACCAGATGAGTAACTAGCAAGCTAGCCAGCTATACAGCTGTCCGGGGGTTGACTGCTGGCTTGCTGGAGCCGCAGTTTTCATCCTGCAGAGGGTGACAGAAAATGAGTCGACCCACTGCCACAAGGTCTAACTGTCCGCTGACCGAGTGTCAATGGATCTAACTGTCTGGTGACCCGACATGCATGAGCTGCATCGGTTTGCTCTCCGCAGTGAGCTGCGACACTTTACAGCCTTAATGTCCTTTGTATTCAATTTAATTTCAATGTAAATATATTTTATCTTATTCTTTGAAAACCATGCAGAATGACCAAGTCAACATATTATCATGTGTATTTTGATTTGCCATCCCCTGCCGTCCAAAAGATTTTGTGCGTCTGCTGTCTACCATCTGCCTGAATCCGTGTGAATGCAGCATAAGGCCTGTTGCATGTAATCATGGCTTCAGCAAGGACCTAGTAGCCTGGGCAGAGGCGGCTCCTGACAGATTTCTTGGAGGGTGGGCTTTTGGGTCAAATCATAATAAATAAAAGTCAGATAGCTAACTTGACAGTGTTACATTAAGTTGTTTAATTTGGTTAGCTATATGCAAGATGGCGCCGCGCGTGTGGCAGCCAGTAGCAGTAGCTCCGTTCGTCTTTCTGTGTTTTGTTGTGTTTTTGTCCGTTTTTCGTGTCTTTTTTGCCGCTAGTCTAGGTCGGAGGGGTACTCCTATGGATGTACTTCTTCTAAGACTATGCATTTTTCTTTTTATTGGTTTTGGACTGTTTAACCCGGTTTCAGCGGACCTGTACAACCAGGGCTCCATTACCATCAGCAGGGAGCAGCTGTTAGCATGGCGCTACACGCAGGTACTCCCCGATGAAAGACCGGAGATCCCCGCGGAATTAAAGAGGAGGAGACGGGGCTGCAGAGCCGGACTGACGCGCCGACAGAGGAAGAGATGGTACAAACCATCTGTTCCCTCAATCATCATGGGGAATGTGAGATCTCTCCCCAACAAGATGGAGGAGCTTTCGGCGCTCACCAGGCTGCAGCGGGAGTATCGGGAGTGTAGCATCATGTGCCTAACAGAGACTTGGCTGAACGATCTCACGCCGGACACGCACGTTGCGCTGGACGGATTTCAGCTTGTGAGGGCGGACAGGAAAGCGAAGGAGACTGGTAAGAGGAAAGGAGGGGGCATTGCGATGTTTGTAAACGATAGGTGGTGTAACCCGGGTCACATCAGGGTGAAGGAGCGGTACTGCAGTAGGGACATTGAGCTGCTAGCTGTTAGCATCCGGCCATATTACCTGCCGAGGGAATTCTCACATGTTATCGCAATAACTGTGTACATTCCCCCGTCTGCCGATGCTGCAACAGCCTGTGAGCTCTTGCATACTGTAGTATCGCAGTACCAGACATCGCACCCTCAGTCCCTCTTGCTAATCTCTGGTGACTTCAACCATGCTTCCCTGTCCTCCACTCTTCCCACCTTCACACAGTACGTGAAATGTCACACCAGAGACAATAGAACATTGGACCTATTGTATGCCAACACAAAGGATGCATACAGCTCATCACCTCTCCCCCCGCTGGGTCGTTCCGACCACAACCTGGTCCACTTGTCCCCTTCATACATTCCTATGGTGAACAAACAACGACCCACCATTAGGCGTGTGAAGAACTGGTCTGAGGAGTCTAGTATGGCACTGAGGGACTGTTTTGACACTACGGACTGGGATGTGTTGTGTGAACCTCACGGGGAGGACATTGACAGTCTCACAACCTGCATCACTGACTATATAAATTTTTGCGTGGAGAACACCGTGCCTACTAGGAAGGTACGGTGTTTTCCCAACAACAAACCCTGGGTGACCCCAGATCTGAAGGACCTACTCAACAAGAAGAAGATGGTCTTCAAATCTGGGGACAAGGACGAGCTGAGGAGAGTGCAGAAGGAGCTGAAAAGGGGGATCAGGAGAGGAAAAGACAGCTATAAGAGGAAGCTGGAGGAGCGGCTAAAGGGGAGCAACGCCAGGGAGGTCTGGAGAGGCCTGAAAACCATCTCTGGCCACTCCAAGGACAGTGGGAGGGGCCCTGTATCAGGTGATCAGGTCTGGGCGAATGAGCTGAACCAGTTCTTCACCAGATTCGATGGCGACACGTTTCCCTCCCCCTCATGCTCCCCCTCGCCCCCTTCTCCACAGCAGCTGTCCTGGTCGGCTCCCCCATTCCATCCCACTGCCTCTCCAACAGCAACAACTACACCATCCTCACTCCAAGTCTCCCACCTCCTCCCCCCTTACCCATCCCTCAGCCCCTCCCCTAGCCTCGTCATAACAACAGACCAGGTGAGGAGGGAGCTGAGGAAAACCAAGGCGAGGAAGGCTACTGGCCCTGACGGCATCAACTCCAGACTGCTTAAGGACTGTGCAGATCAGCTCAGCGGTGTGCTCCTGCACATCTTCAACCTGAGCCTCAGTCTGGAGAGAGTTCCACTCCTGTGGAAAACATCGTGCGTGGTTCCGGTTCCAAAGACTGTTCACCCCAGGGAGCCGAACCACTTCAGGCCAGTAGCCCTCACCTCCCACCTGATGAAGACCATGGAGAGGATCGTACTCTCCCACCTGCGTCACCTTGTGGACAGTGAGATGGACCCCCTGCAGTTCGCGTACCGGCCTGGCATCGGTGTGGATGACGCTGTCATCTACCTGCTGCACAGGTCCCTGACACATCTGGAGAGTGCCGGGAGCTCTGTGAGAGTCATGTTCTTCGACTTCTCCAGTGCTTTCAACACAATCCAGCCAGCGCTGCTCAGGGGCAAGCTGGAAGGGGCAGGAGTCGACCGTCACCTGGCTGCATGGACCATCGACTACCTCACCAACAGACCGCAGTACGTGAGGCTTCGAGACTGTGTGTCTGATGTGGTAGTCTGCAGCACAGGGGCCCCGCAGGGTACGGTGCTCGCTCCCTTCCTTTTCACACTGTACACCTCAGACTTCAGCCACAACACCAACAGCTGCCACCTCCAGAAGTTCTCCGACGACACAGCCATCGTTGGATGGGTGTCCGAGGGGGATGACCTGGAGTATCGAGACGTCATCGCCAACTTCGTCGCCTGGTGTGAGGCAAACCATCTGCTCATCAACGCCAGCAAGACGAAGGAGGTGGTGATAGACTTCAGCAGGAAGGCTCCCACAACAGCACCGGTGAACATCCAGGGTTTGGACATTGAGAAGGTGGAGCAGTACAAATACCTGGGTGTTCACCTCAATAATAAACTGGACTGGTCCCACAACACCGACGCCCTGTACAAGAAGGGCCAGAGTCGCCTCCATCTACTGAGGCGACTGAGGTCTTTTGGAGTGTGCAGGGCACTTCTGAGGACCTTCTATGACTCTGTGGTAGCGTCTGCTATCTTTTATGCGGTGGTCTGCTGGGGCTGTGGAAGCTCAGAGAGGGACAGGAAGAGACTAAACAGACTGATCAGAAGAGCTGGCTCAGTCCTAGACTGTTCCCTGGATTCCATTGAGGAGGTGGGTGAGAGGAGGATGTTATCCAAACTAACATCGATCATGGACAACACCTCTCACCCCCTCCATGACACTGTGGGAGCCTTAAGCAGCTCCTTCAGCCACAGACTGCTGCATCCGAGATGCAAAAAAGAACGCTTCCGCAGGTCGTTCATCCCGACCGCAGTCAGACTGCACAATAATAATTTGTAATGATTGTTATGTTTATTTTGTCAATTCACCCATGTGCAATTACACTTCCACATCATCACAAGTCACTTTTGTAATGCATATTTGTAACATCTGTACTTAGTATTTCCATCCACTGTAGTTTTTCCACTTCATATTTATGACACATAGTGTAAATTGTTGTATATTGTATATAGTATATTTTCTATTCTTATTTTTTTATTTTTATCTTCTATTTTATTTTTAATTATCTTTGTTTACCTTATGTAAACTAAGGGTCTGTGTTGTAAGCTACTGCTCACGTGAATTTCCCCGCTGTGGGATCAATAAAGTCTTCTCTATTCTATTCTATTCTATTCTGTTATCCTGTTCAACCAGTAGATGGCAACACCAGGAATTGATTATACATAATGTACTTTATTTTTGTAAAACTATATCAATTTATATATATATGTCTAAACTTCCCACATGGTGAAACACAGCCAATGTCATTTTTTCAACAAGCCTACAGCAATGCAGATTCTTCTTCTTCTTCTTCTTCTTCTTCTTCTTCTTCTTCTCCTCCCCTGTGCTTGCTGTAGATTTGTCCACATCACTGTGTGGATGCGTTTGGCTCATGATGTGAACACAATATTTATTGCAGACTGTGTGCACAAGCTTATGCTACATTCATAATAACAACTGCTGTATATCTATCAGTTTAAAGCGGTTTGTGGTCTCACTCATATTTTAAGAGGTGACACCATTAAAGTGAATTTCCGGCATAAAATCATCCCAGGGTCTTTTTGGCAAATACACTCATCAAAAAAGCCATTGACACAATTTATTGTCACAGTTAAAAGCTGCACGTAAGGCTAGTGAGCTTTGACAACACTGGCAGGAGTCCTTCCTGACTCATGAGGGCTCTACTTGTCAGCACGGTTTAATCAATATTCTTACCATAGAACTGTCTATACCATTTACACAGTCCACACTTATCTCACACATTCATTTCACACAGCCTTTATTGTTTGAAATTAAAAGAAACTACAAGTTGTTATATTAATTCACCCATTAATGTTGGATATAGCCTACCAGGAGAGACTAAAGCCTGTCTGAAAAGCTCTCGGGCAACACCATGATGTTTCTTGTAGTTAGTTTATAGTGAAACGTACTGGGCTTGACATTAACAACCGCTCACCCGCCGAATGCGGGTGAGTTTCACCTGTGGCGGGTAACACAGTTGCCGCTTTGGCTGGTTGACTTTAATTTTAGTCTTCTCAAAGGTCATCTGAATTAATAAACTGTTGACAAAATGATACAATGACACTACAACTCCCATGAGCACTCATGACGGACAACACTTAAAACAGACAAAAAAAAACAGTTAAGTTGAGAAACACAGCTACAACTAGAGTAGAAAAGTAAAGTAGATCCAGACGTGATTATCACCGACAAGTGGAAGGCAGGTAGCGTGGCTAACGTATGATGCCGTTAGGAAAACAAAGTACTGCACATATTGTATTTTCTTACGGCGGGGAAAATGCAAAAGGGGTTTCGTTTGTGATTTGTAAAACAAACTTCAAATTTGAAACTGTAAAACAACACAAAGTTTCAGTAACTCATCTAATGATTGGGGGGGGGGGGGGGGGGGGATGTCATGACCGTCTAATGTTTTGAGATGCACCTGTACATGATTGCTGCTTAGATATCCTGTATATAGAGTCATTACTAAGGCTTTCAATTAAAAATATTTAAATGTTCTATGTTTTATGAATAGCATTAGACTTCAGTGTTTATTGTTGTTAGAGATAAATTATGTTGTTAATAAATCCTGTATTTAAACAGACAGTATTCATCTTGCCAGTTTTTTTTCAGGAGAGTTATCTCTCTAATCTTCTACATCCCTGCACCATTTTCCCCCTGATATTGTGGCTAGTGAGAATGCTGAGTGGCTAGTAACTTTTAAATACCACTAGCCACAGTGGCTGGTGAGCAAAAAAGGTAAGTGTCAAGCCCTGAGGATTGTCATTGATTAGTTCCATCCTCAAAATTCAGACAAAAACAACCACCATTCTTTGTAATGAGTGTTTCCTCTCTTGGTTCTAACTTTCTTCTTGCCAATCTTAAGTGTTTTTTCACTGTCTTTTGCTACGACTCATACATGTATCTGTTATCTTTCCGTTCTTATTACACAGTTGTCTTAGGTTTGAGTGTTGCGGTAGAAAATGATAACTGTTGAATCGTCATTAAGCAATATGATACCAGTGAATCAAATAACATCTTGTAAAGTGAAAGTAGTGTCAGTCCCACAGGGAATCGACACTGGGCTCGGCAGCTCTCTTCAGCTTTAAACTGCTTTAAAGCTCATTGTTTTGGTTTGCTGGGAGGTATGATTAAGTCCCAAAGGCTCTCACTGACTCCATCTTTCCACTCACCCACTCCTCTAAATCTGTGAGCAGCAGCACACAAACTCACATAAGCCAATTGTATTGTATTTTACTTTGCCCAGTATAAAACAGAAAATAGCCAAAGTAAACAAGCGAGTGAGGAAAAGAGTCAAGCATGTAGCAAGCCAAAAAGATTTTGCTCTGGAGTTGGTGGACTAACCGGAACTTGAACATATTGCTTCTAGCCATATAAGTTTAGGCAAATGTTTAATAATGTGATTGCTATAAGACCTTGATAAATTCATGTAGCATTCTTCTCTCGTCAGCTTTATTCATATTGTAAATTTGACACAGTAGAGCCACGGTGCTTGACAGCGCAGAGATAAAGTTGGGCAAATGGAAGGGCAGGACAAATAAGACTGCATACAAAGTAAATCGAGTTAGTCTGATTTTCAGTACCTGCATATAGTACATACATCTAGGGTGGGCATAGGACGATATTAGATCGTGAACAATTAGAGCATGCTGACGATCTGCCAAAGCAGAGAGATCATAGTATCGTCTGTAGGGCACATTCTATCTATTGCTGATCTATGTTCTTCACAGACGCGTCAGGTTTTTTTTTTTCCTCAGCCAAATCACAATATTGGCTAGTCCGCCTCATTCATTGACTTAAATTCACGCAGATAAACCAATCATAGAGAACTACAGGCAGTGACGAGGACTCATGGCTGAATAATTAAAGCTTAACTACCTCATCCTCTGTTCAATGCTGTATGTCCACACTTATTCATAGAATGTGTGGAACAAGCTGTAAAATATGCGCCTAAGGAAACTGTTGAATGTCCCGTGCAGCTGCCGTCTCTTAATGTATTTAACAAGGAGGCACCGTCGTCACTTCACAGAGGCCTCCTTTCTGCCCAAACCTACCACACACAGTCTCGCAAGGTGCGCACATCGGATGATAACACACTGAAGATCCAACCACACCGAAGCCACTGCTCTAAGACTGCAAGGGAAGCTCAGCTTCCCCTAAAATGTCACCAAAAAAAAAAGGGGGTGGTGGAATATGTACTGCTGTGTATATAATTCATTGACATTTCGGATGCTCAGCTTCTACTGAATGGGGAGGTGTAGAGCGGGTTCTTCCACTGCAGCCAAACTAGACGGTCATTGGATAAATACTAGGCTTAGTCCCGTCCATCGGATGCTCAGCGTCTCTGGGGGTCTATGGGGCAGTGGGCTGGCCCCGGCGCTCGCCCTTCTGTGTGATGATTGGATGAGCTGTCTAAGGCGGAATCCTTTTTTGATTGACAGCTAAATGAGCGAATCAGCGAACTTGAAGAATAAACATCCACTGGAGCATTTTCCAAGTTTTTTCAATTCTGTTGTTCTGAATTGATCTGGAGACTTTACCGATCCCCAGAGACTTTGTCTTTGTTAAAAACGACTAGCGTTGTGTTTGGTGACTCTGTTCTGTCACTCTGCGGTTTCTTTCCCCAACGAGCAGCGGCAGCTGCCGGGCTTCTCTCCCCCGTCACTCACACTCACACTCACAGGCGGTCACACTTCATAGTAGCCTGGCGCAGCAGCTCCAGCTGGGCCAAGGCCGTTTAAGCAGCCTAGCTCTGCTGGCATGAGAGGACAATGGTCAAGTCCCTGGAAAAGACGCCTAGTTGGTACGGCAAGGTCACAGATCATTTTCTTGAAAAGGAACAAAGGGTAGAATTTACATATAAATAAACAAACACATTTATGGTGTCAGAAAAATTAGCTTCCCCTTCTTGAAAGACCAGCAGCCACCCCTGATTGGAGGAAGATAAGAATCAGTAGCTCTGCCCCAAAGCATTTATCTTTTATCACCCTATACAATAATGGCATATTTACACAACCACCAGATATGTAGCAACACTAGCATTCATTTAAAGCTGTGTTTCTGGTTCTGGAGTTCAATATTCACTCTTTCTATTTTAGCTCTACTTTGGTCTCCACCCATCTCCTGAGGGAAGGTACATCGGTCAAGTCAGTTTTATTGATATAGTGTCAGATCAGAACAGAAGTGATCTTAAGACACTCTTTCGTATAGAGCAGGTCTGGACTAAGTCTACAGATTGGTGCTGGTCAGGTTGCATACAATGGGTTTAACAGAGCTTTTTCACTGAAAACAGTTGCTTGCTGCATGTCCCTGTGAGTGATGTAACGTACTGTGGATTCAGTCGGCAACACAGACATTTGGACTTGTCAGTACTTCAGACACGTTTGATATCCAACTGCATTTTTTGCACAGATAATTACAAAATCAGACTTATGTAGAAAGAAAATGCCAAATGGTGTAGTGTTAATTATACATGGGAACTGTGTAATTTTAGTCTCTAAACATGTATATGAAAGACATAGAAAGGCTGAATATTGCAGCCAGAAGTCTAATTTTCAACTGCATGCTTCTTATATCTGCGCCTTATGAAATATCCATGCAGACAAGCACGTTGTTTAATGGGATGGACAGTGCTGAGAGAAAATAAACCAGAAGGGGTTGAGAGCCTTGGATGGGCAGGGGCTGAGAGGGAGACATTTGCAGGACTGGCCTACTCAAGCCCTGGGCACTGAACACTGCAGAGTCCCCACTTTGATGTGGGGCTCTATTAGTAAATCCACAGATGTGTGCATTTTCTGTATGAGGGAGAGTGAGAGGCCTGAGTGCTGGCAATGTATTGTTACACATCTTTCCTTTATTGTTCCAGTGAGCAGGACTAGCAAGGCCTCGCAACCCACTTCTATCTCCTTAAGTTCTCTGTCTGCCTACTTTTCTGCTACAGGTACGCAGCCTGGATTTTTAATTTAAATAAGGGTTGGGTTGTATGGCTTATTACAGAGAAAAAAACAAGTAATTTCAGGCATGGGCTACTGCATTAAAATATATAAATGAAAATGACTACAAGAAAAGGTACAATAGCACATGAACCTTTTGTGATTGTAAAAGTTTAAAACCGAGCTTAAGCATCAATGTTAGCGAAAAATAAATCTTTAAAAAATAGTAGATATAAATCCCGAATCTAGAATTTTTTTCCATGCATACTGCCTTGGCTTGCTTAAAATGCAAACCTGGCTTACTGGACCATTGGCCAATAACAAATGAATGGCTTGAGCTTTTAAAATGTAAGAATGTTCCTGCACTTATAGTGTAAGCTCTGCTACAGGAAACGGAATAGAACACAATAAGAAGGTTTGAGTGAAGAATATGGATCTGTGCAAACCATGAAATTGTGAGACTACATCAAAGCAGAATTCCAATACATACTCTAGCCCAGAGCCCAAATAACTTTTAAATAAAAGTCTAATGAATACTGAGTGGAATGCACCCACTGTGGCCAACTGGCATCAGCTGTTATAGCTTGTGGAGGAAATACAGATGTAGAGAGACATATAAAGCTGTGGTACAGTAAATGGACATATTCCAACTCTTGGCAAGCCTTGTGGCGATGAAGGAAATGTGTTTGGGTTAGCTATGGTGCAGTATTAGCTTCTGTCTGACTGCAATTAAAAGAAAATATAATCCAAAAAGTCCCCCTAACAAAATGACAAAACACTAGGGATGCTCGATATTGGCTTTTCTGCCGATATCCGATATTCCGATATTGTCCAACCCTTAATTTCCGATACCGATATCACCCGATACCGATATCACCTGATACCGATATATGCAGCCTTTTTACACCAAAATTCATCACATATCACCTTTTATGGAATTAACACATTGTGCCTAATTTTATTGTGATGCCCCACTGGATGCATACATAGATGCAACACGGCTTTTCAAATGTAAACACAGTCTGTACAAAATAAGTTATGAAAAAAGTGCCATTCATTTAATTGTTTGTGTTTTTAGAGAGAATATTTTGCCTCAAACACACTACAGACAACATCACAACAAGGAAGATGCATCTCTTCAGTCCAGAGTAGTAAACAAACTTAGTTCTCTTTTCCCAGACTGAGTAACGACTGAGCCGGAACTTGGCAAATAATACAATCAATAAATCAGCAGTCAAGCTCAACATGCTAACCTGTATTGGATCTAATGGATACAGCACCAGAAATTACCTTCTCGACGTGACGGTAAACAACGCTGTACAGTTCGGGTAAGCACTGGTCTGAGAAATACTTGCGACTGGGCGTTTAACAGACATAACGTGGCTCGAGGAACTCCACACGTTTGGTGAATCCGGCATCTTGAACGATAGAAAAAGTTTGTTTCTCGGTGTCGGCTGTTGCTTCTTTTCATCACTTTGCTGCACAGATGTAGCGTTTAACTCCGCATTATTCTTCTTCAGGTGGGTAATCAAATGTGATGTATTAAAGGAAGACGCCTTGCTTCCTCCTCTCATAACTAACGCCTTGCAGTCATTGCAAAGCGCACATTCACTGTTTGTAGATGACACTTGGAAATACTTCCAAACCACGGACATCTCATGCACTGGGCGAGCAAGCTTGTTAGCCACGGTTAGCAACCTACGAGTGAGCGTGTTGTTGTTGTTATACGTCATCAAGCACGCGCCTGTAAACGGCCCGTGTTGCATTCAGGTACACTCGGAAATGCTGAAGCCTACGGCCCGTGTTGCATTCAGGTACACTCGGAAATGCTGAAGCCTACAGAACTAACATCGGTTGTAAAAACCCGATACCGATAATTCCCGATATTACATTTTTAACTCAATATCGGCCGATAATATCGGTGGGCCGATATTATCGGACATCCCTACAAAACACACACCAGTGCAGACCTGTAGGAGTGTTCTGATTTGAAAGCTGTGTCGGCAGAATGACAGTATATGTTCCAAACCATTACAAATGGCCAGTGGTGGAAGAAGTAGTCCCAATTGTAAAGGTTCATGAAAGTAGTAATGGCACACTGTAAAAATATGCACTCATTATGCGGAATGGCTCCTTAAAGAGTGCTATTATATTAGCTTTAATAGCTCAGTCCTCTGGGACTTGGCTTGGGAACCAGAGTGTCACAAGTTGAATGGTATGGAGTGTGCACTGGTAGCTTAAGAGGTACCAATTCACTTGAACAAGGCACTGAACCTCTAACATCTCCGGGTGCCTTACCATGGGCAGCTCCTTCCCTCTGACACTTCTCCACTCAGAGTGGAATTTCAGTATTTTTCAGCCTGGATCCTATTTTCCCATGTATTTCTGTCTTAAGTGACTAGCGGGGACAACAATTTTTGAAATTGGTCTAGTATTTAGTGGAAGCGATGTAACCAGCAGCCTTGAAAAAGGATGCAATGTAATCAAAAAGCAACCAACAGTGATAGAAAATAGGATAAGAGTGCATGTTTTTGCCACTGACAGGCTCAGATTGTTATATGAGTCTGACTGCATTATGGAAATATGGTCTTGTTCTGAATACTCAGTGGGTAACTTGTTGCTGCAAGCATGGAACAGGAGTTAGCGTTGGAGGGGAAGAGGGAGTACAGAGTGTGTTGAGTTAGAGTACAGAGTGTAGCTTTGTGTTATGTAAAAGATTTTCAATAAAAACAATGGTTTGAGTTAGTACATTTCCATATTGTGCCAGCCAAATGTCGAGCTAAACTTTATAGACAAGCATCACCTTTTGATGCATACATGCAGAAGTTATGGCTAGTTGTGCCACAAATGGACATTTTCCTGAAGAGGTGGTTATAAGAAACCAATATTGACTGCTGTTAGGAGACAGTCTGCTGTAGGTACTTTGGGTTTAATTGGATCAATAGTGTGACTATCAAATGAAATATTTGATAAGAAAGAAAAATTACTAAAAATTAATAACTTCAATTTATTAAAAACGTCACACGGAGAACCAATCAAATATAGTGCCTTGACTCACGTTCAGATTATGAGATTGAGTATTCTCAATAAACTTATCGTTAATCAAGGAAATATTAGTTATCACCAATAATTATCAAAGATAATAATAAAAATGACTCTAGTCAAACCAGAGTTCCTCGGGGCACCACCGTCATAGACGGAGTGATAACTAATATTAAAGTCTCATAAAATATAATAAACTACTAACTTAGGGTTTAACACCGATAAATATAATAGTTTAACTAGTTGAAGGATTTAAAAGTTCTTTTCTTAGTAGAAGCTGGCTCATTCATCTTTGTGTAATATTAAATAATCAGACATATGGTAAACACAAACATTTATTAACAAATAATAAATGCAACAAACAAAACACAATAAACTAACTAAAGCTAACAGCAAACGTATGTTTGTGTGTATGTGTGTGTGTGTGCGTGTGTGTGTGTGTGTGAGAGAGAGAGAGACAAAGAGAAGAGGTGGGGGCTCGAAGAAGGTGTGAACATTCTCTTTGTTACACAAAGGCCGGAAGCCTGATCTCTCAGTTCTTATGACAAAGTTACAATTGTTTCTAGCCGTTCATACAGTCCTATAACATGTAGTAATGCCCAGTTGGTGATTAGTTACCAGTCCATGAGATGGGAGATGTTGCGCATTGCTTGATGCCAGCAGCTGGGTTGAAGAAAGAAAGCTCCGTGGTAGTTCTTGTCTGATTGTGGCTCTTAGGCAAAAGAGGATTCGGATCGCTCTGTGCTGGGCTCAGTTGAGGATAACCGGTTGGTTAACCTTTGTGGTGATCCCACGCCATAGGCCAGGTCCAGGGCCGAGGGGACAGTTGGAAGCTGGTCTCCTGGAGTTGAGTGATCGCATAGAGATGGAGAAGAGTAGGAGGATGATCCCGTAGAAAAGAGATCCAGTAGAAAGAGACAGTAGAAAGAGAGCGAGAGATTGTGTGCTTCACTTTATATAGGCTCAGGTGATGTCATAGTCCGGGGGTCAATTCAGCCAATGAACAGTTTGGGTGCCTTGGAGGATTCACACCTGGGTGTGACCTGTTGTGGGGGAGACGGCATGGAAGCCAAGGCTTTCGAGGTCTTTGTTCCAGCAGGCTGTGGGTTCTACTTTTAATCAAACGGACAGTTCGAGTTAATCCAGAAAATGAACAATCATCTTTGGGCGCCGGTTGCACCTACATATCCCCCCGATGTCCTTGAGATTGCACCCGATGTGCGGTTTTAAGGGCATCTTTCACAGTCCATAGATGTACAGAGTTCATTTGTCAGTTCATTTAGTGTTTGCAACGTTTTGGGCAGTTATTTCACCAACTGGGAATTGGCTAAACACTACTAATATCTCGACTAGGCAAGAACAAAAGCTACAAAACAAAATCTAAACATGACAATGGCACTATACGAAATACATAATAAACATTGTTTCTCAGCTACTCTTCAGGTTAGTGAGAACAGAAGTGTTAGTTATGTAAATTACTTGGGGTGAGATACAGATGAGATGCAGCTGTCAGTTGCATGAGGACAGTTGTATGATTGGTGTGTCAATCCCAGATGTGTCCTAAACTAGTGTTTACCAGTGAGCTTATTACAAAATACAAGGAGTTGATCCAAAAGTATTTGCAAAGTTTGTACAAGGTGTTAAGTCCAATTACAATTTGGGTCTTATTGAGTTTGCTGTGGCTGCTAACAAATCAAAGTTTACCAATTTAACTGTAAGAAAAGTAAGGCTGCTGAGCTTGCATTAATCTAACTATCAGTGCAGATGGACTGTTACCTACAGAACCGAGAGGAGCGGACTCTGGAGCTCTGTTGTTTGAAGTTCGTCTTTACTCGTGGCTCAGGGCTGTAACGCTGCCTGTAGCCGTGTACAGAAAGACACTCAGAGGCACTGTCACTGTCGGATTCTGAGCTGCGGTCAGAGATGCTGTGGTCATCATCTGAGCAGTGGTTTGGCAGGTCATTATGCTGGGCCAGGATCTCAGAATATGGCCTTCTACAGCTCCTGCTCTGGGCGTGACTATCCCGTGGCAGCTGGTGGACATGGCGTTTACGCTCTGTGTCCTTATGCTGTGTTTTGTCCCCCCCTTTCGATCTGTTCTGAGGATGGGGTTCTGAGACAGAAGGTCTGTTTGACCTCACGGTGTTTGAGCTGCTGGAAGCAGATGTTGTTTCCCTTGCTTTGCAATTGACAACAGTTTCCCAAGCCACCTGTGCTATTTTCCTAACCTCGTTAAGAGAGAGGTTATCTTTTCTTGTCTCAAGAATAACGTGCGTACGTATACAAGGATCAAGATTCTGCAAGTACAGGGACTTAAAGGTTGGGTTCTCTTCTAAGCCTGGTGCATTCTTTCCTTGAAAGTATACGTGTCTCAAACGTCTAAAGTAGTCTCTGGGACTCTCTTGACGGGAATGTTTTATTTGACTAGCTGCAACCAAAGAAGCGATTTCGTCTTCAGTAGAAGAGAATTCTTCTGTCAATGCATGACGGAGCTCATTGTAGTCATTTCTGACTCTGGCAGGTTGAGACTGTATAACTTTGCGGACAGCTTTTGAGCTGGTTTTCCACACAAGTTTAACTTTCTCTCTCTGTGTTGCATTAGGCAGGTCAATTAGATTTTGATCTAATTCCCTAAAATGGTCCTCAATGTTATGACCGCAGTTGTCTGGATCAAACACGTCCATATCTTTAGCTAGAAGCTCAAGCTCTTCAGGGCGGGGACATTGTGAGGTCACCGTTTGTGAAGGAAAGACTATGCTCTCTCATCACTCTCAAAGTGATGCAGTGAGGAGGTAGAGCAGGACTGAACTTCCTTGGTCTGCTCTGGAGAGGGCGTTAATCTCTCATTGAGGGAGGAATTTGAATTTGAAAGGCCAGAATCAGCAAGGCTGAATGACTTTGATTGGGCAAGAGTTTCTGATCTAAGCCCTAACAATTCCTTTTTGTGGGAGAAGAGTTGTGACTCTGCTGAGTGCAAATCTTCCAAATAACGCAGGACTTTGTGATTTGCTAACTGAACTTCACTGATGAGATTAGCATTTTGAGCTTTAAGGCGTTCTATCTCCTTTTCTAATGCTATTTTGCTCTGACAGACAATGTTAATTTGTCGGTGAAAGTTCAGGAGCAAACATCTCAACACTGACCCTTTTGATGTGTCGCTGAGAAGGGAGTCTATTTCTTTACTGCACTCACTTAAGTTCAATGTGTTAATGAACTCAGGGTAGCCAGGTTTAAGGCTCTGTGCAAGGGAAGAAATAAAATTCTCTACAGTTGGGTTCTCCATTGTTTTAAAATGGAAGGTGAGATTAAAACTTGTTGTCTAGTACAACAATGCAATTGTTTTGGCTCTGGTGTTGCTGGGCAGACACCTTGTGATGTAAATTGGGTAGAACACTAGCCTAAAACAACAGTTCCTCTCATCTACAATGTGTCGGTAGCTTGCTTCCTGCACGGGGAGGGGCAACTACAGCACCATGTGATTCTGGGACCAGAATTTACACTAACTGAGATGCAGGGCAGTCAGTCAGGGAATAATATCTATAAAGTACTACTCAAGCTGAGACACGTGGAAGAAACAGCTGGGCATGTAACTTTATTTCACAGGGGCTGGTAGCACACTGTGGCTCTATCTATCTCCACTCAGGTTGAAATGCAAGGCAGTTCCAACAGTTCACGCTCTTGGGTTCATAGGGCCGGGGGCACGCTATGAGTAAAGGGGAAGGAGCACTTAATTTAGCAACAATTTCTGACAAGACTCATTGGATTGCATTGAATATGTGATATTCCAATGCTAAACCAAACTTCAATAGCTAGCAGCAACAGCAAAATCTTAAGGGTAACTATCAGGCTTACAGAGGTTATCAATATTCTCAAATCGCTTTAGCTAAATTTGGAGAATTCATCAAATTACACCACTTTGTACTTGTTTGTAAGTACAGCTGGATGTCTACTCCTGTGGAAGACAAGTGGGGTTAAATGGAACGACTTTTGAAAAGTTTGGATGAAAAATCCAAAAATTGTAAAATGTCCAAAAATATGACGAATATTAATATCACACAATTATGAATTATTGCCAAGCCAACATAACTAACCCTCACACGGGGCACCAATGTAGGTACTTTGGGTTTAATTGGATCAATAGTGTGACTATCAAATGAAATATTTGATAAGGAAAATTAACAAAGAAAAATTACTAAAAATTAATAACTTCAATTTATTAAAAACGTCACACGGAGAACCAATCAAATATAGTGCCTTGACTCACGTTCAGATTATGAGATTGAGTATTCTCAATGAACTTATCGTTAATCAAGGAAATATTAGTTATCACCAATAATTATCAAAGATAATAATAAAAATGACTCTAGTCAAACCAGAGTTCCTCAGGGCACCACCGTCATAGACGGAGTGATAACTAATATTAAAGTCTCATAAAATATATTAAACTTCTAACTTAGGGTTTAACACCGATAAATATAATAGTTTAACTAGTTGAAGGATTTAAAAGTTCTTTTCTTAGTAGAAGCTGGCTCATTCATCTTTGTGTAATATTAAATAATCAGACATATGGTAAACACAAACATTTATTAACAAATAATAAATGCAACAAACAAAACACAATAAACTAACTAAAGCTAACAGCAAACGTATGTTTGTGTATGTGTGTGTGTGTGTGTGTGTGTGTGAGAGAGAGAGAGACAAAGAGAAGAGGTGGGGGCTCGAAGAAGGTGTGAACATTCTCTTTGTTACACAAAGGCCGGAAGCCTGATCTCTTACAGCGTGCTCACACTGTCCTTTTGGCCGCGGCCAAAACCGTTTGCACATGTACGAGCACGAGCGTGCGCACGTGCACGCGCACGAGCCCTACGGCAGTGGCGTTATGTCCGCCTGTTCGGACATGTAAATAGAAGGACCGACCATGCGCGGACATTTAACTACAACAATAATGGTGGTGAAAGGTTCACGTTGGTGTGGTGCGGAGGTGGAGTGTTTACTGCAGATTTGGTCGGATGAAAATATTCAAAAACAGTCGACAAGACGCACAAAAACTTTGAGGTCTATGGAAAGATTTGTAAACAAAGCCACACACGCGATCAATGCGTGTGACGTGTTACGGCTTGATGGCGTGTGGACAGCAAGAAGCATTGGCCGAGGCCCTGGTAGTGTGAGTACAAACGGGGCTGGGGCGCGGGGGGGAGAGGGAGGGGGGACAAGTACCCTAAAGTCCGGGTCTCGGTCCGGGAGGACAGTGTGATCACGCCCTTAGAGCGTGATCACACTGTCCTTTTGGCCGCGGCCAAAACCGTTTTTTCAGCTAAAGTCTAGTACCTTTAAGTAGTGTGAGTGCACCCGCTCCGCGCTCAACTGGGGCCAGCTGGGCCGCCACGGCCCGCTTGAAAGAGGTGGGCTTTAGCGGAGCCGTTTGCACATGTACGAGCACGAGCGTGCGCACGCGTACGAGCACGAGCCCTACGGCAGTAGCGTTATGTCCGCCTGTTCGGACATGTAAATAGAAGGACGGACCATGCGCGGATATTTAACAACAACAACAAAGGTTCACGTTGGTGTGATGTGGAGGTTGAGTGTTTACTGCAGATTTGGTCGGATGAAAATATTCAAAAACAGTCGACAAGACGCACAAAAACTCCGAGGTCTACG
Source organism: Echiichthys vipera (assembly GCF_963691815.1). Classification (NCBI taxonomy): domain Eukaryota; kingdom Metazoa; phylum Chordata; class Actinopteri; order Perciformes; family Trachinidae; genus Echiichthys; species Echiichthys vipera. Next base: position 5,146,323 of record NC_139835.1, on the reverse strand, counting down.
GAAAGATTTGTAAACAAAGCCACACACACGCGATCAATGCGTGTGACGTGTTACGGCTTGAAGGCGTATGGACAGCAAGAAGCATTGGCCGAGGCCCAGGTAGTGTGAGTACAAACGGGGCGGGGGGGAGAGGGAGGGGGGACAAGTACCCTAAGGTCCGGGTCGTGGTCCGGGAGGACAGTGTGAGCACGCCCTCAGAGCGTGCTCACACTGTCCTTCTGGCCGGGGCCAAAACCGGTTTTTCAGCTAAAGTCTAGTACCTTTAAGCCATGTGAGTGCACCCGCTCCGCGCTCAACTGCAGCCAGCGGACCGTCCACGGCCCGCTTGAAAGAGGTGGGCTTTAGCGGAGCCGTTTGCACATGTACGAGCACGAGCGTGCGCACGTGTACGAGCACCAGCACGAGCCCTACGGCAGTAGCGTTATGTCCGCCTGTTCTGACATGTAAATAGAAGGACGGACCATGCGCGGACATTTAACAACAACAACAATGGCGGTGAAAGGTTCATGTTGGTGTGATGCGGAGGTGGAGTGTTTACTGCAGATTTGGTCGGATGAAAATATTCAAAAACAGTCGACAAGACGCACAAAAACTCAGAGGTCTGTGGAAAGATTTGTAAACAAAGCCACACACACGCGATCAATGCGTGTGACGTGTTACGGCGTGATGGCGTATGGACAGCAAGAAGCATTGGCTGGCCCTGGCAGTGTGAGTACAAACGGGGCTGGGGCGCGGGGGGGAGAGGGAGGGGGGACAAGTACCCTAAAGTCCGGGTCTCGGTCCGGGAGGACAGTGTGATCACGCTCTCAGTTCTTATGACAAAGTTACAATTGTTTCTAGCCGTTCATACAGTCCTATAACATGTAGTAATGTCCAGTTGGTGATTAGTTACCAGTCCATGAGATGGGAGATGTTGCGCATTGCTTGATGCCAGCAGCTGGGTTGAAGAAAGAAAGCTCCGTGGTAGTTCTTGTCTGATTGTGGCTCTTAGGCAAAAGAGGATTCGGATCGCTCTGTGCTGGGCTCAGTTGAGGATAACCGTTTGGTTAACCTTTGTGGTGATCCCACGCCATAGGCCAGGTCCAGGGCCGAGGGGACAGCTGGAAGCTGGTCTCCTGGAGTTGAGTGATCGCGTAGAGATGGAGAAGAGTAGGAGGATGATCCGGTAGAAAAGAGATCCAGTAGAAAGAGACAGTAGAAAGAGAGCGAGAGATTGTGTGCTTCACTTTATATAGGCTCAGGTGATGTCATAGTCCGGGGGTCAATTCAGCCAATGAACAGTTTGGGTGCCTTGGAGGATTCACACCTGGGTGTGACCTGTTGTGGGGGAGACGGCATGGAAGCGAAGGCTTTCGAGGTCTTTGTTCCAGCAGACTGTGGGTTCTACTTTTAATCAAACTGACAGTTCGAGTTAATCCAGAAAATGAACAATCATCTTTGGGCGCCGGTTGCACCTACACTGCAAACAGTGGCCTCCTGCAACAAACTCACATGCTTTGCTGACCCATTCATCTGCGCCCTGATGTGTTCTGCAATGTTGTAACAGCATCTCGCTTCATCAAGCCATAATCCACCATTCCCATCGATGCCCCTTTTAGATACCTGTGTTTGTCAATGCTCATATAACGCTGGATATAAGAAATAACTCATATATTCATGCATTTGTTTTTGTGTTTTATTTCAGAAACTATACATGCACTGATAAGCCTATCCTCTTTACTGCTTGTATTTACTATTACTCTGGGAGTAATAGACTGAAATCAACTAATGACTCTCTGATTAGGGGCCCTCTGACTGCAGCCCTGTAGGGGCCACAATCACATCTTACTAACCAGTTTCAGGGGCCCAACAGCACCAGATCACAGCAGAAGTCATTTAAAGAGGATTGAGGATAGCTATAAAGGATACCTTTCCTATAGAACAGCTCTACATCTTGTCCTTAAACAAACTATCCTCTCAATTTACATGACGGCATGTCCTTTCTGTCTCTATATGGTCGCATGTTTACAATTCCTCTCTGCTCTCTGTATCGTATCGAGTTCCGCCCCAATGTGGACAAACATATCTCTTTCATTACATTGTCTACTGTTGTAATGTCCTTAAATAACTGGCAGCGAGAGATGCTGCCCGCTGCGGCGCGCTGTTTGGAGCTGCACTTTTATTACTTATTACAATTATCTAAACGAGATGTCCTCATTTCACTACGAAACCTAAATACATCTGAAACAGGTCAGATAAGGAGGAATGAATCTCCCTACAGTGTGTGTGACTGTGTGTGGGGCTGAGATCCCACTATAGCCACTAAAGCGAAAACTTTGTTGTTGTTGTTGCTTTGTTTTGTTTACAAAAAGCAACGATCGAACAGTGCAGATGTATTGTCCATATTATCTCCATGTGTAGACGCCATGTCCATATTTATGACTATGTAACAACATAGCAATGGTTGCTTACATAGAAGCTTTCTACAGCTATGCTACATCAACAGGGAAAGCCAGTTTTACGGATCCCTGTACTTTTCACCAGTGTGCTTAAGTGCCCTCATGGGAGCCAAAACGCATGCTAAAGTGCCATCTAGTAGCCAAAACGCATGCTAAAGGGCCCCCTAGGAGCCATACGCTTGCTTAAGTGCCCTCTTCAGTGGCCAGGACGTGCTAAATTTGCCCTTTTTTTCATTTTTTGCCCCTGCCCTTCAAAAGGTTTGTGCACGCCACTGCTTCTGACATTCTGACAGTGGAGATATATGGTTTGGTCAGATTTTAATATTGCTTGAGATGTTTTCAATGCCAATGGTCCAGAACTGCTTTTTAGGAGTAGAAAAAAGAACACAAAGAAAGAGTAGAGAGTCTCTATCTCTGCCGTAAAGGAAAATAAAATATTAAAAAAAAATGTCCTATCACTCGCTGCCACTGGAAAAAAATAAATACATTATTAAATAACATAAATTCCCTACCTACCCATAACATGAACTGACAACCAACAGGAACCAAATTTTTTTGTTTTTAGGCCCAAGTGCCCACTGCTGAGCTCTCTGCTCTGTAGTTCTCGATTTTGCTACCAGATTTCATCACCCCTTTTTACCTTGCACTGAGAGCTGGCCTTGGTTTCTTAATATTCAGCACACACGTTTGCATATCTCTTCGGAAATGTTCCAGTTCTGAAAGTCCCTCAGCCACATCAGTACATTTTACAGCATCTTGGTGAGGACACTGATGGTTTCTTCTACCACTTAAGACAAGAATGACTTCATACTGTATGCTTAGTCTTGTGTTTTTACAGACTTGTTTTTCTTCTCTTGGTGACTATACTACTCCCCTTATGGCCTGTTGCCCTTCTTCGAACAGCTAAATTACTAATGTGAAGTGAAACATGAAGGTAGCCTATCTGTAATAATGGTTTTACCTTGGAGATTAGAATGATAATAAAATAATACAAAATGTCATCCCAAATCACACAGCTACTTTGCATCCATTCTTTATACAAATGTTCAGTGTGTTTAGAGTCTGTTAAAGCTTACCAGTTTGTTCTTGTGTGAAATACAGTACTAGGAAAAGGACAAGTTTGAGAACGGTCACCATGAAAAAGTCTGCAGCTCTTTGAACACTGCCTATTGTACTTGTATATCAGCTGATATAAGTAATTTGAGTATTAAGAATATCAATAATTGCAGCACACATTTGATTGTCATGCTTGTTCAACAGGTAGGATAAATAAGCCAATAATATTGTAGCACCCTGCCCTATGAACTGAGGAAGAATTACTTGTTTGCAATCTTACTTACTATTCCCTGAATGCAACACACTTTTCAAAATCCTACATAGGCAGATGTCTGCACACAACCCCAATATAGAAAAACACAAAAGGTGCAGGCCTGAATCGTGGCTTGGGAGTGGTGAGGTCTCAAACCGGGTGACCACTTCACTTACACCAGGAAAATAAAAGGCAATGAGTCAATCTGGTGTATTTGTAACTGTTTATACTCACAGTCTGTCCTCAGTCAGTTTGTATGCTGCTTGTCACGAATTACGATGAGCAGTTGAATGTTCTGAAGGAACTACTACTAACTACTAACTACGTATTATAGGACTGTATGAATGGCTAGATACAATTGTAACTTTGTCATAACCTGAATAAGAACTGAGATCTCCAGCCTGCGGGCTTTGTGTGTAACTTAAATGTTCACACCTTCTCTGCAGGGGTCCAAGCCCCACCTCTCCTCTTTGTTTCTCACACACACACACACACACACACACACACACACACACACACACACACACACACACACACACACACACACACTGTTAGCTTTACTTAGTTATTGTGTTTTGTCTGTTGCATTTATTAATTTTCATGTTTGTGTTTACCATATGTCTGTTTATTTAATATTACACAAAGATGAATGAGCCAGCTTCTACTAAGAAAATAACTTTTAAATCCTTCAACTAATTAAACTATTACATTTATCGGTGTTCAACCCTTAATTAGTAGTTTAAAATAATAATAATAATAATATTAGTTGTCACTCCATCTATGACGGTGGTTTGACTAGAGTAATTTTTATTATTATCTTTGATAATTATTGGTGATAACTAATATTTACTTGATTAAGGATAAGTTTATTGAGAATACTCAATCTCATAATCTGAATGTGAGTCAAGGCCCTACATTTAATTGGTTCTCCGTGTGAAGTATTAATAAATTAAAGTTATTCATTTTTAGTAATTTTTCTTTATTAATTTTCTTTATCAAATATTTCATTTGATAGTAACACTATTGATCCAATTAAACCCAAAGTACCTACAACACCATGGCAGACCAATGTGTGTCATGCAAGACAGTAAGGGAAACCAAATAGAAGAAATACCATTAGTTATTTACAAACCAACTTGTGCTCAAACCTCCTGCAAGACAGTGGATGTATGGAAATAGAACACGGTTAACTAAACCACTTCCACTGGATATTTTATTTGTTGAAGTAGAGATAACCAATCAGGAGAAAATTAAATATCCATCAAATGCCTTTGACTGGGATAGTGGTCCTTTCTGAGTACTGAAGCTTACACTGCTCTTTGAATGTGAGTGCATTTGCATGATCTGTCCAGTTGATTATGTTTGTGCAGCAGTAACATAAAATGCTGGCTCTGTGATTAGGCTCTGTAGCCAATCAGCCAATGCAGGCAAAAAGCAATCAGTGGAGCAGATTAAAATGTGCAACAGCAAACAAACCAAGGAAGGTGCAGACTACCAGAGCAGTGGAAGCACCATGTTCTCCTCTGTTTGTGAGCATAGGTCAAGAGATTCTGAGTGACAAGTTAATAGGAGTCTGTCCCTCTTTTGTCCTTTTCTCCTAGATGATGAGTTCCAAGTTAGCCGGAAGACCCACAAGCGGAGATGAATTAAATATTGTATGAATGAAAGTCATATTTACACAAAACATTTAGTAAATATGCATCGTATTTTCACCTTGGAAATGACTGCGCATCACACCGCCACCCCTGTGGTCATGTGCCCAAAAATATCCAGTGATAAATGATGGTGAGGATGATCATTTGATCCATATCCAACCCCATATGTTCAATGGAACTTTGGCCTCCGCTTTCATCACATTGTCTGGGAGAAAAAACGAATCATGAATATTCATGATCTGAGCTGAATCAGAAACTGATGATGCCACGGATACTCCTGTGGATTGTGGATACTAACGATGTAGGTGAGCCCATCTGTTCATGCAGCTCTGTCATAGATCAGTCTGATACCACAGGTGCTTCTCTGACAGTAATGGAAACCATTGAGGTCAGTTGTTATAGAAGTTTTGACTTTTATTCTAAAAGAAGTAATAACAAATGTTAAGTCAGAATTGTTCCATTGTCTAAAATTAGCAAGCAGAAACTTTCTGTTCCTTTAATGACACTGGAGGTTGGCTCCAAAAGCAATTCAATACCCATGGAACTCAATGTTAAATGCACAACTTAATGTTTACAGCATGGTTCTAAAAATGGTTTTGATCTCTAGCTAATTTCTCTTCAGGCATAATTAAGGGTGTGGTTGCTTTGAGTGGCAGATGGGGTTGAGCATAGACTGTAAACTAAATTGGGCCCAGCTCAGCTCCATCCACACTATTTTTTGGATTAGTTGCATGTTAGGTGGCATCAGGCACTGCCAAGATGGCAACAGCCAGAGCCAGCGGGACATGGTTCAGTCTAGATGGTAACCCATGATTTGCATAAAGAGTTTTCGCGAAACTAGGGTGACCGTCTAGACAAGACCCCAGGATATCACGGAGACCACATCCATATTTGATACAGTCTATATGTGTTGTAGACAGGGCGATGTATATGATTATTTGTAATCAATATAATATGGAAACAGCAAGAAATTGCCAAAAAATGTTTCAAAAATCAGTACCACCCCTTGTCTCTTTCTCTACCAGATTATAAACATGGCAGATGACCCAAAATCATGAGACAACAATGCACCGTAGCTTCATAGCTTCACAGACTGACAGGACAAGTTGGTTTACAGCTCTGAATACTGGAGGTCCTGATTCAAAGCTGTTAATGATGGTAATAATGGGAAATTCACCAGCTGTTGGTCATTTGCACTCAGCATCTACAGAGCCACCTGCTAGCTACTAGCATTTGGACTTTAAAACACAGCAAAAAGACAAAACTATCTTTGGTGGGATGCAAATGTATGACATGATGTACAAGAAAGCATATTAACTATAAAAACAAATCAGACCCAGAAATAAAGTGAAATATTTACTTTAATGTTTGCATAACTATTTTACATTTTGTCTTTACTCAATGAATAGCTTTTCATTTGACATACATTCCCCATAACGAAGTAAAGCAGCTGTAGGTAAAAAGTAAAAACAATGCCAGAATTTGAAGCAGAGTGAGACCTCTATTTGCAGCTCTCACTCTCTATACTGAGCCAATAGAATGCTCTGTCTCTCTGAAATGATCTGTGTTTGGCAAAGGCTTCCCGTCACGGGCTAGATTTTCTAAAACCCTGAAAACAGAGCCAAGAGGAAGTCTAATTTTCTCTCAAAACCCTTAAATTACAATATGATGAAAGATTATAATGGATTTTTTTTGTCAAAGATAAACTGCCTACCCCAGGTTTAAAATCAAATACATGTATTGCATTTCAGTGTTGTCCAGCATAGACTTGCCAATACTAAATTCTAAGCACAAGTTAGAAGCTTTTTTTCTTTTTCGAGATGGATGACACAGATGCACAATCCAACACAATCGCATACCACTGTGGTGGTGAGACACTGTTGCTATTATCACGTTATACCCACAAAAATTTCAACAAAACAGTAACGGTGCTACTTGGGATGCGCTGATCCAACCTTTTCAGTCTGGATACCAATACTGATACCTGGGCTTTGCATATCAGTCGATACCTGTTACCAATCCGAAACCATTGATGCTGCTCGCCCACTCAATCTTGACGCAGTTGTGATGTTTAGACAAAGCTGTGGTTTTACCTTTTGCTATTATTTTTCTTCAGCTATACCTTAAGGAATGCATGTCTATAAGTAACCAGCTATATTTGATTTGAATATGTAACATTGCCACTGGTGTAACTGAATTAAAACTGTTGTTGGTTCATGTGCGGAAACATTTAATATTTCTATTCTTGTCACGCTAGCTGTCAATGGCATTTTTAATGCTAACTTGGCATTTATGGAAGGTGTAATCTTCCATAACTTTAATAAAAGAAAATTTAGCACAGGCTATTGTTACAGTGTTGTATTTTGTAGATTTGTACATTTTTATCTTAATTTCTGTATTTCAGTTTCATAAAAAAGAATACTACAGATAAACATATGAACCAGCGGTTTCCTGGATGTCTGTTCTACATGTTTAGCTATCTGCCAAGCTAGTTATCTCATACCTTCTAGTAAGGGCAGACTTAACAAACATTAATTAAACTTATTTATAAATATTTAGTGCATACAGGAATTCAAAATCAAATACAGCAGGTAAAATACCTCCATACAGCTGAGTCTTTGGTTTGCTCCATGTTGTTGCTGGTGTTTGCTGAGTCAACCGGCATGCTGCACACACGCCGCTTGCACATGATGTATCACGTGTCCTAAAGTAATGGTCCATGGATCTGGCTAATAATCGCAAACCCGATCCAGCTCATTTGTCAATATCGGGATAGATATCAAGATCGGTGTCACATTAGTTTTTTCACACACAAAAAAAGTTACTAACACACAGTTACTTATATAGATTAGGTGGATTTGTTTTTTCACTCACCATTGACATGCAGTTACTCCTTGCAGTTGTATGTTTGATGGATTCATCTGCATTTACATTCAGGTTCCTATTATGTGACACATTCTTGTGACATTTCAATACAGCAACATGGTTCAGTATGTCTTGCTTCATTATGGACCACAGATTGGTTTTAAGATGCAGCCGGCCTGGAAATGACCTTTCTGAGCTGCAGGGTGTTACTTAGCTTGCACAGCAGCTGAATTATCATGATAACACAAAATCACACGAGAATCACGTTCACATCACACCAAACTCCATCTTGTCAGATCCAAGTAATGTGTTTGTGTTTCGAGCGAGGTGACATGAGAGACGACCAGTCATTTAAAACAACAATGGCGGCTCCTAAAGAGGTTAGTGTAAATGTAATAGCAGAATTTTTCTTCATTGAGAGAAGAGAATGACACTGAAGGCTTTTCTCGATGGAAAAGATGTTGTCTCTCTTCTCCTGACTGACTTCAGCAAGAGTTTGTTAGACAGATGGTTCATCCAGTCACCTGCCAGGTATGTTTTGATTGGGCCTGCCCTTTTTTAAACAGTTTAAGGTTTCTCAGATGGTTCTGTGTAACAAATCATCCGAAGAGTCAGAAGTCTGAAGATTCTGAAGAGAGAGATTAGGATGTTACAGGGACAGTGGGAGTTTCACCACTTTGTTGATCTCTGGTAGTATGGTTCTCAATGAGGTTATGCTGCGCAGCATATGCTGGGTGGATGTTTGCTATCAAATCAATGCAAACTTGGCCCAGATTGTATGCTGGTATTCGGTGATGCTCTGCCCTCTCCGTGGACTGTATGTGTTTAAAGGCAATAACATCTTTAAGGTAATAAGACATCAAGGCTACACAATTCTCAACTAATTGTGGAGTTCTTTAGCCCCTCCAGTCTACAAAGGGGTTCTAGCTTGAAGCACAATAAACACATTTTCATGTTTTTCGCACTATGCCCTCTTTACAGGTCTATTACTAGCCCTTCTGCATATGTGCCCCCTGACTTTCTTCCTTTTAAGTTTTTTTCTAGATACTCTCCCGATAATTCTGGAATATAATAATGTCTCGAAAGAATAACAAAGAGGTTCAACACCAATCTGTGCTCCAAACACTACCACCCACACACTAAATTGTATCACCCAGCCTGTTTTAGACCTAAGCACTATCCCCAGAGATAAATCAAGGCATGAAATGTAATGCAGTCCTAAGCACCTCGTAAATTGCTCCCATGCTATTTGACCAGAATTACACAGCAAAGTATAAGGCGCTGGGATATAACTAGATTGTTCATGCTATTAAGGCATCAAAATTATTCTGTGTGGCTTTTCTACAACCATGTCCAATATTCACTGGATTGTATAGCCTTGTCACTGAACCTCCAGAGGGTTTTAACCACTTCATGTCTCATCATTGAAAACAGTTTATTTCTCCATGGCATGTGAACGCACTGCTCTACTGTATATAGTCAAATTACGGTTTTCTTCATTCAACCTACCACATTACATTTTCCAACTGACAATATATTGTTTGAACTGCCGTTCCCAAACTTATTCAGTCAGTATAAAACGTTGAAGCGAAACTAATGCGTTTGTTTCCATGAGGCCTTGTAGTGTTGGTCAGCTATTAATTCTAATAGGCTTTTTTTTTACTGGTCAGCCATTTTCTGGAATACGTGAAAGGTACAAGATTGCTACGGCAATTTATGTAATTGCTGTACATTTTCTCCTTTACTGCGGTGGTAAAAATAATAGAAAGCCTTTATAATAGAAAGCCTTCATTGCCATTGCAAAATACAATGACACATTTAAAATGTATATATTAAAATAATTTACAAACACTAAAATCCAAGTTATATACAGTAAGTAAGTGATTAAAAACTATAATATAAATATTATAATTAACTATGAAAGTGCTATAGTGGCTGATATGGAACAGCATGTTTGAGTTGGTATAAAGTGCAGATTGTTTGTTTGTCCGTGTTTTGAGTGACCTCTAGCACCTTCCAGAGGGTAGCAGGTCAAACAGTCCATGTCCAGGTTGAGAAATGTCTTTTGTCATGTTTAAGGCTCTAGAAAAGTAATGCGGTGGTAAAAGGGCATACAGTGATTTTTTTGTTTCGTCTTCATCACCCACTGGAGAGCCTTTTATCTTATCTGCTGCTGAGCTGCATACCACACTGTGATGCAGTATGACAGTATGCTCTCAATAGCAGAGCTGTAGAAGGCCACCAGTAGATTTTCACTGAGACTGTTTTCTTATCAATCTCAGGAAGTGGTGTGATTTTAACAGTGGCTGTGGTGTTAAAATACCAACTGATGTTGTCAGATATGTGAGTTCCTAGGAATTTAATTTTGTAAAACCTTCCCAAACCTTCCCAGTCGCACTGTTGATGTATAGTGGAAGGTGGTCTGCACTGCAGTTCCATGGTCTTGTTTGTGTTCAGTACGCCGACAACTGCTGAACCTGTCCTCTGATGGCTGACTCATCTCCCCCTGAAAAGTTATAGTTTGTGATGTGCTGAATCCCCTGCTACACCTGCCCCTTGTGACTGCTCTTCAAATGGTCTACAATTCTCCTAGGCCTGTTTGATATCACTGATGTCTCCCTACAGGGTCCTGTCTCTTGACCTGAAGGCGGTGTCACTGGTCCTGAGGGGTGTTCGGACTTCATTTGTCACCCAGGGTTTTTGGTTGGGAAAATACAGGATTTGACAGTAACATTATCAACACAGCTTGTGATATATACTGTAAGTACCGCGTGAGTTCCTCCAAGTCCTGTTGTTCAAATAAGTCCCATTCAGTTTGTGCAAAGCAGTCTTGTAGGTATGAGATAGCTCCCTCTGGCCAGGTCTTTATAATCTTTGTACTGGGCTTTGTGTTCCTCCTGATGGGGGTGAATGCTGGGATGAGGAGCATTGAGAGATGGTCTGACTGGCATAAATATGGAAGAGGCACAGTTCTGTAGGCCTGCTTAATGCACGCATAATGTATGTATGTATGTATGTCTAGACTGTTACCCAATGTTGATTAAGTCTTGACGACTGTACACGTACTGTACTTTGCATTGCAAAGCTCACCAGGCAAAAACAAAATACACCCACAAATCATCAAACTTTAACTCTGAAGAACATCTGTTAGTAGAATAGATCTCTGTATTTTAGAGGTTATAGACATAGTTTTGTAGGCAGACCCAGAAGTTAGTTTTGGATTATTGCAGAGAATAAGGTGTGTGAATAAAGGTTTATGATACTTGCATGTTTTGCACACTTTTATAATTTAAGCACCAGAAGTAAAAGGCTAATGTTAGGCTATAAATGAACTACACCACTGACTAGCTTCTGACTGATTTCACCTGTTGATGATGGTTGTAGTCTCTTTTAGCCACTTGTTAGCAACCGCCTATTTAAAGACAAAGACACAGCTTTGAAATTCACAAGTGAGATATTTGCTTGTGATGGGCAACTGAGGCATCATTAAGCATTTTCTTTATTTTCTGAGTCAACTAGATGGAGCTCATGGTTTAAAGTAAAATGCACAATGAATGGTAATTCAGTTCAACCCGTTGTTGAATATAGAACACTACCTTGTGTGCTCAGAAATAAATAAAAAAAATGGTGCATACAGCTTAATGATCCCTCATTTGTCCATCACTAGTATTTTCTGACAAATTTTTGGTCAGAACAAAATGTTGTTATTGACTATATTAAACATTTTTTCAAAATGTGTACATTCATCATAAACCAAAGTACTGGACATCACAATATTGACCTGATGGTGTCGCTTGATCTTCAACGTCAGTAGGAATTATCCTCAGGAGACCTTGATTGTGTAGAGACATTTTAATTGCTAAATTGCCATCCATAGAGAGACACCACTAACATGGCTGAAGACAAACACAGTGAAATGTTTTCATGAGTCATTGCAGTGCACAGTAACCCCTTTTTTTTGCCACACAGTCATCCAAATACGATTAACATTTATCTAAATACAGTTTACAAGCATTTCATCCAGGCATTAGCATCCTTATTATCTTAAGCAGCCTTGAACATGATTATTTTGAGTAAAGATAGGCATATACAGTAAATCGTGTCTTTTACAGTTTAGAGGGTCAGACATTCTGTATATCTCATGTGCTTCGGTTCAGGTAAACATTTTTAATGCAGTGGTTTCACTGAAAGATAAACGTTATTTGCAATGGGTTTCCTCATACATAACCAAGCATGTCACAGGACCCTAGTGGATTTCCGCCTCTTAGGTCAACCTCTTTATGATTTAGTATTTTGAAATACTGTGGGATGAGCTGCACTGTGGAAGCATAATATGCTATGCAGATTTCAGAGCTGTTCTGCAGAGTCATTAATAGCATTTCTAATTTTATTCTGTCACAAGCTGCAGTCCCGAGAGAACATCTCCTTACCTCTGCCACTTTGAGGATACTAATTCTCTACAATTCCACAAACAGCTGAAGGAATAGTGAGATGCAGAACCATTTTATTCAGCAATAGAATATTGAAATATAGAAGCTGTACATGAAGAAAGTATATGGTGAACAAGTGTTGCAGGAAAGTCAGTTTGGGCCTAGTCTCATATAGCCAGATCTGTGTCAGCGCTAGTAAGAACTGGCTACACTGGCTTATCATTCTGGGATAGAGAAAAAAACATTCTGGGCTTAATCACAATCATCTTGGGTGGCTATAAGCACCGGATGCAGCAACAGTGCTTTGGCAAAAAACATAGCAGAGATAGTGGAAGGGACCTGAAGTCAGTCTCTATACTCGCACTGTAGGCTACATCCGTACTAGTTTGGGCAGGGGCGTTTTTGAGTCTTTAATATTTGTTGCAGCAGTAGTAATAGCAACACACAAAATGAGATGAAGAAAAAAAGGGTCAGTGAATGATTAATACATTTTTCATTTTTCAATTCCATTGAATCAGTATGCAACAATAATAATTGTACTACAGTTTCAGAGTTGTGTTTATGTGTTAGTGTGCATGAACTGTGCCTGACAGTCAGTTCTGTAGTTCTGTGCTGAGTGGACAGGATGATATGGGCGCGGTGGATTTTTGCAAAACAAACAACAAGCTTTAGGTGCAGATAGAGGCATGTTTTTTGTTTTGTTCTAAAACCAGCTGATTTACATTGTTTTATCGGCGCATAGTGTCTGTTTCAGTGAATATGATCAAAATATGATGCAGACTGCACGTTTAAGTTATTTTCTGTTATTCCAATGTAGTAGAAGGATTTTCTTGTATCCAAACGTTCAACTGCTGTCACAAATTCAGTACCAGTCAGATTTGGATTTGAGGCTCTAGACTGATTTGAATACACCTGAATAACAAAGGTTACAAGCCAAACACAGCAGTGAGTATTAAAAAATGATCACACTTAATCGTTAACATGTTAATTAAAACAGAAGTCCAAAGTAATCTGTTTTTTTTCCCCCAGTCTGTCTGTGATTCCTTGCTGTTTTATAACATTCTAAAGCTCCATATGGATGGGATTTCTTTCTCTCTGGGAGCTCAAATTAATTTAATATTACATGGTCAGTGATTTTTGCTCGTCCCTCCATAATTTAAGTCCTGTTCGAAGAGAAGCTTAGTATTTCAAAGTGTATGTTTCTTATTCATCAACTTTGCACATAGCTTCAGAATGTATTTTCCCCTGCAAGATACATACTTTGACACAACATCATGGTACATCAATCAACTTTCTTCAGGAATTAAATCGACTTCTCACATATTGCAGCAGGTGCAGCAATTTCTAACCAGCCTATTGTTTTTCTTCTTACCTGAAAACTCATTTTGGTAGGTGGAGGGGTGTTTGCATGCAAACTCAAATGATTGTTGTTGTCTAAACAGAACCATAAAAATGTAAATGCTTTTTTTTATTGCCACACGGGGAGTGGAGGGATATTGAAGAAAACAAATTAAATGTGATAGAAGATAAATTATGGCAGATAGACAATAAAGACAGATAAACAATTGCAATTAAAATCAATGTATTATGTGCCAAATGACATTTCTTTCAAAACACCTCTGTTGTTGCAACTTAGTATATACATTTCATTTTTAGACAAAAGGTTTGCAGCAGATATTGAGCAACATATTTAGAATCGTGCATATGCCTAAATAATGGAGGTAAATCCAATATTCTCCTTTCTAAGTATGTATGTTTTGGTCTCCAATAGTGATGGACAAATGAGGCTTCATTAAGGTATATGTTAGAAAAACGTGTGACACGAGGAGCAGTTCAGAACCAGAATCAAGTTATAATAAAAACAAAATATATTCCTGTACAAGAAGAGAGCATATAGTACACTTAAACACGAGTGTCTCACCATATATATATACTGTAAGTCCTCAGAGCCATGTAATTTAAACATGCAGTTGAACAGTAATGGTTGTCATGGTGATATATTTAGAAAACATAGTAAGTTATCTCAGCTATTCCCATAGCAATCGCTGACTCTCCTGACGACTCTGCAACACGCTGTGAGAAAAGGTCCATGTTGTCACAGTGAAACACAAAATAAATTAATACAGCCAGAGTTCCCACATAAAATGACATATAGACTTTTTTCCATCAGTATATAAAGCATTTTCTTCATTGTCCACTAGATAGTGTTCAATCCTCAGGAAAGGGTTAAATGTGCACTGAATTATCATTCATTAAGCTTTTTTCTTTAAACCGAGAGCACCATCTTGTAGAAAAGAAAATGGTTTATGAGACTTCATGAAGGCTTATTTATCCATCACTAGTCTTCACCAACTCCTGACAAAAGTGTCTGGCTCTTTAATTTCTACATGCATCAATCAGCTGTTAGCTAGTCACTAATAGGGTGGGAGAAGTTGTTAGACAATGAATTATACAGAGTCGGGTGAGAAAATCTCAGCTTTTGCAAAACAGAGTCATAGTAGTATTAATATAATCCAAAGGGAAAAAATGTATTCTGTTAATATACATACATTTATACACATTTGCACTGCAGGAATAAAATAGTCTTTGATGAGGAATTCATCAAGGCAAATCACATTAGAAATGATGGAAATGTTGAAGAAATGAATGAATAGCCCTAGAGCCAACGGCCACAAAATGAATTGCAGCACATGTATGAAATGGTTCTTATAAAAGATGGAAATTTTAATGGCCTTGAAAGAAATGGAGCTGGCTCCAGTGTCGATATGAGCAACTGTGTTAATGTTGATATTTGGACTTATAATTGGGAGGATAATGATGTTGGCTGTGCTGTAAGGCACAAGCACAGCAAAAGAAGCCACAGGAAAGGCACCATGCTTGACTGGCGGACAGTAGAGGTGACTGCTCTCATTAGAGAAGTGAAGCTAGAGAGCGTGTCTACTCGTGCAGCTAAAATGTGGATGAGTTGGTAACAGACCTCACCATACAACCTGTCCTCATCCCAACTCGTCACATACTGCCGTTTTGGCAAGACCCTTTGGCATCACTTGTCAATGCACTGTGCTATGCCGCGTGTAAAACTGTGATGCTTCATTATGGTTGCTTTTTTTAAACATGTGGCAAACATGCTTAATGTTGTGAATTTAAACAAAAACTCGTGGTTGGTTTAGGTTTTACCCATCCACCTCCCCAAACTCCTCCCTACACGAACTTGGTAAATACCACCGCGACCAAGTTCATACAGGCTTTACCGTTATTTGTTCAAATCATGTATCAGTAACTGATAGAAAGTGCTGTTTACTAATGTCTAAAGGTGAAGTGTTTATATATGCGTCCGAATAGCCACAGCAAACAAGCCTGACACTGAACACTTTCTTTTACACAGTCTGTAAGACTGAAACAATTATGAAGAATAAAAAACATATTAAAACCTCTGCCAAACTGGGCCACTGCACCTGGTAGCCTACAAGTTTAGATGGAGACTATTAACTGCAATGTCTAAGGTTTAAGTCATCTCTTTCTCTCTATATATTTCCTGTTTTACCATCAACTAAATAATAAATGGCCCAGGTCGCCTGAAAGCCTGCTCTTCCAGTGTTCTTCACTTTGGAGAGCACTGATGTTCGGTCTGTGTCTCAGTCTGTGTCTTGGACATTGTACGAACCAGTGGTGATTTCTATAAGACTGCAAGGGAAGCTCAGCTTCACCTAAAATGTCACCAAAAAAAAGAAAAAAAGTGGTGAAATATGTACTACTGTGTGTACATTTCATTGACTAAATACGCACTAGAAAGCCTTCATCTTTTGTTTAGAATCAGCTACTTATCATAGGTAACGGGCGCAACTCCCTTTTCATTCATCCCCACAGCTCCACAGCACTGTACACAGTCCGACGCTCAGCTTCTACTGACTTCCATGGGGAAGCATAGAGTGGGTTGTTCCACTGCAGCCAAACTAGACGCTCATTGGATAAATTCTGGGCTTTGTCCCACCCATCTGACGCTCAGCGTCTCTGGGGGTCTATAGGACAGTGGGCTGGCCCGGACACTCGGCTTCTGCAGGATGATTGGATGAGCTGTCTGAGGTGGAATCCTTTTGTTAGAATAATTGTACATAAAGAAATCTCATATTTACTCCAATTGCCTTTACATATAAACTAACCTTACTTTGTGTGTACAGCTAATTTGTGACAATAAGCGTGACTGCTGATGAGTCACCAAAGAGGTATCTGTGCAAAAACAGAAACTGCTCATCTGTTAAAGACAGAACATGTTTCTAGAACAAGCAACATGTGCCCCCTCTCCCTTAGAGCTGTAACTCATGAAGATAATGAATTGAGCAACATGTGAAGTGTTGCAGCTGTGTGCTCCCTCACCCTTAGAACTATAACTCATATTGTAACTAGGGACCACCTTAAGGAAATCAAAAGAAAGGAGTCGGCAGAATGTGTTTCAGAGCGGTAGGAGATTGTAACCGAACGCATCTCTGTCCGTTCTCCTTGCAAGTAATATAACTCTTGTCTTTCTCTCTTTTGTTATGTTTTGGATGTTCAAGGTTGTTTGAACCTGAAACCTTTTTTGATTGGCAGCTAAATAAGCAAATCAGCGATCTTGAAAAATGAACATCCAGTGGAGCATTTTCCAAGTTCTTCATTCCTAGTTCTGGACTAATCCGGAGTCTTTACCGATCCTCAGCGACTTTGTCTTTGTTAAAAACGAGCGTTGTGTTCTGTCACTCTGCGGTTTCTTTTCCCAACGAGCAGCAGCAGCTGCGGAGCTTCTCTCCCCGTCACGATGACTCACACTCACAGGCAGTCACGCTTCACAGTAGCCTGGTGCAGCAGCTCCAGCTGGGCCAGGGCCGTTAAAGCAGCCTAGCTCTGCTGCCATTGAGAGGACACTGGTCAAGTCCCTGGAAAAGACTCCCAGTTGGTACAACAAGGTCCCAGATCATTTTCTTCAAAAGGAACAAAGTGTAGAATTTACATATTAATAAACAAACACATTTATGATGTAGGCCGGAAAAATGAGCTTCCCCTCCTTGAAAGACCAGCAGACGCCACTGGTATGAACGCAGTATTCTCTTCTATTAAGATGATTCTTTTTCAGCCTTTTAAGCCTCCTCGTCATTGTACTTACCCAGTTAAAAGAAATAGTCTTCATGTTAGGTCAAAAGTAGCAACCATAATGTTTCTGTATGAAATATGTTTGGATCTTTGGGTATGTGCCAACTCCTCAACATTTTCCCATTGAACATTTAAATGAAGCATGTTAAACAGCTTTGGAACCGATTTTTTCACTTCATCAATGTGGTTTGTTTTACCTTTACTTGTGGATAGTCTTTTTTTTAAGCATATTAAGGCCTGCTGGGCTTATCTTTGTTTTCGATGGATAACAAAGCTGCATCTTTTCAAAGGCTTAATGACATCACTGGGAAGTTTAAGTATATTTAACTGTGGCTAAAATGAAGGGAAATATAAAATAATGTAAGATGTTGAACATTTTGACATGGGGAGGTCTACAGGAATTGCAGTTCTTAGAATATCTGAATTTAGGAAAATTATCTAGAGATTCAAATCTGGCAGAACAAGTGTTGGGTTCATTGGAAAGGGACATTTTCTATCTGTCACAATATATTTAAATGGGGTTGACATTCATGTCATAGTTTTCATTGTATTCCACATCTTTTTATTGTTCTGAAAACATCTTCTAGATGCAGTTTTGAGTACCCATTGTGCTTCCCTCAATTTTATGTTTAGTTCTTGTTCCGTCTAAGTGCTCCAGAATCTTTGTTTTTGTAAGCCACTTACCTTGTATTTATTAGTTTTTGTATATCCTTAGTTACATATGAATTATTGTTGAGATAAATTATAAACTCCTTATTGGGGACTTGGTGATTACAAAGCATCACTGAGTGTCTAATATTGAAGTGGACTGGTTTACATTGAAGTTAGTGAAAAGCCCAGTCTGCATACAGATGCCAAAGGGTGCCTTGCATCAAATGCTAAGGGGGCAACATGACCATGCTGCTGTATTTGTCGTGTTGGGATTGTGAATGGGCTTTTAAGCAAGCATGTGAACAATTCTATCCATCATACAGCTGGTAATCTACGCTAACAGGTCAAACAGCAAGTGTACCTTAAATGTCTCGTATGACATAGCTGGGCAGGCAATGGTTCTCTCTGATCTGTGGTGCACACACATGAACACATTTGCTTTAAGCTTTAGTTAGTTTATTGTGTTTTGTTTGTTGCATTTATTAAATTGTTAATAGATGTTTGTGTTTACCATATGTCTGTTTATTTAATATTACACAAAGATGAATGAGCCAGCCTCTACTAAGAAATGAACTTCTAAATCATTCAACTGATTAAACTATTACATTTATCGGTGTTCAACCCTTAATTAGTAGTTTAATATATTTAATGAGACTTTAATATTAGTTGTCACTCGAGGAACTCTGGTTTAACTAACTTTTTATTATTATCTTTGATAATTATTGGTGTTAACTAATATTTACTTGATTAACGATAAGTTTATTGAGAATACTCAATCTCATAATCTGAACGTGAGTCAAGGCCCTACATTTAATTGGTTCTCCGTGTGAAGTTTTTAATAAATTAAAGTTATTCATTTTTAGTAATTTTTCTTCATTAATTTCCTTTTTCAAATATTTCATTTGATAGTCACACTATTGATCCAATTAATCCTAAAGTACCTACAAGACCTTGTGCCTATGTGAAGCATAGCTATAATAAACATCATTAACTGAACTGACTCAACAAAGTTATGACAAGACACATCATTAAAACATCAGTAAGCGTAACATGGTTACAGTCCTGTACTTTGCTGTTTCTATAAAGTCATATAACATGTTATTAGTGCCCAGTTGCGGTTTGTTACCGGTCCTTGAGAGGAGGGAGGAAAGCTGCAATGCTGTTACTCTTAGATGCCAGCCTCGGAACGGAGACTGGGTTGAAGAAAAGTTTGTCAGAAAGTCCTTGCTGTGTTGCTCCTAGGGCGCACTCACACTTTCCTTCTGTCCCGGGCCAAAACCGTTTTTTCAGCTAAAGCCTAGTACGTTTAAGCAGTGTGAGTGCACCCGTTCCGCGCATAACTGCGGACAGCGGGCCGTCCACGGCCCGCCTGAGAGAGGTGGGCTTTAGCAGAGCTGTTTGCACATGTACGAGCACGAGCACGCGCACGTGTACGAGCACAAGCACAAGCACAAGCACGAGCACGAGCCCTACGGCGGTAGCAGTATGTGCGCCTGTTCGGACATAGAAAATATAAGGACGGACCATGCGCGGACATTTAACAACAACAACAATGGCGGTGAAAGGTTCACGTTGGTGTGATGCGGAGGTGGAGTGTTTACTGCAGATTTGGTCAATGAAAATATTCAAAAACAGTCGGACAAGACGCACAAAAACTCAGGTCTACGGAAAGATTTGTAAACAAAGCCATACACACGCGATCAATGCGTGTGACGTGTTACGGCGTGATGATGTATGGACAGCAAGAAGCATTGGCCGAGGCCCAGGCAGTGTGAGTACAAACGGGGCTGGGGCGCGGGGGGAGAGGGAGGGGGGACAAGTACCCTAAAGCCCGGGTCGTGGTGCGGAAGGACAGTGTGAGTGCGCCCCTAAACACCGGAGGAAGCCAGGTTGCTCTGAGCTGTCTTCTCAGTGTTAAACTTCTTGTGACTTCTGTTACTTATGGATAACTTGGCTATGGCCCGCCTCTGTGCAGGCCGCACCAAGTCCTCAAGGCAGCTTGTAGCTGGTCTTAGATGCTGAGGGCAGACTAGTTGAAGAGGCAAGAATGGAGACCAAGATCAAGAAGAATGGGGCATCCTCCAGTTTTATAGACCTGGTGATGTCATTGTTGATCAATAACAGTTAAAACGTGGGTGCTCTGTAAAGACATGTCACATAAGGTGATGGCACGGCTGAGTACAGACACCATGGGGGTCGCTCTGTTTAGACAGTGCTTTTTACCTATAGTTCTTATCTTTTAGAAGAAGAAGAAGAATTCCTTTATTTGTCCTGCAACACAGGCCCGAAATACACACACATGACCTATATACATGCAACTAATGGAGAGATGTTAGAGCGAGGGGGCTGCCAGTGATCGGCGCCCCGGGCAGTTGGGGGTTTGATGCCTTGCTCAACAGCACCTTGGCAGTGCCCAGGAGATGAACTGGCACCTCTCCAGCCACCAGTCCATGCTCCATCAATGGTCCACACAGGGACTCGAACCACCGACCCTCAGGTTCTCAGCCAAGTCACCTATGGACTGAGCTACTGCCGCCCAATCAGTTACATAGGTCAAACAGATCAAACTTCTAGTATTATCATAGATGATCACCACACGCTTTTAAAGATCAGAGACCAGTTAAACCTACCTTTTTTTACCGTGTGTCTTGCGACCAAGAGGACGTTCCCAACTCAGAAGCATTCCATTTGACCCACCATTGCCCAGTATTCTGCTCGCCAATGTCCAGTCTTTGGAGAACAAGATGGATATCAGGGCACGGATCCCTTTCCAGCTGGACATCAGAGACTGTAACCTCTTGTGTTTCAATGAATCCTGGCTGTCCCAGACCAGTCTGTCACACCAGCCGAGCACTTTTACATTGCTTGCAAGGATAGAACAGAAGATTCCAGGAAATCCAAAGGCAGTGGAAATTGTCTCATGACAAGCATGAAGTGGTGTGACCCAATGAATACCACCCTCCTCTCGACTGGCTGTTCTCCCCATCAGGAACACCTTACCATCACGTACCGTCCACACTATCTGCCTTGTGAGTTCATAGCAATCATCACCATGGCAGTCTACGTTCCCCCTCATGGTGACAGAGATATCCGAGTAGCAGAAGGTGATAAACAGACAGCAGTCTCACCACCTGTCGGCTGCCTTTATCATCCTCTGGGACTTTAACAAAGCCAAACTTTTACAGGGCCTGACAGAATTCAAGCAACATATTCACTTTCCCACACGCAAAAAAAAACCAAACACATTTGCTCACAAAAGCTGTCTTCACCTGCTTTTGGGAAATTGGACCACGGGTCCATTTTCCTACAACCAAAATATAGACAAAAAGCACGGCATGAGGCGCCAGTGCTGAAAGACGTTAGATGTTGGATGGACCAATCTGCAAGCATTTCGTCAAGACGTGTTAGAAACGTTGATTGTTAGATGTTTCGGGACGTCTCCGATGACGTCGGAGAGTTTGCAGAAGTGGTCAGGAGCTAAATCAAATCATACAGGCTGTCAAAATAAGGTGCTCTCCCAGCTTTAAGTACCTGGGGGTGCACCTTACTCAGGACCTTTCATGATCTCGGCTCACAGAGCACTTGGTCTCCAAATCAGGGCAGGCACTGTACTTCCTCTGGCGGCTGAGGACGTTGAAGATCTCCCCCTCCAACCTGAGGTCTTTCTACTCTGCAGCTGTTGAGAGCATCCTTACAGGCTGTATCTCAGCCTGGTAAGGAAGTTGCACCACACAAGACCGGGCTGCCCTGCAGAGGGTGGTGTGCTCGCCAGACCGGACCATCAAATCATCCCTACCCACACTAAAAGAAACATACAGCAAGTGGGTGAGGGCAAGACTCAGGAAAATCAGGCTAGATGCTTATCACCCAAATTCTGGCCTCTTCACCCTGCTTTAGTCCGGAAGACGCCTACGCTGCCTTAAGGCTCGGACTAAGAGACTGAGGAGGAACTTCTTTCCGCAAGCAGTTAGACTGCTAAACTTTGGGGATATATAACTGGCACTTTTTGCACTTTTGCACTTTTGTACTTTGATATAACACCTGAATAAATTGTCTATGCGCTTTTTATATTATACACATTTTATTGACCGTTTTTTATCCAGGTTCTAGTGTTTTTAAATACTATTATTTATTCTGCTCCAAGTACTTTGCACATTGATTGACAGACAGAGTGATTACCCATTTTTAATGTCCCTGCATCTAAAATGCTCATTTTACAAACATGTGACTAATACAACTTTGAACTTTAAGTTTTCACACGTGGGTGTGAGCTTTAGGAGAATCCTGCTGGATCAAATGGCGGTCGGCCATGTGTTTAACAAAGGGATTTGCTTCCCCTTTGTTTGGTCCTGAGTATGTGGTCAGACAGGGTTTTTGGCCTTGTCTTTTGTCTTGTTTGATCAAGTTCAGGTGGTCTCTTGAACAAACTGAAAGTTCAAACTTATCCAGAAATAAAAAAATATCTGTGGTATGCCAGTGGTACCTACACAATCCTCACTGATATACTATGTTCTGCTCTTTGTAGGGGCATCCTCACCACTGATCTTTTGTGTTTATAGTCGTGGTTGTTATATTTTTTAAATAAAGTGCAACAAATGCAGTGGATAGAGGACTTCTAGCCTAATTTGCAGATCATGTCCC
Source organism: Echiichthys vipera (assembly GCF_963691815.1). Classification (NCBI taxonomy): domain Eukaryota; kingdom Metazoa; phylum Chordata; class Actinopteri; order Perciformes; family Trachinidae; genus Echiichthys; species Echiichthys vipera. The sequence goes on along the minus strand of NC_139835.1, from coordinate 5,123,210 downwards.
TGGTTAGGCTTTTAAGAATTATAACCCATATAACAACAGTCATGGAGGCATAGAAGTGGACATAGTGACATAATTAGTGGACCTCTGATCTTAGATAACTTTTGTTATATATATTTTAACTTACAAGCTAAATAAAAATGTACATTTAAGAACAAATGAGACATAATAAAAGCCTGTTGGAATGCACGTGGGATCAAAGCTATTAATTTTCACAATATACTTCACATAATAGGTGTAATTCAAAAACTCAGATTTTCTGAGCCCATGATGATGGCTACATTCAAACCATGGTAAAACAGTGTTCCGTTCAATTTATGGCCATTTATGTGGGAGTGAGCATTATGGTTGTGTACAATAACTCAAATGAATGAAATGGAACAATTTGTAATCACATACACAGTGTTTATATACGAGGTAAAGACTGAATATTTCTCTTTGTTGGCTTCACACATTTTTAGTCAAGGCATTCTTTCATGCATCTGGCACTCTAAAGGAAATTGTACTTCAAACATTCCATTCAACAGATCTTTTTGAATGGCTGTCAAACAGTCTGAAACCATCATTGGGATATGTTTTGTGCAGAATAAATCACATTTTATGCATGCATGCATGTCATTACTGGCGGAATAAATCGTTTTTCTCCAGGCTGTTTTGCAATGCAATAAACTGATGAGCTCAAAATGAGTTACAATCGATTTGGTGAATTGATCACCCTCTGGCTACTGCCAGGGTGTAGACAAATTCCTGAATCTTTGACTGGGGGAGCCTGAGCCTGGTTTTATTTAATTTTAAATCAAATGAGTGGGTTCATGCCTACACTTTTTTTGGATTGAAAACTTCTCAAAAGTTATGATTCAGAGGCAGGTTTAAACCTGCTTTACATTTAATGTTGATGCAGTGCATGTCACTGCAGTATGGTTTATTCTTTCATACTTACAGTATGTACTACCCTTGAGACTCAAACCACTAAGCCCTTTGTTGTTGCTCTGCACTTTACCTCCTTTCAGTCGACAGCCACTGTTTCCTCAGCGTGCTATTAAACACCATTGAATCCAACTTTAATGCCACATTGGAGGACATTGTTATCCACCCTCTCTACCGCCCCATTCATTTAGCCTGTCAGGGAGACAAAACCAGTGGCTCAATGAAGATTAATTATGATCCCGTTGTTGACAGGGTGGTCACGGTAATGAGATGGGCTGCATGGTGAGGTGGCAGTGCATCGTTTTTCCGCCCTGTCAGATACAGTATCCTATCTTATTTCTGTGCCACTCTGCAAAAGGTCCACCCACGCATAATGCCTCTCATTACAGCAGATGGTGAGGATAGACAGGATATATGCCAGCAAACACACCAGTGAACAACATGGTTACAACCTCATTATTGTGTTTGTGGACTGCTAGTTTGGTTGTGACAGTTTCAGTGCCATCACACTGTTGAATGGTATTATTAAAGCCATAAAATGAAGCTTGCTAGTTAGATCACTGTTATTTGGTAAGAAGATGAAAGGAAACCGTATTAATGTTTCTCCCGGAAACATCATTTCCAGCTCTTACTTTTCCAAACACAGCAGTTATATTGCTTTCTTGTAATAGTCAGTGACATCACTCTTCAATATAGCAATCTCGTTTTAATATTTGAAAAATTAGTCTACTGCCACCGCTACTACTATAATGAGTGTTACTGCTCATCTTCTCCTTAAAAATACCCCTTTTGTATGAAAGCTCTTGAAAACATTTAATTTAGCAAAGGATGAGATTTTGTTTCCTTAATGCTGTAATCACAGTGACAAGGGAGTCACCTGAAATCTGAGTAGCCAACCCAGGTGCCACTCCAGTAAAATATCTGTGGGAGCAAGGTGACCTTGGTCAAGATTACTGTCTTTCAGAAGCTGTAGCATGTTCAAGCTGGATATTGGTTTCTTATATAACTAGACCGTGGGGGTTAATGATCCAACATTAGTCTAAACTGTGGACAGGGAAAAACTGGCATGGCCATTTTCAAAGGGGTCCTTCTCAAAATTTAAATAGGTGTCTAATTAAAACAGTAACATGGATATTATCTGAGATTAAAGTGGTATATTAACAAGAAAAAAAATCTATTCTTTGAGATAAAAAATTAATTTTTTTAATACATTTGTGGAGGAAAATATCTGATATTCTGTCTTTTTTGTCAATGAAGCACATTGCTTTACTTTGCAAGATTGAATGAACCTCATCACACCACAGATGCCGTTGCTTGTTGTGTATTATGCCTGCAATAATTGCAATAAAGATATACTTTTATTCCAGATTCACCATATTATTATAAACATCAAAGCTTTAAAGAAACCATGTCTTGAATCGGGCATATTCAGAAGAAAAAGCAACATACTCATGATGACTTAGCTTTTGTGCATCAGGACCTAAATTCTCCTAAATGTACCATTTTAATCTCAGAGAATAATTTTTTTTTCACTTAAATGTATTTGTATATTTAAGAAGTCATTTTGACGAATATTTGAGCTGAAACACTTAGTCGACCAATTAAACAGCAGAAAACGAATCTGTTACAATTTTGATGGTTGATTGATCATCATTTTTCTAAGCATAATTGGCACATTTTCTCTGGCTTTAACAAAGAGTTCTAAGGCTTCTGTGATGAAAAATGAAAAATCTTTGGACTTTGAACTGGTCAGATGGGAAACTACAAAAGGTAGTCCTCACTACCTTCTGACATCCTGTGGACCAAATGATTAAGAGACTTATAATTATCAAGAAAAGTGACAGTGAAAACCATCCTTAGCTGCAGCCACGTATCTGTATTCTGGTATGCCACTGAATAATTAGTCCAACATTTCACTCTTCTTCCATTTTATAAATATATTCAACAACCATCAAAGAAGAGGTTTAAAACATATATGAACATGATTTTAAGGACTACATTGTTGTTTGCTTGTTTAATGCTGGTCCATCTGGTCATTGTCCAAGGTTAAGTTGACACTTCTGTTAAATAAATTGGGTGTCTGCCCAAGGTGCCATTTTCAAAGTCAAGACCTGAATGTCTCTGAGGTAATAATGATTCTCTCCAACATCTGGAGCAAGGACATTAACCTGACACATTACTCTAAAGGGAGATTATGTTTTCAGTAAATAAACATCACAGCAAGGTTGTTGGATAGTCACTATTATTCACAGTGTAAGGTTGTCGTGATACTAGAATTTCAAATTCTATATCGATACCCAGAAAAGTACTTGATACCATTTTCAATAAGGGTGGAAAATCAATAACAACATTTTTTTAAAAGTTGTCTGATGTAGTGAACATAAGAAAGAAAACACACAACTGTAGGGTTTATATTATATTTTAAAACTCTCTTGTTTGTTTTATTGTGTTGTATAGCTCAAGGAATTCTGTGAAAATGAAATGCCTCCATAAATTAGGTTAAACCTTGGATTCAGTTGGTGAATCAGTTGTTGTTAGTTAGGTTTCTCCACAGTGTAAACAGAGATCTGGTCCATGCTAATGTATTCAGCTACAGTCCTGTGTATCTTCTGTGTTCCTGCTGATTTGGCACCATGTTATTGGTGCTGATTAAATAGAGTTGGTATATCAGACTGCCACTGTTTCTGTCTTGTTGCTGGTTGACTTTTCAGACGTTATTGTGGCATCCTGTTAAATGGACGTCTCTTAATGTTAGACAAAAGGAACCATGGTGTTAGCTGCTTAGCTCAGCCGTTAACATTACTGTGTGATCTATGGCCGTTAGCCTCGTATGCTAAATACTTCCAAACAGCACTTTTGCTGTGTTCATTTTCTATTAAAACTGGTGGTGAAGGTACCCCCAACAGTAGAGCTAGTTGTGTTCAGTCAGCTCTGTGTTGTTAACGTGATAAACAAGTGTTCATGTGTTTAGGGAGACGAGCTGTAGCTTCTGCCTTGTTTTGTCTGCACCGCTGCTGGGTGACGTTACATGTCAACTTGAGGAGGTGGAGACAGCACTGTTGATTTCAAAAGTATCGATACTTTTGCAAGTTAGTATCTACTACTAATTTTTAGAATTGATTTCTTGTATCGATTTTATTGACCACCCTAGTACAGTATGTGGGCCACATGTAGGTCATGTTTCACAACAATTAAGGCCTAAGACGATGAGCAAAGTTGAATGTGTGTTGTACCACAAGTGTTATTCAATTCAATTCAAAGTTTTATTTACTGATTGGCCAGGGATTATCGTTGCTAGGGACATCTTGAACAAACCCACCATGACTCATGGCAGTGATTTAGCTTCTAGTGGTATGAAAAGCAACAAAGTGCATGTCAATAGAAAGTAGCCATAGCTGAGCGGGGTGAGTACTGTTCCCCTTGGATCAAATACTGCATGAAACTTATTGTGTAATTTCATTGACTTTATATTTTTCATAGTTTGGTTAGTTATAGGCATCATGACTACACAGTTAGGTTTAGAAATCAAGACTATATGGTAAGGTTTAGACATCTAAAACTAAATTGTTAGGATTAGACAACCAAAGACTTAGGCAACAAAAATACTTACTTAGGGTTAGGTAATAAAACTACATGGTTACTATTACTGTTAATAGTAACAAATTTAAAACATTCAATTTCAGATTTCAGACACTTACTTGCTGTCACTAATGAGAAGGGTGGTACTGAGATCTGGATTTCAGTAAGGAGGCCAGGTCTGGTTTGAAGGAACTCGTTGAAATGCGTAAAATGTCACGCAAGTGGGGGTCACTCAGTCTTGACCTGATTCGGTTCTTGTTTAAGATCATGACAGAGAATGTTTGCTCACACAGATATGTGGAGCCAAATAAGCTCAGCATTTTCTTAGCATATGTTCGCATTTCTGGAAACTTGCCTTTATCCAGCTGCCTGTAAAAGTCAACAAGAGAACGCTGTTGGTGTTTACCGCGCTGCTCATCATCACACTGCAGCTCAATGAGCTCCAGCTGCAGCTGTGGAGGAGCATCGTCAGGGTCCACGGAGAAGGGAGAAGAGAGAAGAGAAAAGCAACATGTCCTTTTCAATAGTAGCAAAATCCCGAAAGCGTCTGTTAAATTCCATAGAAAGAGATGTGATAGCTGTTGCATAACTCATCATTTGCGCACCGATGTTGTCCTGTGGGAAACTGTCCATGACCTCTTTCAAAGCTGGGAAGTGCGCAGTGCAGGGCTCTGTTTGGGACAATTGTCTTGGGAAAAGTTGCAGCTTGGCTCTAAAGGCCTTGATGTGAGCGTACAGCTGGCTCACCACTGCATCTTGTCCTTGCAGATTAACATTCAGCGCATTCAGATGCCTCGTTATGTCAACCAAAATAGCCAAATCTGCCAGCCATACAGGATCGGACAGTTCTCCCATCGGTTGCATCTTTTCACATAAAAAACGTCAAATTTCCTCTCTGAGAGAGAAAAATCTCTGCATTGCGGACCCCCAACTTCGCCACCTCACATCGTTTTGATATATTACGTCTCCATATTCAACCTTGGAGGTCAAGCAGCTCCTCTGTTACGTTCATGTTGTCATCAACTCCTATTAAAAAAATCAAGAGCTGTGCAGTGTCAGATACATCGGTGCTTTCATCATAGGCTAATGAGAAATAATCAAAAGCCACTCCCCTGTCCCCCAGTTGTCTCTGACTATCTGATGATATGTCCTCGACTCTCCGTGCCACGGTGTTACGTGCCAGGCAAACATTCATAAATTCTTCCTTCTTTTCGGGGCAAACGTTCTCCACCATTTTCAGAACACAGTGTTTGATAAATGTACCTTCAGTGAAAGGTTTGCCATGTTAAGCTATTAACAGGACCACATCGTAGCTTGCTTTGGTGGTACTTTCCTTTGACTCACTGGCCCGCGTGAAAAATCGCTGTTGTGATGCCAGAGCAGCTTGCAGTTGTTTCACTTTTTCAGCGCGGTCACTCCCTGTTAGCTTGTCGTATGTGTTAGCATTTTTAGTTTGGTAGTGTCTCTTTATGTTAAAGTCTTTAAACAAGGCAACAGTCTCTTGGCAAATAAGACAAACACAATTGCCTCTATTTTAAGTGAAGAAGTACTGTAAATCCCACCTTTCCTGAAAGCGGCGCCCCTCACTATCAACTTTCCTCTTTTTCTTTGAGGTCGCCATGGCAGTAATGACCGGAGGAGGGTTTGCCAAAAGGATGCATAGCCAGGAAGCATTAATTAGTGGTGCTGCCACCATGTGGTGAAAGGAGAAATTAAATTTTAAAGTTTTGTGATTTATTTTTTCTGTTAGATAGTACTAGACAGATAGTATTAGATAGTATTAGACCGAAGTTGCGGGCCGTATGAAATCTTACCGCGGGCCGTGATTGGCCCCCGGGCCGGACTTTGGACATGCCTGGGTTAGGGTTTAGGCAACACAACTCCATGGTTAGGATTAGGTAAAAAAAAAAACTGGGGGCAAATAGTTTTGTTGGCTACTGACACCTGGGTGCAAATAGCATCCATCTTTTCTATCCAGTCAGCCCATATTTTTATTTCAAATGGCAGCCCTAAAACATATGCCATAAGCTAGACCAGGGTTCCTTAATTTAGTTTTTCCCAAGGGCCAAAAAGCCTTTTCATAGTATTACTTAAAGTTGTTTAATGTGCCTTTATGTGAGTAGTAGTGGCAGTATTAGTGAAACACACAAGGGAGGGGTCAAACAAGAGAAAAAACGTTGGATTAAAAAAATGACGAATAAATGACAGAAGTTCACGATGCAGGTCGCACACCCTTTCCAACACACAGCCTTTGCTCAGCCGACGAGCATTATTGTGCAGCAAAAGATCCCTGTGTTCAGCTCACATTTCCTGCTGCAAGACTCTGTAAAGGTGATGCTGCAGTCTAGAGCTCTCCTGAATCCAGTTTACCAGAAGTTTATTAAAAGAGTGTTTTGGAAGACTTATCTACTGGCCCCGGTACCAGCTGTTCCATTCAAGACAATAAGGAAATGCATTCCAAAGGAAAGGAGCCCCATGATGATTTATTCCAGCAAAACACATAAATGTTGTGGCTTGTGGCAGTTTGGTGAAATTTCCCACACAGCTTTCCCTACAGCACAGAAACATTGCACAGATCCCAGAGGTTGGGTTCGGGGGGCGTGTGTTGCCGGAAGACGCAGAGTGAGTGCAGGTACGGGTAAAGACGACTAGCCTGCAACTTAAAGTGTTTGTATCTTTCCCGGCTACAAAACAAAAATGAAAGCTTACAACCCAAAACTTTCCATAGGCTGCCATTGAGGTACGATGACCGTGCTCTGATAAACCAGTGGCTTATTGCTTTGAATCTGGACATTGAGACGCTGATCGAGACGCTTAGGCAGAGGGATTACCGTGTCTGCAGCAAACCACAACATTTACGGGTTTTGCTTGAATAAATCATCAATGGGCTTGAAAAGGAAACCATATTAATCTAAATGCCTGTCAAAATTGGCCTTATTAATGAAATGTCTGGCTGACCTTACTTTTTTAAGGCAAATTGTACTAATTGCAATACTGCAGATAAATCAATTGATTGCTTTCCACTGAAATGACAGCCCTTTCCTGTTTCAGTAAGTATCCAGGATGGGAAGACTACCTTTAACTGACTTTTCTTTCTTTTAATTAAAAAGCTCATTGAAAGGAGATGAATTGGCTGATAACATCACTACCTTTTCTCTGACCTCAATTTGGCTCTGCTCTCCTCTGCAAATGAGACTAGAGAACCTGTCTACGCATGAAAACTCACTTTGTTATAACCCGTCAGATTAATTCATTAAATCTGGCAGAGAGTATTCTTTCCTTAATGTTCTGAATTGTTCACGGTGGAGCCTGCAGTGGTCAGTGTGGGCTATTGGACACAGCCCATGACAGCTCTTATTAGTATTAGCAGATTTCTGCATGGCAAAGGTGGGACAAAATCTTTGTGTGGCATGTCCCAAGCAGTGGTATATATTCATGTTGACTTGAGTATAATTTGCAACATCACACTGTTATCTCTCTATTACAAGTAAAATGAAAATGAAAATGCAATTAAAATGTAATTGAAGTAAAAAAAAAAACATATTAACAAAATATGCTTACAGTATCAACAGTAAAAGTAAATGAAATATTAAATAGATATGTTGCTTGAAAAAAAATGGTAAACAGACAAAGTTCAATGGTTCTCTCTGACTGAAAAGTAGAGTAGAAGTATGATGTGACAAGGAATGTAAAGTAAAGGATAAGTTCAACTTCGGTTCTTGAGTATAGTACTGAGGCAATGTTTTAGTTATAATCTAGTATTAGTCAAAAGTACTGTTTGTGTTTGTGTTGGCTATTAAATCCTTTGTCAAGACCCAAGTCAAGTGGAGCCTAGACTTTTTTTTTCAAGTCCCAAATTTATAATCTGACTTGTCAGATGTTTCGTTTCATAGACCATCTGAGAAGGCCTCATTGGAAACTGATTTAGAATAGGATAGAATAGAAATATTTTATTGATCCTAAGCTGAGAAATTGCAAGTGAAAAGCGCAGCACTAAAAAAGACCTGGCAGGCGATTGGATGAACCATCTGTCTATCAAATCCTTGTCAAAGTCAATCAGGAGAAGAAAGATTACTATATATACATTACTATATTGTTTGCAACAAATTCGCAATATGAGACAAAATGCTGTTGCTTAACCTCTCTAGGATCCAGTTGAGGCACAGTTACCCACAACTTCTGCCTGTCTGCATCCAAACAGCTGCGTGAAATTGAGCTCCACATATTGTTGGAGCAATCTGGAAATATGTTAAAACAGTTGTTTTTTTTTATTGTTTAGATATGGCAAAGATACACTTCTAATGCTCTCCCTTTCTTCCACAAGTTCTACTCTGGTGTCTTCTAGCAACATCATGTGAGATTTCAGGATGAGATTTCGCAACAAAGACTTCACCATCTTCCTATAATATGGCCAGACACTTGATTATAACCTGAGCCTGTAAATCATAAAAATATTTTTAGTGAACATAGAGTCAGAGTCAGTGTGCAGGGGCCCTCTTTGCTTACATTCAAAGTGGCCAGGCTGCAGCGCTCGTGCTAAATACTGGAACAATTTCACAAAAAAGTTGTTTAATTAGTCGTTACACAGAAATACATGAAGAAATAGGGTCCAGATAAAAATACTGAATTTTCTCTTTAAGGCATTTTATCATGTCATAATCTAGTTTTGAATCCTCTGTTGAATCCATTTGGTTTCAGAAACATTTGTCAGAAAAGTTAGAACTAATAACACCTAAAGAAACATTTAATTGAGATTTATTGTTTTTGTTGGCTGAGAAGGAAGAAACTCTACAATTCAGGGTGGAAGCATATTTTTTCACATACTTCATGAGGTAATTCCTGAAAAACGAGATGAGCAGAAAGGTCATAAAATGTTGATTGCCTCTACTAAGGAGGTTATGTTCTCGGCTTGGTTTATTTGTCTTTGTAGAAGGGTTAAGCATGTGCCAATGAAGAACTCATAACACTTTGGATCCGATCTAAATTACAGGGTGGATATAAAAATACTATAAATATAACATTTCCTATTAATCAGAAAAATTAGTTCCAGATTCGAGTTCATGGCTCACTTTATCAGTTTACTTTGCTCTTGGTTATCACACAAATAGTGGAAACAAATATCAATGTCTTGTTTAAACGCTCTAAATAATACAACACAACACATCTTTGCAGCATCCATATTGTTTCCACACTACAACTTCAAGCTCATGAACACGCCAAAGTCAGAGGAATGACTTCCCAACTAGGACCATCCGAGGAGCATGTAAAAGCACCATTAGCCTTGGCAGAGGTCTGCAAGTTCTAGTTGTATACGTATCTGACACTAAAATAACAGCTGAAGCCTCCTGACTGACTTTACAAGCTGCTCTACTAGGCCAACATCACATGAAAGACAGGCTTTTTTTACAAGTAACTTCAAACATTAACATTAATGAGATCCTGTTGGTAGATTTTGTCCAAAACTAAACCAACAAATCATTTGAAAATTTAAAGTCTGCTTATTTGAATGTGCTGGAGTATACTGTCAGACCAACCATCTGCTTGTGCAACATGATTGGCTGCTGACTGTTCAGGAAAATGGACACTGGTCACTGGTCGCTTTTTCTAATATTCACAATGCTTATGGTTTGGATATGCACCACTTAGAGAGAGAGAAGTGAAAGTTTTCATTGGATCTACAGTATTTTGGTACATATTTCAGCACCATGGACAGAGAACTGAGATCTAATTATCATTGTTTAAAATTTTTCAAAACACAGCAAGAAACTACATTATTTTAGTTTCAATTACATGTTTGAATTAATTTGTTACCGAAAACGGATTCCATAACACATTGTCGAAAATCATGCAGGAATAAACAAGTTGACTTACTGACACTCATATTCACTGATGGGCATGTAATGGACCTATCAGAGGTCTATTTTATTCTTATACAAATGGGCCCACATGAGTGCTTATTGTGTTACAATAGATTGTAATAATACTTACAATGGCAGCTTTCATACCTTGCCATAAACAATTGATGCCCATGGTCTTAAGTTCAAGTCATTGTGCTTAAGTCAAGATCGGGTTGCAAGTCTTTTTTGATGATTAATGACTTGAGTCACATCTCTGATGCATTTTAATTATAAGCTTGCATGAATTTAGATTTACTGAAATAAAAAAGCACCCCCGCCCACACACACACACAGCCCTCCACAACCACCCACCACTTTTTGAAATAAGCAAGCTGCGCCTGCTCGATAACACACTCTCGACATCGAGAGCAAGCAGCACTTCAACCGTGCTTGAAGCCTCCAGTGCTAATGGGATGCATTCCTCCTGTATCCTTTTCTGTGGTTCCACTCTGTGTTGAAGTGACTCACATATACTATATCATACTGAAGAACTCCCCACGGACTCAGTAAATAAGTAGTAATATATATATATATAAAATATTATTTGTTTTAACATTTTTCCCTACAACAAAATGTTTAGGCTCATTAAAGAGTGGTGGGAACATTCACGTTTACACCTGAAGTTGAAGCTGCTCTTTCAGTAATATACCGTACCATATATCATGTACAAGAAATAGTGGCTCAGCATCAAAGCTTTGAGAACATTTACAGGCTTAAGCTTTAGCATGATTGTTCATATACCTGCTGTAGATAACTTGTCTTGTGTAATTTCCGATAAATGACTGCTCGTCATCTACTAATATTCAATGCAATTAGTTCTGAGCCAGGCTGTTGAGGATGACAGCGCCTGGTGCTGAAATGATTTCAATTAAACATACTAAGTGATTAATACAGAAAAATAATAGAATCCACTTTACCGAAATAAAGCAAGTATCCTCTGAATCCAAACATGAATATAATTCAATTCTACAGATTTAGTCTATTTAAACAACAACGTTCTGTCTCATGAACAGAAATATGTGTTTTTTATAAACATCTCCATTATCTTAGTACAAAACAGATTATATTTTTGAGTCTTTTTCCCAAAGTGTTCACACAAGCCACAACAGTTCTGTGGGGCAACACTAACTAATGTGAAAAATGACCTCCTCCACCAACCTGTGGATGTTGGATGAGATACTTGATACGTTGTACATCAACTACTTTATCAAAGTTTCTTTTGCTTATGTTTCGTGATGGGCAAATGAAGCTTCATTAGGCTGTAGGAGAATAAGAGAGAACTATACGTATTATAATAAATTAATGAATCACCTTATTAGTATTAAGTATTAATTAGGCTAACTTATATTCCTTGTTAAAAAGTGTGGACTAAGCCCGATGGAAACCTAGTCACCTGCAAGAATTAAAAAGAATACATTTCTATCAGTTACTCTTATCAATTAAATGTATCAATTAATTGTATTAATCAATTTCTATCAATCTCAATCTGAAAATGTTTGTTCTCGTGAAACAGTGACCTCAAAACTTTGCAAAACAGAAAGAAAGCCAACAGAAAATAGCTGAGGTTTTGGGGGTTTTACTACAAAAATATGAATATATTTAAATGCATGATAGATTATAACATGAAACAACACACATGAGAATAACAAAGAAAATGAATGGGCATGGTAAAAGCTATGATATGGAATTGCAATTTCTAATCATACCTTCATGGAAAGTAAATTTTAATATCAAATAGCCAGTGGTCACCAGATCTGCACATTAAAGCACCAACAACGTCATCTCACCAACTCAGCTTTGTAGAAGGGGAATCCAAGAGGAAGGAGGTGTATTTCACAGTTTCAGAGCAGTCTTCCAGACATGCAGAACAATGGCTCCCTCCCGAGGTGCAGGGCTGGCAGAACCAGGTCGTTGGAGGATTTGTCAGAGGCCAAGGAGTGGACGGGCTGTCCAACAGGGCGGCATGCGATAGCCTCTCGATAGGGGACGCTTCACTGTGGCACGGATATTCAGCGGTTGTCACTTTCCTTGTGAACCCTAAGGCTTCGGCTGAACCGACAGCTTTGAGTTAGGTGGATGAGAGAGTCAGTTGGTCGTTGCGAGCTCTTGGTGAAAACATTATTTTGATAGAAACTTACTAAAGGGGAACTTTGCACTGTTGACTAAAGTTTGATTTCTCCAGCCAAGATAAAATAAGCTTGTTCTCAAAAACACGAGCACTTAAAACAACATTTGACTGACTAATAAAATGTTATTAATCAAATAAAACACTGAACTTCATTGAAAAAAAGTCAGGCAGAAAGTTACTTATAAGAATAAAGACAGAAATAAACTAGATATATGTTACAAAATAAAGATAAAGACTGTACAATAGACAAGACTAAGACAAAAACTACGACAAGTCTAGGAGTCTAAAGACTGAGGAGACAAAAAGACGACAAAGACTAAGAGGAATCTTAGGAGACAGCTTGGGTATTTTTATCTTTAAGTCCAGTTCTGAGGTGTGGCCTGGATAATGATATGCATTCATTTTCCCGCTCAAAGTGGGAGAAACTCCCTCTTTCCTTTGTTCCAAAAGAGGAGGATTGGTTTGCATATACATACCAAAAGACCAAATTTGTATTAATTTGAACAGTCAATGAGCACAGTAACACATAATGTTAGCTTTCTCTCAGTTAATAATACCGGTGAAATGTCAGTGACACTATGACGTCAACAAATAACATATATGTAAAAATAATCATTCTGTGATAGTAAATATATTTTGATAATGTGTTAAAATAAAATCCTCAATGATAATATATGGTATGATTGAATGATACATGCATACAGACTGGTAAAAACTTAAAATATAATCCTTGGTGGATCCTTAATGTCAATGCTTACATGATCAGGTTAAATATCACCACATTTCTGTAACTTTGGCGTTATTTGTCCTAGAAAAAACATTTCTGATCAGACTGGCATCTAGGGGCAAAGCTATATAAACCGCTTTTTAATTTATTTTATGGGCCCACTAGAGGCTGTTCTTCGTTCAGCACACTGAATAATCATTCATTGAGGTTTTTTCTTTAAACCAAGAACTCCATCTAGTGGGCTCAGAAAATGATTCATGAAGCCTGTCATGATTCGTGAAGTCAGTCAGTTTATCTTTCCTCTAGTGATGTCCGAATGAAGCTTTATGAATCATTAGTTATATTTGGTGAGCCCACTAGATGGAGAACTTGGTTTAAAGAAAAGGGCTCACTGAATGGTAATTCAGGGCGCACTCACACTGTCCTTCCGCACCGGGCCAAAACAGGTTTTACGGGTAAAGCCTAGCTCGTTTGACCAGTGTGAGTACAACCGCTCCGCGGCTAGCTGCGGACAGCTGGCCGTCCACGGCCCGCCTGAGAGAGGTGGGCTTTTGTAAAGCTTGTTTGCACATGTACAAGCACGAGTGTGCGCACGTGTACGAGCACAAGCACGACGCCTACGGCAGCTCTCATGTCATTTTATGTGAAAAAAAAAAAGTTGGACCATGCGCGGACATTTAACAACAACAACAATGGCGGTGAAAGGTTCACGTTGGTGTGATGCGGAGGTGGCGTGTTACTGCAGATTTGGGCGGATGAAAATATTTAAAAACAGTCCGACAAGACGCACAAAAATTCAAAGGTCTATGGAAAGATTTGTAAACAAAGCGACGCATCGCGATGACGTCAATCAATACGTGTGACGTGTTACGGCGTGATGACGTATGGACAGGCAAGAAGCATTTGCGCAAAGCCTAGGCAGTTTGAGTACAAACGGGCTGGCCAGCGGGGGGAGAGGGAGGGGGGGACAGGTACCCTAAAGCCCGGGGCGCGGTGCGGAAGGACAGTGTGAGTGCGCCCTCAATGTGTTTTCAACCCTTTGTTGAACAGAGAGCTTCATCTAGTGGACCCAGAAAATAATGAAAATGGTTAATGAAGCATAATTTGGACATCATTTGGAGCTCCATCTAGTGGCTTCATTTGGACATCACTAATCTCCACCACTGTTCATTTCCCTTGCAGCTGGAGATAAATAAAATGTGACCAGACGTCTTGGGGCCAGTATGACTATAAGGTGCCTTTGGTGTACTCATTACATATACATTTAGCAAAATAATGAAATTATGAGGTTTACTTAGTAATGACCAACGATTTATACACCAATGTTGATTGCTCTACCGCTGCAAGGGAAACTGAGCTTCCCATAAAATGTCACCCAAAAAAAAAAAAAAACTGGTGAAATATGTGCTGCTGTGTGTACATTTCATTGATTAAAAATGTGGTAGAAAGCCTTCATCTTTTGTTCAGAGTCATCTACTTATTACAGGTAACTAGCACAACTTCCTTCTCATTCATCCCCACAGCTCCACAGTGCTTCGCACAGTCAGACGCTCAGCTTCTACTGACTTCAATGGGGAAGCGTAGAGCGGGTTGTTCCACTGCAGCCAAACTAGACGCTCATTGGATAAATGCTGGGCTTTGTCCCTCCCATCGGAGGCTCAGCGTCTCTGGGGGTCTAAGGGCAGGCTTGGCTTCTGCATGATGATTGGATGAGCTGTCTAGGGCGGAAACCTTTTTTGATTGACAACTAAATGATCGACTCAGCGATCTTGAGGTATAAACATCCACCGGAGCATTTCCCAAGTTTTTCATTCCGTTGTTCTGAACTGATCCGGATTAACCGATCCCCAGCGACTTCGTCTTTGTTAAAAACGACTAGGGTTGTGTTTGCCAACTCAGTTCTGTCACTCTGGGGTTTCTTTCCCCAACGAGCAGCGGCAGCTGTGGAGCTTCTCCCCCCGTCACTAACACTCACACTCACACTCACAGGTGGTCACACTTCACAGTAGCCTGGCACAACTTCCTTCTCATTCATCCCCACAGCTCCACCGTGCTTTACACAGTCGGACGCTCAGCTTCTACTCTACTCTACTGACACTCACAGGTGGTCACACTTCACAGTAGCCTGGCGCTGCAGCTCCAGCTGGGCCACAGCCATTTAAGCAGCCTAGCTCTGCTGCCATTGAGAGGACACTGGTCAAGTCCCTGGAAAAGACGCCTAGTTGGTACGACAAGGTCACAGATCATTTTCTTTTAAGCAACGAAGGATAGAATTTGCATTCAAATTATAACCAAACACAAAGGCCGGAAAAATTAGCTTCCCCTCCTTGAAAGACCAGCTCATAACTAACGAGTGTAATATGTCATTAAATGACACAACATTAAAATAATTTTGATAAGTTGTTATTGTCCTCATAATTGATAGATGAAACAAGTCATCTTGACCGTTAATATTCAATTTTCATAAAATATTACACTTGCATGTATCTCTACAATTGCTGTTTACCATGTCATTGTGGGTTGACTGCCTCTGTAAGAAACCAGCTGACCCAGAGCCAGCTAATCAGTGACATCACCACCATCAGTTTGTCTTTCTATTAAGGAGATTGAAACAACTACAGCAATTACAAAACATTTCAATGCTTACTTCCTAATTTTCATCATATTGTGTTTGTAGTTGGATGTTGTTAAGCTATCCACCACAGGAGTGAAACATTAATTAATATAAAAACTTTTCAGAAATTCACAACATATCTGCTAAACAGCACACAGTAACCTTCAACAATTTATCACTTTGCTAACTGAAGGTACATTACATTCCAACTAAGCCAAACATGTCCACCCTGTTATTGTCCTCTAAAGCCATCATGACAGACAAGACATATTTTGCAGTAATGTCATTATCATCTTTGCATTTACTAAAATATACTGTTGAGAAAGGGACTAAATATCTACCTGAAAATGTAACATAACATATTAATTTGCTCCTGTATTAATGTTGGGGGTAGCTACTTTAATTGTGTGCACTCTGATGGATGAAACACCAGTCATAAACTGAGATATAGCCTATAGTTTTAATTTAGAGGAAAATTTCTTAAAAACACCTGAGCACTGCATCAGATGTAATAGTACATCACTTGCACTATTTGGAATTGTTTTATTCATCATAAAATTATAGCTTTGATTAGACAGAAATATGTGCAACAATATATACAAACAACAATAAGGCTAAGTAGAACTATGAGAATTCTATTATTATAATAAAGCATTTCAGATTTAGAACTTTATCCTGGTCCTCTACCTGTATGCATAAGATGACCCTGTTAATGTCGAGGATGAGTAATGAATCCATTGTTGCTCCATCTGCACCAGGTTGGTTTATTGCCCTCAGTTTAGAAGAAGGCTATACTTTATTAATCCCTGTTGGGGGAATTCAGATTCAGTTGCACACAGACGCACAGACACAGACACAGACACACACACACACAAACACACACACAAACCCGTTATACACAAATGCACACACAGGAACTGTAGATGTGCATTATTGTTTATAGAGAGATAAAACATTAGAGTGATGGGGCTGCCATAGTCGGCTGCTCCTCGCAGTTGGGGGTTTGGTGTCTTGCCCAATGGAACCTGCCCAGGAGGTGAACTGGCACCCTCTGGCCACACTCAGGTCCCCAAACTAGTCCCTCATAACAGAGCTACTGCTGCCATGGAGATTACATTTGCAAAGATTCCAACATTCATGGAAAAGCCTTTTTATTCAACCAAAGAACATCTCCCACTCACAGTTTCTCTTAATATTCAGTGTCCTGAATAACCACTGAAGCACAGCATTCCTCCCTTCTTTTATATGACAGAAATGTCAAGTGGTCCCAGCTCCCACACTCAAAGCAAGGTGATACATTATGTTTCAAATTCAGCATTTGGGATATTTATTAGAACATTTCGCTCTGCCAATTCATCATGTAAATGCTGTTCCTGTCCACCTAAGTGCTCAGTAAAAAATATCAAATGCAGGTACAGGATGCACTTCATTTCTTTAGCTTGTCACTGTCAACAGATGAGCATGCTCAGGTTAGTCTGGTTAAATCGATTTAATATCCATGAAGCCAAAACTACTCTGAAAAGAGCATTCAAGACCACTTAAGACTGAGAATAAAGTTGGTCCCAGGTCTGATTTTGGCAGGATATATGAGGCTCATCTTTCTTTACAACATTAATAAATGAGGAGTTAATAGGGGAGAATGAATAGGGGAGAATAGATAGTATTGTATACAGAGTGACAGTGTATATACCTACAGTATAACACCTGTCAGTGATTTCTGTATTCTGTATTCACCACTCTGCTATTACCACTATGTCAGTATAGTGCTGCTATAATATGCTGCTTGCAATGTCAGAATAGGGATTTTGGGGATGAGTTTTGCAACAACCCCAGACACAAGGAAGAACTCTGAAGTAAGGCCAGCGGTTTTTAGCTCAGTATACATATGTATGTATATGCAGGTAATATGTATATACATATGTCATACAGGTATCTACAGGTCGTCAAAAACACATCAGGACAGATGTTTTTAAACCTTTATGGCAGAGTTGAAGGAGTTTGTGAGACAAAGATACTGAGGAAGGTGAAAGGGCAGGCCCATGTCAGTGTTCTGAAAACAACAGGTAGTTAGTAATGGTAGTGTAGCCCACTGATCTGGCTACTTTATAAACAGGGTCAACATCAGTCTGTGAAGTTTAGGTACTTTAGAACCGTTACTGCCCTTTGTGTCAAAGCTCACCCTGCTTTTTTGAGTCACAATCTGAACACCGAAATGAAGACATATTTTTAGATGCACTGTGACTTACACTTCTCGAGAATATTATTATAGAAATCCCGAGCTGTTATACTGTAACTCGGTTGGGGTGCACTTTTTTCAATTTTGTGGTAGGGGAGTGTTAGACTTTGGAGGCTCCTAGATTGAGATAAGACTGAAAATTGAAAAAGTGTCCTCTGAAGAATAGACCTGCTTTCACAGAACCGAAATCCCTAGTTAGAAGACTGAATGCCGTAATTGGTAGGCTCAGCCATGCCATAGGCAATAGTGAAGTATGTAGTGTCCGCCTAAGGCTGACTTGTTTTGAAGCTCCCAGAAAAGGAGTTACCGGATAATTTTACTTCATGCCCTGGCTTTTAATCCATCAATTTTTCAAGGCACTTGGAATTTAATCTCACTTACATGTTTTGGTTGTGGGAGGAAACCCATGTGACAATGCAATCTCACATAAAGACCCTGTCCTGAGCACAGGTTGAACCCAGAACCTTCTCACTGAGAGGCAACGGTGTTAGCCACTGAGCTGCTGTGCCGCTTCTGGAGATCTAAACTGGTACATATGGCAAGCCTGACCATTTTCTTGACCAAGTAGCAGCACCTTTCAATAACACATTCTGTACTGCAAAAAAAGCGTCTTCTCTGAAAAGCTACAAAGGATTATATTGTTGAAAATGTGCATGTCATTGGAAACATAATTGTACCACTGCTTGAATTAAGAAGACAATGGCAAAAACCGGACACAAGTTTGCTTTGTGAAAATTTCCAGCTGCCCAGCAGTTACTTTTCAATTGTTAACTGCCAAACCAATAAGAATGATGAATCACAAAAGTTTAGGCTTGGCTCAAGGCTTGAATGCTGGCGATTAATAACCTGGGATGAAAGGAATTCTTGCCAAAATCTTCTCTGTTTTCCAGGACAAAATACCGAATAGGTTTTTGTGTCTGTGTGTACCTGAGTCTTAGTATGGAATGGGCATCGTATTGCACAATACAAACAAAACAGTAGTCCACGCTCAAAAACATTGCTTTGTAGCTCTGTAAGTGGTCAAGAACTACCTCAAGTATTGGAACAAAGATGCCTTCTCCAAAACTCATTAACAACACCAAAAGATATTGTCCAGCAGTAGTCCAGCCTTGGCCAGTTTGTATTTCTGTAATATTAATATTTTAGCTGAATGCGCAGAGTGCGAAATTTGTCCATGAAATTGATGTAGACAATTCAACAGAGTACACAGCTACATTCAATAAGTGAACAAGATATCATCCTTAAAATGAAATGCGCCTGGTTCTCAACCCACAGAAACAATACAACAAAATGGCTTCATGCAATGTAATTTTCTTGCCTGTCAGTCCACACAATAAGATGAGATAAAAATAAAAGTTTGCGTAGGGAAACAGTCAGGGTGGTTGATGCGTCAAGACACAGGACTTTCACCCAGGAGACTGCTGTTAACCACGTTTAAAACTGCACCCATTTCAAAACATGCACCTGTCACTGGGACAAGAACATATTTTCCCCTTGAAACATAATCAAGGATGCAGTTTAGTTGTAAGGGAGCATGGTTTTTAGGAGACAGAGCTGATCGAATATATGGTAGATTACTTTTAATAGGAACTGTTGTTTCATTTCTGTCAGTAAAAATATTTTATGATTCATGTATTTCAAGTTGTTTTTTAAAAAAAAATCTTGATGTAGGAAAAGGTGTTTCTTTGTGACGGACTGATTGTCAAACACAATGAACACAATATCTGGTAGAAAAAGGAGCAGAAGCCTTAGAAATCAGCAGCTTTTAACCTCTTGGCCTAAAGGACATACATAAAGTTAGAGTGTGATCAAGACTAGATGCTGTTGTTTCTGATGTACTGTATTTTGCTTCTGTGTCACAGAGTTTATTCTATTTTAGTGTTTCTGTCTCCCAGCTGGAGTGGCTCTACTCAAGTGTTCCTGTGATCTGTATTATCTCGAACATACTACTCTATGCATGTTCCTGCAAAATTGTACTGATCTGCCAACTAATCCAGTGATAAGACAAAGCATTTGACTGTCAGGGTATTGTACACAGTGGGGACAAAGGCTTTATTTCAGACAGAGCTTATGACTGAGATACTAAGCTACTCTATAACACAATTCACTTTGTAGCATGCTTTCGGCGCAGTTCAATTTCTGCAACTGTGTATCTTCAAAACAGCACCTGGCACAATGCTACAGACAGTTGAGTGCATTTCAGTAGAAGTAAAAATCACATTTTGTTGTCACAAAGATAGGGTCAGAGATTGCATGTGCACTTCGTTTTCTTGGAAATGCTTTGCCTCTCTTGACAGGTGAGCAGGTGAGATACAGAATCATTGCATCTGTCTGAGAGTGTTGCTTTGTAACCAAGAAGCCTTCTAGCATGGTCCTGACAAACTGAAAAAACTTTGACTTGGCATCCTTAAAAAACAATCACATTTTTTTCTGACAAGGCAAGAGAAAACTGGCTTACCAGGTGTGTAGATAAGATAATGTTTGTCCAGTCAATGTGACTTTAGAGATTCTACCAAATAATCCTCTCACCTTCTTGCACTGGGAGTACTGAGAGTATTAACATATTGATAATGTTTACCTGTTAAAAATACAAGTGACAATCACCATAGACTTTGCATCCCCATGCCCCACTGGAATAGTAATGCAACATCATAAAAGCTGTTTTGATTTTTGTGAAATCTAACTTTGAATCAGACTGAGACATGAGCGTCCACATGAATAGAATAATGCGTTCTTTAAAATATTCTACAAAATACTGTATTACAGGTCCAGGAATACACCAAAATAAGTTCTTCTTTGGAGATAAACAATAAATTAATTGCTAAAATCAGTGTTTCATTTAAAAGCACGTTCAAGAGTGTATACTTCATTTGTGGCAGGAAGTCTAGTTAATTCTCAATTGGGATGGGCATTTTAAGTTATTTCCAGATTTAAAATCTCACATCTTATAATATTATAAATTGTAAAGATATAATGTTCAAGTTAGCTGCTATAAGAACTCTGACTCATAAAAATTTAAATTATATAACCATTTGATTTTTTTTACAATTTAACAACTTACTCTTTCATCCACACCCATTGTCACAGCTTAGGAAAGCACATTGCTATCCCTAGATGAGTGACAACTTTGTTCGTCAAATGTTCTGAAACCAGTTTAAAGAAAGGGGGAATTAGCAAGCTAGCTAGCTGGCTAGTCAGAGGAGCGTACCTACAGTATGTTCCCCAGGTCCTATGTTCCCTGCTTTGTATTTGACCAAGGAACATAGGACCCTTTTTTTAATTAAAAAAGGTCTGATGTTCTCCAATTTTCACAAGCTCAATGTTTGAAGTAAACTTAAAAGAAATGACTCTTAACAAGCAACATTTTTTTCATTGTTAATGGCTATGGCTAATTTTAAAGCTAAATGTGTAATTTCCCTTGACTTCTGTCTAAGCTGAAAGTAACGTGGGTGGGACAGTTAGTAATTTAAAATGCAGTTTATTGGTTTTGGAACATCAAATTTTGGGCAACAGGGTTGCTCAAATATACAGTATAGTATATTAGTCTATGGGGAAGTGTTGTTGCATGATAAATATTACTAACAGATGAGGAATAGATTAGTTTCTCCAGTTGGGAGATGGATATTTAGAATTGGCTCCTCTATATTAAAGATAGAGATATTTAATGTATTTCTTTAGATGTGATTTAAATGGTTTTTAAAATGGCTATGCAGCATCATTTGAACAACCCTTCATGGCACATTTTCACAGCAGGGTCTGTTAAGACTCACTGAATTCCTGAATATAAAAATGTACGCTATGAGGAACATAACGGCCTGTAAGCTCCGAGTATCACTGGAGGTTGATGAATAATGATCTGACAACAAAATCAAAATGGCAAATAATGTTCCTGACGTATAATGAGCGTTGCTCAAGTTAATGAGGCTAAACCAAACAGAAAAGGCAAAAACAACACAAACAAAATGAGGTTGATTCTAGACCGGAGGAGAAGTCCTCAATGTGGAAAATTACTTTTCTCTAGTGAGCAAATCAGAATTTTAACATAGAGAAGCTGCAAGGCTAAAGTTGCAGAGTAGAACTAAGAGGGTGTCGAGTCTAACCTTTGAATCTCCCTCCTAATGAAAAGTCTTGGAAAGCTAATATATCCATAAATACACAGACAGGCTTTCAGTAGCTCAGGACTCTGTAAGTGAGATAGATTTATTAATAACACTGCTCTGTCATTGCAAATGAAATAAGGCTGCATCTTTGGCTATGTTCACACTGCAGTTTCAATTGACCTGAATCTGATTTTTTCGCTCATATGTGAACCATATCTGATTTGCTTTTGACAGTGTGAACAGCACAAGGCCAATCAGAATTAGTCCACTTTTAAATTTGCTACTGAATCAGATACGTATCAGATTTTTTATTAATGCGACCGCAATCTGAACAGTCAGGTCACATTCAATGCGATTTTGACGTCATTCTGACTCGTGCTGCACTGTTTTGTAAATGAATGACAAATAAAGTTGATTGAAAAAAAAAAAAGTGTGCCACAGACGGGAGAATAAAAACAAACATGGAGGACAGCAGTGACGCAGGCGGCCAGTGAAGGGAGAGTGAAGGTTTAAACTTCATTAGTATTCGGGGTGACACTTTGCTGCAAGCTAGAATTGCCGCCTCACACTGTTTTTAGCATTAAGCCATAAAGTCCTACAATACCTGCTGCCATTGCCATGTTCGTTTCCATAAACACCGTTTCGCACCATTGCGGGATGTTATCAATGATCAACTGCGCTTTCAGGTCACTTTAGGAGCGTGAGCTGTTCACAAAGCAATCCGAAGACAGGTCACATTTAAAGACATAATGTTGACAGCCAAACAAAAAATCTGCATTAAGACCTGCAGTGTGAACATAGCCATTAATGTTAGGAAGATATATAGTTTGAGATATGTTCAACAATAGATCTGGCCTTCAGAGAATTGTTCTGTCCAGTTTAGACTGTGTACTGTAGCTTTCATCAAGTTCTGCACAGTGAGAGCAGGGACAACTTTACAAGCCTCTGGGTTTGTTTGAAGAAGTAGGTTTACTGAATCATGTGGAAAAAAACCCTAAGTAAAAGCATGAACAAGTGAAGGTTGTTTTTTCATGTTCTAGGTTTGAGTAGGCAGGTTTTACTTTCAAGGTCTCACAAGGTCTCACTCAATCGGCTAAGACACATTTGTCTTAGCTGATTGCGATGACCCACCTACAGAGGGACCTAATGTCTGTTACACACACACACAACATGCATGTACTACCAAAAAATAGTGAGATATAATATAGCTCTGTATAATCCTCTAGTTTCACTGTTCAATGAATTCTCAACCATCTACTCAGCTCTGTATTTCCTTTTCAGCTATATCTCCTGGATTGGAGAAATTATTGGAGACCAATGAGCAGTACATTTGTGTACTGATCCCTCAAGCTATCAGTCCAACCAAATTCACAGCATTTATAACAGGATAGACAACCTTGGTGATCCTTTTCAGTTTATTTTACCTAACATTTCCCTGCAGCCCTTTCAATTATACCACACTGAGTGGTTTGATAGAAGATAGAAGAAGAGAAAGGCCTTTTAACCACTGACGTTGAATCATTTATTTTGAAAGGGGTGGATTAAAATAAAAGAACTAAGGTTGAAGTAAAACTAATTCAGGCTTTAATGTGGTGCTACTGCTGTATCATCTCAATGACTGTATATTATTGACATGATGTTTTTTTCTCTTGCTGTGTAGGATGTTGGACCTATTGTACCGGATAAAAACTGGAAGGGCATTGGCATCTCCCTGCTGGTTATTGTGGCGGTGCTTTCTCTCATTGGTTTGTCCATTGTTCTGCTGTCAAAAGGTGAGGCTCTTAATGGATCCATTTGTTTAGATCAGTCACACAATTTGTGAAAAATGAATGCTTTCATTTAAAGTTGTACTCTTTTATAGTACTCTTATTTTCATCTATTTAATTGTCTTTTAAGTTACTATCTATGAAAGAGCAAGTTAAAACAATGGTGATTGATCATGTGACCCACAAATGAAAGCACTTTTTGTTGAGTATTCCAATCTGAGTGTCTGTGGCGACATTCCCTCTCTAAATGTAAATAAACCGCCATGTTAGTGACGCTGCTGACAGCGGTTGGTCTGTCGGCCCAGATTGTCACTTACAGTTATGATGCATTCACTTGTAATTTGAAATCGGGAACCTCAACTTCTGAGTCAGGCTTGTAGTAAGGGCAGAAGTGTAACAGGAACGTCAGTGTGTGTGTGTGTGTGTGTGTGTGTGTGTGTGTGCGTGTGTGTGTGTGTGTGTATGGATTTAAAAGGGGAACATATAGGGGACAGACTGGAGGTAGAGAGGTAAATGTGTTTCAATAAACAACAACAACAAAAGAGAAAAAATAAAAAAATTAAAAGAATAGTCAACACACATACTGACCGTGACAAGATGGAGGCTCTGAAAGAACAAGCTTGCCTGCAGTTACATCTTACCGCTAAAGAGGCAAACAATATGTGTTAGTTCTAATGGAGTACAACTTAAAGCAGTGTTTAGTCCAGTCATTTATAAAAATGCATTTTCCAGATGCAGAGGTAATTATTTTAACATATAACCTTATCCTTTACATGTTCCTACAGTACATCACGTTATACAGTATTTTTCTTCTGTGTGTGTTTGTACATATGAGTGTAGGAGTGTTAACATATCTGTGGTATTGATTTTCCCTGGGGGGTTTCTCAAACCTCTGTAGCTGTAGTTCATTCTGTATCAAATACATAAAAAACCCTTATTATTATGTTTAGTTTGTTTTGACAGTTGATAAATTGTTGATGGTTTATTATATATGTTTTCTTTTCTTCTGTAGATGATGGTGGTAAGCCTTTTGGTTCACAGTTGACACTGGATGACCTCTTTCAAAGAAACTTCCAAATACATGATCCTGGTGCCAAGTGGATCAATGGTAAGTATGTGACAAACCTGAAATTGTAACAGTTGTAAACACTTTAAATATTTGTATTTTGCAAAACCCAGATTCACTTTCACTCACTCATCTTCAGCCGCTTTTCTGGGGTCCGGTCACGGGGGCAGCAGCTCTAACAGGCAACCTCAAACTAATGATGTCCAAATTATGCTTCATTAACCTTTTTCATTATTTTCTGAGTCCACTAGATGGAGCTTTCTGTTCAACAAAGGGTTGAAAACACATTGAATCACCCTGTGAATGTTCTCATTTGTCCAGGTCATCCTTATCCTCAAAGCAATTTCAGTCAAAAGCAACTGGACTTGGTTATTTGTCTAGGAAGATGTTTCACCTCTCATCCAAGAGGCTTCATCAGTTCATGTACACGTCTGACCAGGCTGGGATTAGTCCAACTAACTAACAACTAACCGATGACGTCATTGGAACCCTTTGTGCTCCACGTGCCAACGACCGTCGTTAGAGTGGCAGAAGTTGGTTTCGACTTTGTTAGTGCTCTATTGAGTCTTAACTACAGTCGTTGGAGTCACAGGAGGCCATTTGTGAACAGTTGTTCTTTGAGGTTAGATTGTTGAATCTTCTGGGAAGGGATGAAAGGGCTGCATTGTAAATTGGAGATATGACACAGATGGTGTCTCAGACCTCCTCTTCTGTTTAGCGATGGTTTCTCTACTTTTGCATAGATGGCTTCTTTTACGCCTCTTTTAAACCATCTGTCCTCTCTGTCCAGGACATTGAATCACCATTCACTGAGCCCTTTTCTTTAAACCAAGAGCTCCATCTAGTGGGCTCAACAAATACAACTAATGCTTCATGAAGCTTCATTTGGACATCACTACCCCAAACTTCCCTTTCCTGAGCCATATTAACCAGCTCTAACTGGGGATCCCGTTAGAGCTTCGGCTCAGCTCTCTTTCCGATTCTCTGGCCAAACTCACCCTCCATTTTCCCCTCACTCATGGACAAGTGTACTTGAATTCTTTCACTTGGGGTAAGGACTCATACCCTACCCTGAGTCAGCAATCTACAAGTTTCCTGCTGAGAGCCATGGCCTCAGATATAGAGGTGCTGATCCTCATCCCAGCTGTTTCACATTCTGCAAACCGATCCAGTGAGTGCTGAAGGTCACTGATACCAATGATACCATCAGGAGTACATCATCTGCAAAAAGCAATGATGAGATCACCAGCCCACCGAACTTCACGAGAGTGAAGAGCTGGTCTGTTGTTCCACGTCCAGGACTGAAACCACATTGTTCCTTTTCAGTCCAAGGTTTAACTATAGGACGATCCCCCTTTCCAGCACCTTGAAGAAAACTTTTCCACAGAAGCTGAGATGTGTGATACCTCTGTAATTAGCATACACTCTCTGGTCCCCCTTTTTGAACAGGGGAACCACTACCCTGGTCTGCCACTCCTTTCCCAGACTCCCACGCAATGTTGAAGAGACGTGTCAACCAAGACAGCATTTCTGGACATATCTCATCAATCCCTGGGGCAATACCACTTTGGACTTGTTTAACTACCTCAGTGACTTCGACCAGGGATATTGACGACAATCAGCCTGCAGCTCTGCCTCTACAAAAGTTGTTAATCAGATTCAGGAGTTCTTCAAAGTGCTCCTTCCACTGCCCGATTACTTTTGCAGTTGAGGTCACTAGCATCCCGTCCTTACTGTAAACAGTTTGGATAGAATGGGATAAGTCAGGTAGCTTCCCTGACCACCAGTGTCCACCAGGCTGTTCGAGGGTTACCGAAGGTTAAGAAGGCTGAATACTACAAACTGCTGGTTTGGGCATATGCATATGCACAAATATCCTCATCACCCACCGGGGTGGACTCAGCACTCAGCTGTGGGTTTGTGAGTATCCCCACACCCGCCCGGTGCTAAATCCCAGATTCATTCAACCATATACTTTTGTGCTACAATAGCTGCCCATCTGTTACACTTACAAGAACTATAATGAACCCCCATGAACATCAAAAGCTTTCAAATTATAATATGTCCAATAATATTCAATCTCACATCATTTAGGTAATGTGGAACTTTTGGTTGAGTTTGGAGTATACAACAAGAAAGATTGAGATGAGATTTCACCCACTTGAAAACCAACTCCTCTATCCTACAAACTGATGAATATGACCTACAGATCCATGATAGCTCACCAGGTAGGGCACATACCATTAAGATTAAGACTGACTCCTTACAGCAATAGCCTGGGTCAGGTTCACTATCCTTTGCGACATGTCATCCCCGCCTTTCCTTTCACTATCTTATAAAACAAATTCCTAAACAACAAAAAAAGCACCTTTGTTTCTGTTTTCATGATACAAGCCCTGGCCCCTGTTCTGTCCTAAATATACTACTAAATTGTTTTCCTTAATCAAGTTGCTGTGAATGTAATGACTGCCTCAGTTATGTTCAGAGGGTTTTAGTGTACAGCACCAGCAATTATGTTCCTAAAAATGTAGGTCCCCGTTCAATGAAATTGCCTGGGAAATTGTGCTGAGGTAGATCTGAGTGTATGGAGAGAGACTGGCTGCAGGTTGGAGATTGGGTGGTAGTTGTTGAGAGAGGAGGGATCCAGACCAGGTTTCTTTAAGATTGGGGTGACAGCAGCAATGATGTGTTTGTGGTGGATGGTGGGTTTACAAACCCTTTGACCAGAGACCAGGGTTCACATCCTTAGGTCGGTCTGTGGTTACGCTTATACATCAAAAACACTTGGGTTAAAGTTAGGGAAAGATCACAGTCTGAATTAAAAGTTAATATACACGTTGTCTTGTGCTTCTGCAGACTTTTTCTGTTTTAATTCAAGATCACAATGTTTGCCTAACTAGTGTTGCCAGTACTTTAACATAACATGAAAAAGATGAATAATGCGATTGTCATCTCAAGCAGATACTTTATTGCAAGATCATAATAATCAGGTCATTGATTATTTTACTGATATGTTCAGCATCTATATTTTTGAGAGATGTGTGGCTCGCAGGTCACCCAAGTCTATTTGATATATTTAAATTTGGTAAATGCCCCTGAGTTAAGGATGGGTCATCAAACATTTAAAACGGTTTTACTATAAGAGAAGAGACAGGGATTTAAATGTAACAATATTATAATGACATATATTTGGCATCGAGATAAATGAACAATTAACACAGGGATACCATATTAAAACTGTGAAAATGTCTTTTTTTATTTCAATGGGACCTTAACTGCTATATTAACATCAGAGAGCCATATCATCAGTCAAAAATTGGAAATGACACCTCTCAAGGGATACTTGGAGAGATGTTTGGTTTTACTCTCTATTGTCTTAGTTTCTCATTAGAACCTAATTTAAGAGACACCTTCTCTGCAGACACCGTGAATTACCACTTTTTGTAATGAAATGGTCTTGTTCTGTTCTTCTGTCTTGCTATTAACATTAGCGCTGTCAGGGCTGACAGGACTGCTGGTAGACTTGTCTCAGTCACAATCAATTTTCCACTTCTAAATGCCCAACCTTGCAAACATACCTACTCCGCTCAAATGTAACAGAAGTAATGTTCAGTAATCTTAGAAAAGTTGTCTTTACTTTTTTGTATTAAAATTCTCCCACAAAGGTTGGTGACATCAAAACATACATCTCTTTTGTTGTGAAGTTGAAAATAAGGAATATCAATGAACACTCAATGACTCCTTCAGCACAACAGAAAATACTGTCACTACCTTGTTGGAAGGTTGCTGTGATTATGTCATTGTAAGTGGTGTGCAACAGGTTGTAGATTTCCCGACAGTGAAATGAATTCACTTTGCAGCTAAAGCAACAAATACATTTCCAATCAACCATTCAGGTGGAGCGATTGACTGGATTTATTTTTAATTAGTTGCTTTTTTACCACTTAAGCAGCATAACAACTTGTAAACACACTGAGAAAGTCGGATGTTATGGCTAACATGTTAGCAAACATTTGCACATCCAGTATGCATAGGGCATTATAATACATTACAACACATGTTGATGTCCAACTGATAAATGTGAGTTAGTATTCAACCCTCTTTAGCTGCTAAATGCTCCACTTTTTTCACCAGCTAGTGGCTAATTTATAGGCTGAAAAAAGCTGCCTGCTGTGACTTGAATCACTGTTGATGAGGACAGCAGAGTTTGTGAGTGGGAAAATCAAAAATAATCAGCTAAAAGAAGATGCAATGCTCTGTAGAGCTGCACCAATCTGTGGGCTCTTCCTGCCTACTCTGCTATGGGGTTGGGCGAACGGATGAATATCACTTGAGAGAGCCGCTCCTCCCCTCCACACACCTGGGCCCTCACCACACACACACTCACACACACACACACACACACACACACACACACACACACACACACACACACACACACACACACACACACACACACACACACACACACACACACACACACACACACACTCACACTTGAATGTTCAATAATCCAGGCATTTATAGAAACAAAAAATACAAGTACGTTCAAAAATCTTTAGGTGCGTTTCCACTATGGTCGACTACCCAAAATGAGGTGGATCTATCTTGCCAAAAACAGGTGAGTGAGTTGCTCAGGAGGCCGTTTGAATGAGTAGAAAATGGCCCTGTAGGACAGCAGGTTCAAAAAATGTCCGCTCAAACCCCTGAGAGAAGCCTCGTTTCTGATTGGATGTTGCTCTCAGTGGGATATGATGTGTGGTAGTACAGACGCCACAGAAACACTGTGAAGTAGAGTAGATACTGTTATTCAGTGGTGTAGAAGAACGCAGCGCAGAAAATGATCTGGGCCCGCACATCTTTGCAAGAGCTTACGCCCGTGAGGATTCTGACCTGTGGTCCTTTGCTGCATGCTTCCTCTCTCTCTCTCCCATTTACACACAAACACATACACAACGCATCGCTGTATCACTGATGAGCTGATCACCAGTGAACAAAACCCATTCAGTGGTGCACGTCACCTCTGGACTCTCGTAAATCCCTTTCTGGCACCCACTCTATAGGGCTAGTGGAAACACAACTATTATCTCCACTCGAGCCTAGAATATTCCACTTCAGTAAGGCCTTTTCACACAGTCCACTTAATCCAAAAGAAAAATGTCCAATGAAAACCAAATATGGACTGTTATATCCTTCCCAAAAAAAATAAAATAAAAATACAAACTGAATTGCTGGACACTTTAAATGACACTCCCACGCTGCCACTCAACCCTTTGCTAATCAGGGATTTGCTGTGAATGCAGCAATTGTATCATATTTTCTTGTGTTATTTTATTCTTCCTTATGCTCAACCATTAATCTTTTCTTATCGCACTAAGCACTGTTTCAGTGACGGTCAAATGGAGCATTATTTCTGCTATTTGAAATGACAGGTAGAATACAAATATGAAGGCCAATTACAATGCACCTCTTTAAGAGCTTGATGAATGAATCTGCTCAATCTTTAAGACTACAAATATCTCGAACTGCAGCTTTAGAACAAGTGAGCATTTACCTTGTTTTGTCTCATATGCATATCAACAATAACACTGTAACTTTGTGGAAACAAATGGCACCTCCTCAGGCATATAGACAAGTACTCTGTCATGTTTGGTCAATGGCTCCAAGAAATATCACTTCACTGGCAGATTTATATTCTTTCTTTAAAAGAAAATTATTCTTATTACCAGGATATATTGTAGATTGCATTTGTTCAGATGGATCATTTGACATTTCACTTAGTCAATATCTACGATAACAACATGACAACATAATAGATTTTCTTTTAACATGCAGTCAGTACAGTTTATAAGAAGAAGACCAACAAAACAAATGAAAACATTATGATATAAGATGAAAATTGAATGACAAACAGAAAATGCATGTACTCAGCTATCGTTTTAACTTCATACGTATCAGCAATACAGAGTCTGGCTGCACTTTGAGCCTCTGCAAGTCAAACTTGCATTGCCCCAAAGCAAAAAATAATCATATTTCATCTGCAGGGTGTTGACAGGGCTATTGTATAATATGTAGTTAAGTATAGTATATATATAGTATAGTACTCGGCCAGTTGCTGACATTCTTGGCATCTAAACCTCACAGTAGTCATTTTTCGAAACGTGCCACCAACCAACTGGTATTTTCCACAGCATGGCAGACAGTGATTTGAGTGAATGAGTGATTGCACAATACTCACAGGAACATACAGGATGAGGGAGGTGCATGCACATTAGAATATAACTCATAACAAATACTCCCTGTATTATAGCTGAATACTTTTGTACATTCTAGAAATCATTATTTCTTATTTCACTCAAAGCTACGCAATCAGTTTTGTTTAAGCATACAATCAGTCAAATAGGTCAATTTGTAATGTGACAGGTGTAAGGCATGGTGATGAATCAGAGACTAATTGTCTATTTTGTTTTCTGGCTGCAAATGTCGCCATCACCCGCCTTGTTTTGTTTTTTGTTTTGTTTTGTTGCCTTTATTTCGAATATTTCTCCAAAAAATAATAATATACACATATGTGTACATACATGTGTTTCTAGCCTCAGCAGCGTCTATTTCTAGCAAAAGATCCACTGTACACTACCTGCCCATTACCAAGCAGCAAGTGAGGCTCACCGGATGTACACTGCTGGGATAAATCTCTTACACTATATGTTTTGCAAGAGGACCATCCACTTAGCGCCTCCTAAGACAATTGTGATTGATTTAAAGAAATACACACACATTCTTCTCCCAAGGTTGATAAGATGGTGTCGCTGGAACCTACTCTGGCGATAGAGTATGGTCTGGCAAAATGTGTCACAGTCTACTTATTGATAGTGTCCTTAGGTTATTACGTGCAAAAACATGCTTATTTCAGATGAGAATATGTTCGTCATAGAAAATAAGACTTTGTATCTGTGAGTGCAGGTGTTTTGTTTCTTTTATAATTTCACTGCCCCATCTATCTCATCATTATTTTAAATTAATGTGTTCTTCAATCAGTTTCTGTTTTAGGAAGATATGAGAAATATACAGTATTTGTATCTTTATACAAAAACATAATAAAATAAAAAAGTCAGTTGCACAGTTCCACTGCACAGTGAGCACTGGCGTCCGACGGCAATATAGATTTAATATATACTGTATATACAGTACATATCTCTCTGCCCACCCCTCTGGTTCTCAATGAAAGGTGCTGGTTGATCTGTTGTCTGGAACATAACCAGAAAAGCAGGAGCAGCATTTAACAAGATTAATTCATTGAGTTTCACGTCATTCTGCAACATATTCCATGCAGGGATGCATAAAAGCCCTTTTACCAATGCCTGTATGAGCACCATCCTGGGTTATGGTCCTTCAGAGCCATATAACACATTATAATACTATACTCACAGGCTGAGTTGTGTTTTGGAAAATAAATTGGTCCTTCTTGCGTGCATCATAAGGGTAAAAAGTTATAACCTTAAAGTCTCACTCCAGACACATTTTAAATAATGTAAAAGCACAAAACACACAGGGATGGAGCTGGAAGCACATCTCGCCTTTCTTCCTCATTGAGAAATTCTGCATCTGGCCTCGCCTGCCTACTGCTGCTTGTGTTTGTGATCATGCCCACGCTCGCACCTGTATTCGCTTTTACCAGAGGTTGATGTCTGCCCATGAAGCTAACGTTAGTGATCTGCAACTAAGTTATAGTGTCAGGGTCCTGAACCCGGTGTCAGTCAGACACAGACTCAGAGGAGGAATATGTTGTCACTAAAATCGACGACTATTAGACGTATCAATATGCTGTGTGGTTAGCATCTTTATTAGTTTTTGGTGTTTGTTGTCCACTAAATGGAGCTCAGGGGTCCGTTTCACAAAGCAGGTTCAAAAAACTCTGAGTTTAACCCTGAACTCTGAGTTGATCTACTCTGAGATAGGAAACTCTGAGTTTTCGGTTCCAGAACAGCAGATTTGCGTTAGGTTGATCAACTCAGAGTAGTTTGACCTGGAGTTAAGCGCGTGCACCACAAGTAAAAAAAGACAGCATCAATGGAGCCCTGATTCGACGAGTCACCATGGCAACGGGGAAGCGAAGGGCTACGCTACAACTGGAATTGTAAATATTAATGTGCTCATACGGTGAGTTTGAGCAGGTTTACACCGCTGCAGCAGCAAAAGAGAGGGAGACGCGTGGGAGAACATTGCTGCTCGGGTCAGTGCATAAGTTTAAATGTAGTCCTGTTGCAATCACAGTAATATCACAGGGGGAACTGCTTGAGTGGGAGCCTATTAGTTAATTTCATTTAAGTGCAACCCCAAAGAGAAGCGCACTTGGCAGCAGCTTAAGATGAAACATAAAAACATACAGGTATTCAAACAGGTAAAACATCGGCACAATCTCATGGTCACGCCTCATTTTGTGCATGTTTTACATGGTAAAGTTAATATTAAGGTAAGTGGCTTTTTTTTATTCAACATATAAATGTTGTATAAAAAACTCCCATTTGCAAAAAAACGCAGCGCAACACACAATATCTGCTGTGATATGAAACGGTACCGCTCAAAAAGAGAATTGCCTGGAAATGCAAGCACATCTATAATCAATAGTTTGATAATCATCTCCCGACGAATATTTAATTCTCTGCGCAGTAATGCTGCACCTTCATCCACGGGATCGTTATCAAAAGGACACGCCATGGTAGTGAAATAGTCGCCACCTAATATAACTTCTAATGACTGATGTTTGCAGTGATTTTCTGAAAAAACAGACGGAACTATACTACACCAAAACTCGCCCGCTGACTGAATGAATGAGGAAATCAAACACGGCTGAAAGAGGGCGGAGACAGAGAGAAACTCGAGGTTTTCTGAGAAAAACCTGGTCCCGACCAGGTTAGTTTCAGAGAGCATGTTACCATGGTAACTGACCGAGAGGTTAAGTTACCTCTCTTTGTGAAACAGGCTAGAGTTACCCCTCTGTCTCTGGTTTGAGTTACCTCCCTTTGTGAAACGGAAAACTCAGAGTTTCCCTCATTTCAGGGTTAACAGACTCAGAGTTTTCACTAAACCTGCTTTGTGAAACAGGCCCCTGGTCAGCAAAGGGTTCAAAACACACTGAATCACTATTCATTGAGCCATTTTCTTTAAACGAAGAGCTCCATCTAGTGGGCTCAACAAATACAACTAATGCTTCATGAAGCTTGATCTGGTCATCACTAGTACACATCACATATCAGACAGTTGTTGGTTTATTTACTAGTTACAACTATTTACAACTAAAGTTGCCTGGGATACATTTGATTCTGACATTTCAGAGAAGTGTGCAGACATCTCATCTTTTAGGAGAGGTTTGTAAAATCAGAAGAAAAAAACTTTTCTGAGTGGAGGGAGACTTTAAAATTCCTGATACACCCTGGATTGAAAATGTCAAGTCAACAATGAAAACCAGGTCTAGCGCTTGTACTGATACTATACTGTAAAACTTTCACCAAAATCTAAAGTTCAAGTGCTATATATGTGTCATATATCATTTGGGTAACAGCATCAACAGTGGCATACTGGGGGATTTTCTTTAATTATTGGCCTTACAAAACAAGTGGCAAGTCATTGGATAGCTGGGACACTTTTAATCACAGCTGAGATTGGATGTCGCCTTTATCCTCAGAGGCTTTATAGATGGAACTGGTGTCAACTCAGTAGGACAGTAGCCCCATTTTCCATTTATGCTTGCTGTAAAGTGTTTTATATAACCATTGATTTGATACACACACACTGCATGTAAAATATGCAGAAAGGATTGTGCTTTGTTTTACCGTGGGTACAGTTTCTGAATGACAAGAGCTCTTTTGAGAATTCCCTTGCATGTTGAACACTAGCAATCAATCTGTCTTTCATATTTATTTTCCTGTCATTATACTCAAAAGGGTTTTGAGTGTTTGCTAGTCTATAGCCCTCTTGTCTTGGAGTGATGCCTCAGAGCGTATCCATTGACATTTACATGAAACTGGGATCTTGAAATGATTTAGACCTGTCAAATGCATTAATGGAATTCAGGCCTCCCTGGACTGTAGTGTTGGTTTGGGATTAGACTGGAGTTATAGCAGGCACTCCTGTCATTTCCACTGTTGAAAATCAGAGCGTAATCTCATTAAGAGTTGTCAGATCCTCCTAAATGATTCTTTATTATTGTTGTTGTTTTCTTCTCTTTTGTCAAACTTCTCTCAGGGGCCCCATTGGCGTCATTCTTATCCTTTGCCTGATGTTGTTTCCTTATTGTTGTATTTTTGGACCTTTTGAACCCAAGAATCTTTGATGCAGGCTATCAATGTGATTAACAGAGGAATTCCTTTTGGTCCACTTGAGCCTGTGAAGGGACCAATGAAGCCAAGTATCCCTAATAATTATGTTCATATCTGCACCATGATTGCAACCGGTATCTGCCACGTCTCAAAGTCTGAGTCACAAAAGATACGATGCTAATGATATGACAGTGTAAGGGTCAAGGTGACAACTTTGCAGCAATTTGCCCTTTTTGTGTCTGTGGCTTTTCAACCAGAACACAGTGGGTAGCACAATGGCAGAGAGGAAAATGGGACAAACTACAAGTCCTGACCGACAAGGTAAAGAGGCATTCCTCAAAACTTCAGGCAAGGATAATGAGGCTTAAGGCAAAAATTTAAACGCATTGCTTACTGAACCAAAA
This sequence comes from Echiichthys vipera, assembly GCF_963691815.1. NCBI lineage: Eukaryota > Metazoa > Chordata > Actinopteri > Perciformes > Trachinidae > Echiichthys > Echiichthys vipera. The sequence continues at coordinate 5,087,450 of NC_139835.1, read as the reverse complement.
CACAGTATATAATTTACATTTAACATTTGAACCACTACATCGGGGCCATCAAATGGATTACACTTCATCTTGAGGGATATATGTGTCCAACAAATATTGAGATATTACATGAAACTGAATATCAACCTGCTGGTGGCGCATTCTGCTGCACTACAAGTTAAACAGTTGAAATGATTTGAAATTGAACACTGCTTACCATTTAACTGTCAAAACACAATCATCCTAGAGCGTATTCTTAAATCTTAACATTAGTACATTTGACGTATTGAACTGATACGAAACCACGAAACATCAGCTATTATATTAAAACCAGTGGCCATCAGGATGACAGGGAGATTTCCTGGTCGGCCGGTGACAGGCACATTGCGTTACATCTACATTTCACTCATGGTTGCTAGAGTGTCAGACTCACTCTCATTAATCCAGCCTACTGATTTTTGTTTTTGTTTGTTTAGTTTTACGCACACACACACACACACACACACACACACACACACACACACACACACACACAGAGTGCTGTCATTTAACTTGTGTCTGAATAACAACAGTCTCAGTCAAGACAATTGTGTGATTATGACTTTTGCCATCTCGTGGTCATATTTCCGTTAAGTCCTGGTGGAGGGGATGGGTTGGGCCAGTTGTGGGCCCTTTGTGGGCCGGTGGTGGGCTGGTGAAGTCAGAATTGTCCCGGTGGATTTTTATGTCCCACTCCACCTCTGATTAAAATTCATCATTATTTACAGTTTTTTACGATCGAATAAGCACAATTTTGATTGTTTTGTTTTGTTTAGCAAAACCCAACACACGAATAGCACAACCACATACCCAATTAGCAAAACACTTTAACTCCTTTGCAAAATGAACCACTCTTGTAAAAACTATACACTAACTTATCATAACCATATTTTTTTACCATATGAAACACACACGTTGCATATGACTTAACTCTGTTTGCACCAGTTACACTCTGCTGTTGAAAACCTTAAACACTTTCGGCTAATTTTGCTTCTAAGTGCATAGAGTAGTATGGGTGAAGCACACAGTGAATTTGCAAAACATCGCTCGGATTTGCACAACTGTAAACACAATGTCTGCTCACACTTTTTGCAAAACAATACACACAGTGAACACTTGTATGCATTACTGTAGACACCACACAGGATACAAGACTAATGCTGTTGACAATGTTATTTTTTTTTTTCAATATACTCAAGCCAACATGACGAAAAAAAAAATATTTCCCAGTTTTCATGAACATAACATTTTATCCTGTACAAAAAAAGAACCCCCCCAAAAAAGAAAACACAGCACATAAATTGCTACTGTTGGTCTCTTCTCCTAGCTGGATCTGGCCAGAGAATTTCATCCACATCACAGGCAATATCCTCATTTGCAAGACAGCGGGGAAAGAATCGCCGTGCATGCCGTATCCACCCCTGTATGGCTGTGGCCTCAATCTGGTCACAGGCCTCCTCCATGGCCTGAATGAGGGCTACCCGGGCCAGGGGGTGCAGATCGTAAACCTTCCACCGCCATGCCGAGAAAAATTCTTCAATTGGGTTAAGAAATGGAGAATATGGTGGCAGGAAAAGGACTGTGAAATGTGGGTGCTGCGTAAACCAGTTCTGAACCAGAGCAGAGCGGTGGAATGAAACATTGTCCCAGGTGACAATGTATTGGATCTGCATGTTATTTATGATTGTGAGGTTGTATGCTCTGTCCAAAAATGTAAGGATGTGAGGTGTTTTATACGGACCCATGTTGGCATGGCGGTGGAGGACCCCATTCTGGGTGATTGCCGCGCAAAGGGTGATGTTACCCCCACGTTGCCCCGGGACACTAATAATTGCCCTCTGGCCAATTACATTTCTTCCCCTCCTTCTGACCTTTGAGAGGTTGAACCCTGCCTCGTCTATGTAGATGAACTCATGCTGAATGGCCTCAGCATCCATTTGTAAAACTCTCTAAAATACAGTGAAAGACAAGATTGTGTAGTTCAGCATAGATTTAGTGTACAGTACATTTACATGTAAAAAAAGGTTATGTGTGCAGTATGCAACATCAGAGTGCTAAAGTGAACAATACATACCTCCACATACTCATGCCGCAGCTGTTTGACCCTCTCTGAGTTCCTCTCAAAAGGCACTCGGTACAACTGTTTCATTTGTACCTGATGTGCCTTCAGGATACGAGCTATGGTGGACAGAGAGACCTGATTCACATTATGAAAGATGATTTGGTCTTCAATAATTTTGGCCTGGATTTCACAAAGCCTGATGGCATTATTTGCCAAAACCATATTCACAATCTCCCTCTCCTGCAGGGGTGTGAAAATGGGAGCCCTTCCTCCTTGTTGTACTCGACCCTCAATCCTATGTAGAACAAAATACATGTAACCTACTGTAAAATGTCACAGGAAGGGGTATCAAAAGTGCTGATATGGGGTGCATACAGTAAGAAGCTGTAAACAGGTCATTTTTTTTACCTGTTTTCCAGTCTGAATGCCCTTATGACAGATGCCACGGTGAATCTGCTGAGATTTGGCTGGACTCTCAGTCCAGCCTCCCTCAGCGTCAATCCATGGTTCACAACATGGTCCACAAGAGTTGCGCGAATTTCATTGCTTAAAGTTGGACCTCTTCTCCTTTGAGCTTCACCTACTCTTGCTTAAGGTCTTCCTCTTCCTCTTCCTCTTCCTCTTCCTCGGCCACGGCCTCTGGCACGGCCTCTGACTCCTTCTTCTCCTCCTTCTCCGATTCCCCCTCTCATCCTCACTCTTCCTCTTCCTCTTCCTTCCATTTTGGTTAAGCTTGGTGAACTCACCTGCTGCATTTTTATAGTGCTTAAACCTGATTGGTGTGTCTACAATTAAGCAATCTTGTGTTTGCACACCTAATGGCAGTGTTCAATCAACTGGCTCATAGGTGTGGTAATTTTACAGTCAGTGCTTTAGAATTGCAAGGAAGTGACATCTTGATATACTTCTGTGTCTAATGCATAGACGTGTGTGTTAGTGTTTCAAATCACAGTGTGTATTGTTTTGCAAAAAGTGTGAACGGACTCATTGTGCTTACAGTGGTGCAAATCTGGGGCCAAGTTTTGCTCCTTGAGTGTAAGGTTTGATAATTGGGCAACACTTTAGATTTTAGTGTTTATTCAATCCAAAAAAACTGTAAGTAACCGGTCATGTGTGTTGTGTCTGTATGAAAAGGCCCGGACCAGGATCTTCAGAGGGGATCTGTGTTTATTCTAACAAAGAAGGCAAAAATCCTCCATCAATCATTTACTTTTGAGCTCCTGCACAAATTATATGACACAGGAAATTTAGCATACTACGCATTACGTTTAAGCTAGCAGGTAAACTTATAAACATAGTTTGGCGGAAAACATCATTCATAGGGGGGACCCATTGAAATGGATATCCACGTACACAAACTGAGTTTCATACATTCAACATAGAGATGCCCACCATGTCAGGATATAACTATTCACACAGATGTTGTGTAAATATAATACTAGATATTGATGATGTTTACTTGACTGTATTCTGACTTCTTTCTGAGATGGAGGTCCAGATGCCAGCATTGGCATTTCATCCATCAATTATATGCAATATAAATCAAGTAGCCACATAAGTACTGCAAATTTGGCCACCATGTCAAAGCAGATCCACGTGGCTGAGGTTTACATGCACCTGTGGATATCTTAAAGTTGATGGGCTTGTGTAGATAGAGCCTTACAGCGACCTCTTTTGTGAACAAATCACAGTTTTTCCAGCAAAATTATTTCATACAATATAAATATATTGTTTATAAATGTATGACATTACTAATTTATATTTTGTTGGTGTAGACATTTAGAAAACCTATGAACTGCAATATGCTCTGACATACAAAAACATGGCCTTTTAGTCTTTTATTGTGGAATCTGAAACCAGCTTCACAGGGCTTTCTATCAAAAACTATAATCACATAATAATGGAATCTCACAATGCGAATGCTGTCAAATTAGATGAATGGAAAACTCTTTAGAAATATTAAAAAAATAAAATAAAATTACATGCAGTAATTTGGGCATACCTGTTTCTCTCTTAGATGAGGAAATCATCTTTCGCAGCTGGGACGGAGACATTATGAAAGTCAACACACACAGCAACGAGACAGAACTCCTGCTGAAGAACACAACATTTGTAAGTGCTAGCTGATGTCTTTCTTAAAATGTTGTAAAAATCAATCATTTCACTCATCTTCATCAACGTTCATAAAGCTGTATAAAGTCAGAATCAACATGTCGATATCAACAAAAGGTTTAATAATATATATATTTTAAAGAACATTATTTAAGTTATGTAGCATTTTTTTATAGTTTAAAAAAGTGTTATCCTGCTTTCTACTTTCTGATTGTTACTATGGCAACCCGCTTTGCCCTAGGCAGGTATTCTGACCCTGCTAAACTGCTTAAGTATTCTTAGTTTTAGTAGTAATAATTGGTTCATAGTAAAAAAAAAAAAAAATCTCAACCATTTCCCGTTCTTCCCACAGACAACTTTTAAGGCATCAAAGTTTGCAGTTTCTCCAGATCTCAACTTTGTTCTTCTGGGATATGATGTCAAGCAGGTGAGAACCTCTTCATATTCTGGTTGCATGCATTCTGACATTGGTGTTGGGCTTGGGGCTGTCAATACTTGAGGTTTACAGTTCATGGACTAAAATGGAGATGTGAGCTACATACAGATAACTTATCCATCTATTCAGTGTCAGTGAGTTAAGGCCAGCCAGAAGCCAACATGTCAAAATAGAATCTGTTTCTAACCAGTGCGCTGTGAAAATTAGATGGAGGAATAAGGAAAATCGGTGTGCAAAATGTTCTACTGTATGCACAGTGGTGCCTTTGCGAAATATCCGTGTTGCTGTGTTCCATTTTTGTCCAAAAAAACCGATGAATAAAAAAATAAATGCAAGGCAATCGTGGGTCTACTGAGGCCATTCACATCCGAGACACTCTTGCATGCAGGTAGTGTTCACTGGCAGTATCCACACGCTCTCGTTGCTCAAAATGAATAAAGAGATCTGAAGTAAGGTTCAGTGCAGCTCCACATTATTTAATTATATTATATTATATTATTTAATTATTTATTTCTTGGTTGGTCAATTATTCATTTAATTGTTTGTTTATTTATTATTTTTTTGGTTGCTTCCTTTGTCAAACTTACATTACATTTCAACAGGAAGAATTCCACTGAAATTGAGGTCCATTTAAATTATATACAGTAGGCATATTTCCAAGCCCAGAAACCAGGCAAATATGTCAAGTCCATGTTTCATTGCTGTATCAGGTACGTCTGGCACCTCTCCCATTCATTCAAAATTTTCAGCAACTTAAGATCGGTCCAGTCACAACTGTTTATCTCATGGGGGGTGGATTTAAGACAATGACTGACAGAGGAGTGTCATTGATTGAATGAAGTTACAGGATGTAACTTGCATATGGCTCATGAAAGTCATCAGAATTGTCAAACTTCAGAATCGATCAAATATGACTCAAGATTCTGTTACAGGCTAACACCAGACTGACTCCAGTGAACATTGTGCTAATGCACTAGCATTTACACTGAACTGCATGAAATGCTTCACACACAGAAATTAAGATGATAAACCTCTCTTGGCACAAAAGGCAAATTGTGTGAAATACCTTTTTTAAACCAGTTGTTACACAAACAGTTGTCAACCAATGCATCATGCTCATGCGTAGAGCTGGGTAGCACCTCAGGGCTCATTTTTTGGCCCCCTGCTGTACTCCCTGAACACACACGACTGTGTAGCTATTTTCAACTCTATCACAATCATCAATTTTACAAGTCAGCTGTGGTGATCACAGATAACGTCTTGAGGTGCTGGTATCAGGACAACAACCTACTCATCGACAGGTCCTTTTAGCTTGGTGTCCACATCAGCAAAGCCCTGACCCCAGTGCTGGATGCTGACTCAGTGTTAGAAATTAGTAATGTCATAGTGATGTCCCAATGAAGCTTCATGAAGCATAATCATTATTTTCCACTAGATGGAGCTCTCTGTTCAACAAAGGGTTGAAAACACACCATTCATTGAGCCCTTTTGTACTATTTGTTCAGCCCACTAGATAGAGCTCTTGGTTTAAAGAATAGAGCATTTGGTCATCACTAGTAAAAACATTTACTCCCCGTTGAAGTCAAGATGAAGGTACTAAATCATCTTCTCCTAGCAGAAACTTTCCTGCTCCCTGCTGTGAGACACAGCTTCATTCCCAGACTGCTAGCACTAGACTCTTAAACTAGATGAAGCCAGCCAAGTCTCATGGGTGAGGTTCAGCTGGCTCATGAGAGAAGCTGGCAACAGAAAAAAAAACAACTGCATGACTGCACCTGAGTGTCTGGGATGGGGTTTGCTACCAGTCTTGACTCCCAGCAGGTAAGGCTAAGTGCCCACTAGACAACAGACCCTTAATTTACCATCCCAGATTTACTTTTAGAATCTGTTAGTGGGGTCATCATCAACCCCTTCTGCCCCTTATTATTCCTGACCAAATCTGGGACATATCAGACAGTATTACATTATGTAAAGGTTACACATTTATATATATGTGTGCCAAACACAGTTTACAGTACAGCCGCTAGACCATTTGAGCTTCGAGCACAACAATTATGCCATTTACAATTATATTTGAGCCAATTTAGGGCTATTTAGGATCAATTGGTCTTCAATTTCTCACAGAAGTATAAAAAAAACCTCTTTTTGTTTTGTAGCCATCAAACATTGATTTTGTTGGTTGAAATGATAACTGTCTAGCATATTTTACCAGCTGTAGCAAGCTAGTTAATGAATTAATTAATTAACACTAATAAAAACTTTCCAGGTGACTTTATTAATGTCACCTGCTGAAACAAGTTATAATGCTGAAAAAGCTAAAGCTAAATGTCAGACGAAGCCCTGTTCTTGTATTGAAGCCTTCTTAGCCAAATTATTATAGTATTATAAATGAAATATATGTTTAAATCTATCATAACCTCATTTACATGCTCCCTATAGAAAATATAATTAGACAAAGAATACAGTCTGCATTTTTGCCATTCCAAGAGCCGAGGCTTTGAGAATGAGGACTAAATGATGAGTTATATTGGCATTGTGGAAGAGTGACATCTTGGTTAGTGGATGTGCCTGTCCTGAATGGTCTTTTTGTGACATAATTCCATAAAATAACTTGCTGGCTTTGGCTTTGAAAGTAACAAAAATAATCTCAAGTGTTCCTAGTTTCATGGCACTGTATTCCATAAGGGATGATTGCCACTCAGCTTAACTTCTGGCTAGCTACCGTTTTGCTTCAAATTCTGCTTAGTCTCTTCTTTAAGTTGGTATTCAATATATTATCTTATCTCAATGAAATGTACCGAAACAAATGTATATTTAAAAAAAGTTAATTCTGGACACTACCAACTGCCAATTTCTGGCTACATTTCCAGATTACCGACTTTTAGTATGCTGTACAAGTCATTGTGAGGACTTTGACTTTTCCTTCTCAATTCATAGCAGCCATAGAAAGTTTGATATAATAAGATAATGCATATAATTTATTGTTATTCATTGGTAGCCAATAAATCACAGCTGAGAGTATCCTTTTCGAGCATCTGCATTCTGAGCCCCAAACTGTCCCAACATGTCTTACACTTAAATGGCAATACCACAAAACAAACAATTTTTTTCTTTGTAGCCCAGCCACTCCAAGCTTACTACACCATTTAACATGGGGCCTGTTTCACAAAGCAGGTTTAGTGAAAACTCTGAGTCTGTTAACCCTGAAATGAGGGAAACTCTGAGTTTTCCGTTTCACAAAGGGAGGTAACTCAAACCAGAGACAGAGGGGTAACTCTAGCCTGTTTCACAAAGAGAGGTAACTTAACCTCTCGGTCAGTTACCATGGTAACATGCTCTCTGAACCTAACCTGGTCGGGACCAGGTTTTTCTCAGAAAACCTTGAGTTTCTCTCTGTCTCCGCCCTCTTTCAGCCACACACGGTGTTTGATTTCCTCATTCATTCAGTCAGCAGGCGAGTTTTGGCGTAGTATAGTTCCGTCGTCTGTTTTTTCAGAAAATCATTGCAAAAATCAGACATTATGAGTTATATTAGGTGGTGACTATTTCACTACCATGGCGTGTCCTTTTGATAACGAACCCGTGGATGAAGCTGACGCATTACCGCAAAGAGAATTAAATATTCGCCGGGAGATGATTATCAGACCGCGCATAGACGTCCTTAATATACCGCAGCCATAATTACAAAATGAATGAAATGGATCTTTTGAGCAAGTTGAATGTAATTGACTTAGCGTTTCCTAAATATAATCCCAGCTTTTCTTGCAATTCATAGGTTCAAAATATATACCGCTATATAAACTACTCCTATACAGCCTTCTGATCCAGAATATCACCTATAATGCGAGGGGGCTGAATACGCACAACACCCTTTCATGTCACAGTCCATCTCATCCCTCCTTACATTTCCAACATTAACAACCAGTAATGCTCTTATATCACAGCAGATATTGTGTGTTGCGCTGCGTTTTTTTGCAAATGGGAGTTTTTTTTGCAACATATATATGTTGAATAAAAAACAGCCACTTACGGTAATATTTACTTTACCATGTAAAACATGCTCAAAATGAGGCGTCACCATGAGATTGTGCCGATGTTTTACCTGTTTGAATACCTGTATGTTTTTATGTTTCATCTTAAGCTGCTGCCAAGTGCGCTTCTCCCCCGCGGGGTTGCACTTAAATGAAATAAACTAATAGGCTTCCACTCAAGCAGTTTCCCCTGTGATATTACTGTGATTGCAACAGGACTACATTTAAACTTATGTACTGACCCGAGCAGTAATGTTCTCCTGCACCGTCTCCCTCTCTTTTGCTGCTGCAGCGGTGTAAACCTGCTCAAACTCTCCGTATGAGCGCATTAATATTTCCATTCCCAGTTGTAGCGTAGCCCTTCGCTTCCCCGTTGCCATGGTGACTCGTCGAATCAGGGCTCCATTGATGCTGTCTTTTTTTACTTGTGGTGCACGCGCTTAACTCCAGGTCAAACTACTCTTGAGTTGATCAACCTAACGCAAATCTGCTGTTCTGGAACCGAAAACTCAGAGTTTCCTATCTCAGAGTAGATCAACTCAGAGTTCAGGGTTAGACCCAGAGTTTGTTGAACCTGCTTTGTGAAACAGGCCCCAGATCTCAAACTCTACCTCTAATGACATATCATGTTGATAAATGGTCTTTAGGCTGCATTCAGATCGGATGTGATAGTCACAATGAAATCCTAAGAAAAGCTAGTATCAACACTAAAAAACTCAGATGGCCGGCAGGAAAAGGGAGTGTGTGTACACGCAGCTAAAGTAATTTGTCATATTTATACCACTACTATCTTTATTTTTTTTGCAAGAAAGTGTCAGACACTCAGTTAAAAAGAGAAAAAGAAAACAAATCTCTGAGAGGCAGAGATCCAACGTGAGTCCCAATCTACCAAGCAGCACGCCTGAACGAACCCACGTTTATGGAACTCTGCTGATAATAAGTTAAATAAGAAACTTATTAAACACATCAGCGGAGCGGCGCTGTGACAAGCCTATCACAGATGCAGACATCGTCCGCTAATGAGGAAACAGAAAAATTTAATCCGAGCACAGATATTGACGCATATTACTCCTATCATACTCATACTCGGCAATCGTACTTTATCCGTACCGGATACTCGTTTCAGCCGAGCATCTCTAGGATGCAGTCTTATGTTTCTCATGCAGACATTTTGTGCCTGTGGGCAGCTATGGATATTGTTCAGAGGAAGCTTATACTGTGTTTAGGTTCAAGAATTGGCGTAAAGCACACACTTCTTTCAAAGGCCAAAACATAAGTGCTGCACATAAGTTTTCCATTGAAGCATGGTGTGAGTTTAAGCAGAGAAAGCAGAAAGGAGGATCAACAATCGATAAAATGCTTAATAAGGGACATTTGAAGCTGGGATAAGAACAGTCAGGTGACTAACAGAGGAAAGAGGTGCCATAAGCTCTGTATCTGCACTGCCGTGTGCAACAGTTGCCGCTTTGACTTGAAGTTTCCATGTGGAATGAAAATCACTCAGGTCGAGGCATCAAAGCTCCTTAACATTCTTTACTGATGGGGAAGAATTTTGCTTACAGTAGTCGGGTACACAAGCATGCACTGCAGCACTCTAGTCAACATCTACCATCAGCCACGGAAAGGAAATGAAAGTGAAAATAATTAAAAACATGTGGCATTTGGTGAAGAGGCAGAGTTTCTTAGTCAGTTCTGCAGGGGCTGTATCCCGACAACCGCCCGGCATAAGGGAGAGCCTCAATTTTTATCATGGGACTTTCACACAAGATATAATAGAGCATGAGAATGGGCATCATAAACTAATATCATAATGTTCCAGGCCTTTATACACTCTCTAAACTTTGTGGAATCTACTGTTGACCTACTCTACAACTACTACTACCTCCCCCTGAACATACCCTGTACCCCAGCCTCACCCCTCGGAAAAACGGCGACTGCCAAGGGGTTCTAGTCCATCCTCTGAGGACCACAAATAACTGCATACAAGTTTATCCAATAGTTGTTGAGATATTTCACCAGGACCAAAGTAGTGGATAGACAGGGGCATATTTTCTCCCCTAAATATGTCAATAATGAATAAATATTTGTTCATGTGTAACATAAAGCAACTATTATTTTGTCTGGTATTCTCAAACAGTCCAATCTGTTAGTCCTTGTAAAATTGTTTACATACCAACTCATCACATAGTGCCATTTTGTCAGAACCCTTTGGCGTCACGTCAATGCCTTGGATAGCCGAAACAACAAGTGTTAGACTTGTTGTTTTAAACATGGGGGACACCCACATTGTGAACTCACGTTAAACTGGGTTATTAGGTTTAGGCAACAAAACCACTTGGTTAGAAGTGATAGGAATGAGGTTAGGCATAAACGGAAATTATGTCATGAACGGTGCGGGGAAATAACACTGGGAGACTGGACCCAAATGCAGACGTGGACACAGGATAAAAGTACAAACAAAACGTTTAATATAAACGACAAACAAAACGTGAAACAACTACAGAGTAACAGAAATACTAGGTCTAGACGGTCGAAGGAAAACAGGAACGGGGAAACGACGGATGATCAGGGAGTAGGACGAGGAAACAGGAACATGGGAAACTATGGAGAAGACAAAGAGAACAACGATTAATAGAACAAACAACGAGAAGCGCAAAACCCATGAACGAGTAACGGGAGCCAATCCTACGAAGAGTTTACCAGGGGAAGGACAACAACGGTCCGGCGCTGCATGCCTGTCAGCTCACGGTTCTTATAGTCCTTCAGGTGATTAGCGTAATAGGCTGCAGCTGGGGGGACACGCCTAGCGGACCTAAACAACAAAACACAAGGGAGAGACACATGCAGGGAAAAACAGACAGAGGGACACAAACCCTCACAAAAGGGAAAGAGGAGGGTACTGACAGAACCAACTCTTGACGATTGGGTGGGGGTTACTGTCCACTACCCCAACCTACCTCTTAAATGTATGTGCTCTTAATCCTTGAGCACTTGCTCTGAGCAACTAGTATCGCCATAGACAGATTTACTGTAAAACTTGAATGGACATAGATGTTCTCAACCTTAATGAAAATGAGATAATTATGTGTGAGAATGAAGTTACAGATTATCCTGCTGGTATTCTGGGCCCACTTACTCCCAATACCCGCTCTTATGTACAGAACCTTGGAGTAACATTAGATATTGCTTTTAAATTAGCAAAGATTAAGGTCTATCTCCCTCCCAAAGATTTAGAGAGAGTAATCCATGCTTTTATTACCACGTGGCTGGATTACTGTATCTCTTTGTATGTTGGAGTCGACCAGTCATTGCTTCGTCACCTGCAGCTTGTGCAAAACTCAGCTGCTAGTCTCCTGACTGGTAAAAGAAAACGCGACCAAATTACACCAGTTTTGGCATCACTTCACTGGCTCCCTGTCTATGGAATTAGATTTGCGCCAAATGAAAATAAACAAAAATAGGAATTTGAGGGAACATAAAACTAATTAAAAAAGTAAAACGTATAACTTGTCAAATAACTAATCAAATCATTCGTCAAATAGTGTAAAATATTGACATTATTTTGTTTATGGTTCCCTCTGCTTCTCCCTCTAAGCTCAGACCTTTGTGCTGACTCTTGGCTTTGTGGTGTGTCTGCTGCTCTCTCTCTTGTGAATGTTCTCATTCGTCCAGGTCATCATTATCGATAACGATGACGATGACTGCTCTCTCTCGTTTGCGCTCCCTGATTTTTTGTTTGCAGATTTGGTAGGAACCTCTCGGGTGGAAGTGATTTTTTGAGCAGAGCGTCCCCACTGGCTAATTTACTGACACAGCTCAGCTTCTTCTTCTTCTCTCCTTAAGCGTGCCAGCTACCTACACGTAGCCGGGTCACTGAGCTGTGTCAGTCAAAACTGCTTAGCCAATGTAATCTAATGTAAATGTAGCTTAAATATAAATATATGTCCACAATGCATATTTGGTATTTTAACCACCTTTGCTATGTTCTATTCTTAAATATATTGTTTCTACTTGAGTGATGTACCAACTGTGCAAAGACAAATTTAAACACAAAGAAAACCTTGAAATAAGAGAAACCCAGATAGCTGTCATTCACTTCTTCAACATATGTGGACACAAATCGTACATGTGCATTTCTTCTGCGGGATTCTATAATCTCTTGCTTTTAACTTTTTAATTTTCTCATTATATTTAGATTGCTTACTGCCGCAATTAGCTTTATACCACATCATACAAAATAATTACTGTTCACAGATCCTGCATCTAACCTATCAATAACTCTTTGTGTCCTTTGTGTTAGTCTGTTGAGATATGTGATCCAAACATGCAGGAGAGATAAGGGACTGTGGCCTCCAAGGTTTGGATCTAAAGATAGAAACAGGCAGTGCACACAATTCAGGAAAACTCATTAACATTGCAGCATAGAGGGCATTTGTGAGCTACCATCTGTAAGGCAGAGAGGCTCTTTAAAAGATCACAAAGTTGTTGTGATTACAGAGAAGCAGCTGAAAGACTTCTTCTACCATTCATTTTAGCATTTAAAGTAATCTAAAATGGACCCTTGAGTTGACTGTTAATGCAGCAGTCGGACATTACTTTTCAAATGGTTGTGATAAGATGCCAACCAGTGGGGCTTTGCAACAACACGACTTTGTTATTATCAGTCATTGTGCAGCAAAGTTTTGCCTCAGCTTCTATGGGTGTTTTGAGGCCTAATGGTGCAGAAGTGTGAACAACAGAATCTTCTCTTGGCTCCTCCATCGGATCACTTAAATAAACACCTTCATGATTTCTTCCTGCACAGTGGCTTGTAAGGCCTTACCTAATTCAAATGGAAAAACTGAAAATGTCATTTTTGCAACATTTATGTCTAATGCATCCAGCGAAGACTCAACACATTATCATTCAAATTGCATACATCTTGCTCCCTATGTTACAAAGTACGCCGAAGTTACAGGATTATAGCAGTAAATTCTTAATCAATGAGAAAATACTCAGTATTTTTCCTTTGCTACGTACACAGAAATAAATGAGGTAATATATTTATTGAACTACCTCAGTACACATGAGTGGAGCTGGCTGCAACCCCACACTATACTGACAGAGTATATATTGAAGGTAAAAAGAAACACTGCTCCGAACCTACAATATGTACGCTTTGCATCCATTTCCCATGTATTTAGACTGTTAGATGACATACTGTAGACCTAATCAATCATTGGTTTAATTGAATGTAATAACAGCTCTCCCCTCTGACTGCACTGTCTTCTGTAGAAGATACTGAAAAGTTAGATCTTATTCGATACTTTAATAAATATACATTATACAACAAGTAGATCCAGCCAGGGAATGTTATTGGTCAACTACACATGTAGAACGTGCTCAAATCAGCATGACAGCACACTGTCATGCTGATTCATCACTCAAAATATTACATTGTTCTGTATGAGCATTACACTAATAGGTTACTGTATTAATGTACTCATTTATAAGCTAAAATGTATAGAAAAACTATTGTCATAATCTTTAACCTCTTCTTCCCTGAGACCACGTCGGCGGGGGCAATCAGAAAGTATAACAACATCCCCCTCTGCAGCAACATGTAGCTTGCATACAGACACACATGCTGCATACCCACAGAAAGCTAAGAATCTCTTCTACACGCTCATATAAACCATTTGTATGACCAACAAACACAGTTACAACAGCGAGCAATCAAACAATATGAGGCGAAAAAACAGAAATAAGAGCAACACAGACAAATAAAGCTGGCACAGTGGCTGCTCTGATATCAGCAAGATTTCACTGCATCCACTCCAAAGCAGAGTCTCCACACGTTCCAAAAATACTATTTTTATCCCTCTACGACCAAGTTTCACTGATCCAGCAGCCAAATATGACAGAAAACAACAAGCGCATTTGAAAACCAAAACCAGAAATGCTGTCTTACCTTTGCAGTATCACTGTGAAAAGTTTAATCCACAGAAATAAAAACCGCTGAAATGGAAGGACAACATCTCCCAGCATGCTTTGGAGGTTTTTCCGGCTTCTTTGACCTGCTAAGCCCGCTTTTCAAAGGCTCTGATTGGGTCATAGCGCCTGTCCGTCATGTAGTGTAGCTCGTCCTTATCCCTTTGTGATTCGCTAGTCGTGTGGTTTAAGTGAAAAAAACGCTCACAACTTGATTCTATTGGTTCTTACGATTCCAACGAGGTGTCATGCTTCAAGATTGACCAATGTGGACGGAAGATATAGCCCCGCGTAAGGGCAAAGGGGCTCTGTCGCGCTAACGGCGCTAGCGCGCTAACGACGTTAGCGCTGTGACGCACGGTGACGGACTGAGGCTGGCGTGAATACACGGACTGACACTCGCTGTTCTGCTGCTTTTATGCACTTTATCTTCCTGTGGCTGTGCAAGCCAAGGATCTGTGTCTTGTAAATAGTTGTTTGCAGAATATTTTGGCCAGCACTTTGCTATTGCACTTTGTAGTGGCACATTGTTGTTGTTGCTGTTGCTGATTTCCATCATTATTGTTACTATTTTAATTACTATGTCCCTACTATTATTACAGTTATTACAGTTATTGTTGTATTATAGTGAATACAGTAATCTGACCCTTTTGGAGACAAATGTAGTTCTTTTGTAGGGTTTATGTGTGTGTGTAGGGGGTGTATGTGTGTGTGGGGGGGGGGGTCCTATTTATTATAAAAAAATTTTTTTTCAAAAACTGTTTTCTCTTAGATCCAAAATGACATTTAAATTAAATTAAATTAATTTTACAACGTGGTACCTAAGAAATCTCAAATGGCACTAATGGTGCAAAGTTGTGCCAAATCGTGCCAAATATGCCAAACTTGAGGACGCCTATATATTTCTTCAATAAGACCTCTATAATTGTTCCTCTGCTTTATTTCAGCAGCATCAAACTTCTCACAGGTGATGTCCAGATGTTGTTCCATGGCTTTATTGAGTTTTTTGGCTACTGTGGCATTATTTTCAAAGGGATATTTATATAAAATGACAATTTTTTTTGGGCGAGGGAAGAAATTCTTCCATTTTTGCTTTGTTCCATCTGCATTTACTCTGACACACTTGCATAATTAATAGTGCTGCTTACACTTCTGATGCCATCTCACATGTGTAACCTTTATTGTAATACCAAGATAATGCACATAAAGCTTGTAATTACAGAGATATACCCTATTTATTCTGAGCATGTCATTTTCGAGCAGGAACCTCAAAAATGGACTCAGGGAAGAAGAGGTTAAATATATCATTTGTAGTAAAAAAAATATATATGTTTATGCCTAAGCACAATGGAAGTCGACATTTAATTGAGTAATACATTCTTATTTCTTTTTTTTCCTTTTATTTCAGAGGTAAGTTAGAAGATAACCTCAAAAGCTGATGAGCAAAAATACTATTATGAGTATTTGGAAATATTATGAACCAGCAAATTATTCAGTAATTATTATTCATGAAAATAAATCACGAACCACAGTGTAGGAGCTTGGACTAACGCTCTTTGGTATTAGAAATGTTCGGATCATATCAGCAGACACCTCTGTCCTAGCCGCATCACTGTCTTGCCAAATATCATGGTAAAGCACAGCCTCTCATGTAATATTGCTTATTTAATGCAGTGCAGCAATCATATAGCAGTCATTTATGGTAATGATAATAATATTACACAAAAGGGCTTGCACTCCACAAGCCCTTTTTGTTTGTATACACTGACTTCCCCTTGCTATCTGTTAGAAGAGAGTGGCAGCAGTGGCTTTGTTATATAACTGTGTGATACTTTTATGTTTCACAGAAATAGTTATAACAGGAAATTGAACACGTTTTTATTTATCAAACTAAAACACATTGCTGAGTCTGTGTCTAATAGCAGTGACATTGCTTGTTGCAGACCACTCTGTGTTTCTTCCCAGCTGTTTCATTCCATAATTTCAACATCTCGGTGTCAGGGAATAAGCAGGCTTGATAATGACCTATGTGTGCTTGATGGGATGAGACAGCACAGTTTTAGAGGTGCTATCCCCTACAGAGATTGTCAGAGCAGATGTGTTCATCATCAAAGTGACAGCCTGATTCTATGGAGAGTAATGGCCTGCTGCTGCACCACTGTCTCCAGTTGTCTTATGAATTCATCATAATCATGCTATGACTCTCTGCTGTACTATGCTGCTGCGACAAAGGTTACCATATAGCTTATTCTGCTTTATCAGGGTCAGCAGCCTTCTGTGCAGATTATAAAAAAACTCACAGTATGTTGTTTTATCCTTTAGGAAATACATGTCAATGACATGTAAAATAAGCAATGAGTCCTAATTCACTCAATCACCAGCTGCAAAAGCATTAAGGAGATTTGAGAGTAAACAGAAACTGATGGATGAGCAGCATTCTTCTTTGCCAGACTTCTTACTTTCAAATGAATTGAAAATGCCTCCATATATCTCAGAACTACTGACATTACAATTTAGAAACTATTATGTTTGTGTGCTGGTGTTGATTAGTGACTTTACTAGCAAGAACTGCGCTAAACTGGTGTGATCGTTAAAGGTCTAATGAAATGAGAAGTATATGAATGTTCAGGGAGAATGAATGGATGTAAGTAAGTGGATGGACGTGGGGGGTTGAAGTTGTTCATTTAGGGAACGCCCACACAATCTAAAATTACCTTTTTTTTCTGAGTCGTTCTTAAAAGGTTTTCCATCCACACGGCTTCGGCTCAAGAAATATCTGCGTCCACACAAAACCAGTGAAACCAGCTAAAAACTCTTTAGTACATATGCCAGGCCTGGATATGGCCCTGTAACTGCCACAGAAATACACCAACAATGGAGAAGAAGAGACGGGGAGACGCTGTGGAGAATATAAACACAGGAGAGTTTCTCTCCAAACCTGGTGACTTCCCAAATCCTCCTCCATCCTAGAGATAAATCTGTCCACTGTTTCTGGTGTTAGTGGAGCCTTTTGTGCTGTTTTGGACTCTGATACACCAATCACTCTGCAGTTAGTGTCCTCAACGAGCAGAGGGTGCTGCTGTGAGGCCCTTCCCCATTCCAAAGCACTCACAGGTGGGCACTTTCTCACTAGATTTAGATACTTTTCACACCTTCTTAGCAACTTTATTTATAAAAAGCGACTAGCGACCAGTGAAGGAGTTCAAGTACCTCAGGATCATGTTCACGAGTGAGGGGACGATAAAGAGTGAGCTTGGCCGGAGAATCGGAGCAGCGGGGGCGGGGTTGCAGCCGCTCTACCGCACCGTTGTGACGAAAAGAGAGCTGAGCCGGAAGGCAAAGCTCTCAATCTACCGGTCAATCTTCGTTCCTACCCTCACCTATGGTCATTAAAGCTGGGTCATGACCGAAAGAACGAGGTCGCGGGTTCAAGCGGCCGAGATGGGTTTTCTCAGGAGGGTGGCTGGGGTCTCCCTTAGAGATAGGGTGAGAAGTTCAGCCATCCGTGAGGAACACTGAGTAGAGCCGCTGCTCCTTTGCGTTGAAAGGAGCCAGTTGAAGTGGTTCGGGCATTTAGTAAGGATGCCCCCTGGGCGCCTCCCTAGGGAGGTGTTCAAGGCACGTCCAGCTGGGAGGAGGCCTCGGGGAAGACCCAGGACCAGGTGGAGAGATTATATCTCCACACTGGCCTGGGAACGCCTCGGGATCCCCCAGTTAGAGCTGGTTAATGTGGCCCGGGAAAGGGAAGTTTGGGGTCCCCTGCTAAAGCTGCTGCCCCCGCGACCAGACCCTGGATAAGCGGTTGAAGATGAGATGAGATGAGATGAGACTAGCGACCAATTTAGCAACAAAAATATTGAACCATCAGACAAATTACAGGAAGTTCTGGCAAGCTGAAGTGTTATAAGGGTAGAATAGCTACATAGAGAGTGTGGTTGAACAAGGGTGACAGTGGATGCAGAGGTCAGAGCAGACATCTGTTAGCCATCCGAGCAGAAGAGAGAAGAAATTAGGTGGAAGTCAAAAAGTGGTAAAGTAAGTGGTCAGTAAATGTACAAGGCAGGTTTCCGTTTCACCATGAATAAATACTGCAGCTCCTCAAGACCAGGGCCAGAGCATGGTCCTGTGAGGCCGCTAGACACGTCTTTTGGAGCCAAACATTTCAACTCGCACGGACGCGCTTTCGCATTTCGATGGCTGTTTGGCCTCATATTTATTCTCGACAAGGATGTGTTGTAGTAGGGTTCAAAAAAACATTTGTTGAATCATGTTTTGACATTTCCACGGTAGGCCAGGTTCATTCTGTGACTACATTCAAACATCTGACAGGGAAAATGGGCAGCTAGCTGAATTATAGGGATAGCTAGCTAATTGACTTTTTGTTGAATATTGTATCATATCACAGCATGATGTAGGGCACCAACCAGAGGCTTAGTTGTATAGCGCTGTACTCTCTGAGAGGCTCTCATAAGCATGCATGTATTTTCCAGGTACTATGGTATCCAGGTACTATGCTGGATGTAGGGACCTGGGGGCCTCACACTGTAGGTGCCAAGGGGCCTTAGTGTTCACCTTTGACATATCAAGGGGCATGAGGCCCTCACATTGTAAGAACTGAGGGGTTATAAGGCTTGGAGTTGTAGTTTAAAAAGTTGACTTAATGTGTGTATTAATAGTGTTTTACTACTGCTGTTCAAAAGCTATTACCTGCCCTACAACAGATAGTCTAATACGCTATTCTTTGAAATACATCAAAGACTGGTTTATTTTTTCAGTCCATCACTTGAGAATGTATTTGATAATTTTGAAAGAACACTCTTGAATCCCTGATAATAACAGCAGGGAGCTTCTGTGTATAATCGTCTGTGTAAAAAGGGCTGTTGCTGTTAAATAGTAAATTCAGACAGAAAAGCAGTTTTTTCTTTGCGCTTGTTACAAATGTCACTGCACCCTTCAACGGTCTGTATAAACTGCCATTTAGAACACATGCACTTTTTCACACTTTATTCATGTATAGTTTATGCATGTCCATCCTCTCAACATTCCTCTTTGTTTTAACGGTCAAGAGTATCAGCCAGGCAACATCAACAGCATAAAGATGACTCAGATGTGAGAAAAGCTAGTGTTTTTGTGGTATCTACATCTGAATATGTGGTATTCTAATCTGTGAAAAAGTGTCTGAATTATTTACAAGTGCCTTGTAACCCCAGTGCGCTGAAAACAAATCAAACCCACCACTGCCAACTGTTACTCTCTCCACGTCTCCAAACATTCGCCCCTCGCATGTGTCACCCTTCGCTGACAGCCTTATCAAGGAGTCATCACAGAGCTGTCATCTATGCTGAATGATGCTGACGTCTCTTTTTGAAGGAGGAGAAGAAGAGCAGTCAAGTTACAATACAATTTCATTTTGCATTCCGGGAAAATTCTCTTTCATGCCGTGAAGAGAGAGGTCCAGATTAGGAGTGAAGGCTGGGTGACGAGTAGATCAGCCAAGCACACTCCATTCTGTGCACCATCGATCTCTTCCTGAGGGGGATGGAGTCTCTGGCTGTACAGTATTTATCATATCACTGTCGGGTGAGGTAGCTGTGATATTGTTATGCTAATGCTCCAGTTGATTAGCATGCAAAGACACTCAGGTGTTTAGAATCCTAAAACAAAAGCTTTGTGAGTGGATATTCTCTGGTCATATCATCATACATGCAGGGAAAATAGTGTCTCAAAGCTTAAACGTGGTTGTGTAGCCTAAATATGTGGCACGGCAGAATGACTGCAATTAACAAGGCAGTCTTGAATGCACAAATTTACAGGGAGGCCTAATCGTGAAATAATTATGTCGACAAATAAAAAAAAACTGGATTTCTGGTTCTTTCGGGCGCCACATGATGTACTTTAGTTTTGGCACAGCAATTTAATGGTGGTTAATTATGAATTCATTTTTTAAAGCGGGACGTCGCACTTTGAGCTTTGTTGCTTCAACTATGAATTATTCAATGAATTTCCTTCAGGCACAATTTGGACTCCTGCACAGCATGTCCGTATTGGTATTATTTTTATTATCTTTTGTATAAATAATCGTGGCTGTCTCACGACTGGGTAAGTTGTTCCAGGGTGTTTTTAATCTAGCTTAGCGCAAAGAGTGGAAGCAGTGGGAAATACCTCATGTAAGCCTATGCCAAAGGAAAATGATGTCCCAACACTTCCACAGTTATCATCTTTACGTGATCTGTCTTGTAAGATTCACATGCTATTTGTTTAAAGTTACCAAAGTGTGTGAAGCCAGTAGGCTTACCTTATGTAAGGATGGGACTTCTGAGACAATGCTTAGGCTACTGGGCACAGTTGTTGTTGGTCAGTTAGCGCCAATGTGTGCTCTTTAAAACACAATTTTCTCTTTCTACCCATGTTAACAAACATTGTGTAAATAAAACAGCTTAGGAGTTGTTTAAAGACACTGTCTACTGTTACATTCAGTTTGTAAACCCGATTATATTCGGGTTAAGGACACACAAACACCAAGTAATCACAGTATACTGGGTAGAAGCGGAGTTCTCATACCCCGGTTAACAGACCTAGATAACTCCTTCAGTACCCTAGTATTCGTGCATGTAAACAGCCCTCCCGGGTTCCTATCAGGTTTCGCATCTGCACATGCTCGATGGGTTATAAACCAGGAAGCAACAGCGCCAAAAACAACAACAATAGAGCGTTACCTTTAAACCGAGGGAGGACTTTGCCATGGCAACTACCATCACTACCAAGAAGACCCATTTCTGTCGAAACTCTGGCCAAAAGTCGGCCATTTGCCCCCCGCTTGTGATTTTGACAAATGTCTGCAGCTTAACAGTCAATAGGAAAAAGAAAGTTCTCAAAAAGGAGGGACAAAAATCCGAAGTTTTCATTTTTTGTTTTTCCTTTTGCACCATCACAGGCATATAAATAGTGAACCATGGTTCTTATATCCCTGGAACAATGACATTCTCTATTCTCCATGTGCTAAATGTGCGATGACCTTTGGACATACAGGCAAAATGCCAAGCAATTTCATTTTATTTTTCATGAAAAGGACATAGCTATGTAGTTCCACTCACTACTGCAAATGGCAAATGACACGGAGTAGCCTTGATTATTGGGGTAATCTTAAGCCTATCTGAGACATACCATAAGTATAAGTGTAAAGTATGGCACTCTAACTGTTAGCTTTTATGTCATTAAAACAACTGACACAGTAAAGTCTTGTTCCCACTTCACTCTCACCTTCTCTATAGTGGGAAGCCATACTTTGTTCTTGCTTTACCTGTACAATTAAATACAGAGAACCTCCCAAGTATATGAAGGAAAACTGGGTTATGTGCACAAAACTGGTCGAGGAAAAGCTGGTACAAAATATAATCACAAAATGCTCTCAGAATGTTTGTTGTTTTAAACATTATATTCTCCAAGAATATCCATTTTGATGATAAATCTTTTGATTAATCTACTTTATTAATAATGATTATTTCCCTGTTCCTAATCAGCATTAATTGGGGAAAAAACAAAGATCCGTTCATAATAACACTGAAATTGCTTTTCTTGTAATTGGATTTTAGGTCTACCAACACTCTTTCTTGGCATCTTACCTGATTTACAATCTGTATACAAGGTGAGCAAATAAAGAATTCAATCTTATTCAGACTGTGCATAATTATATTACTCCATTTTCATTTTCGAACTATTGCAAACTGTACATTTGCAGTGATTCTATCTGTTCGGAGAGTTACAAACAGTGATAATACTTCCTGTGTAATACGTTTTTAATTGTCCTTGCATCAGAGAGGTGCGGGAGCTGAATCCTCCAGAGGTGTCTGATTCAGTCCTCCAGTTTGCCTCCTGGGGAGTTCATGGTCAACAGCTGGTGAGTAGTTTATAGGGCCAAATAACACCAACTCAGTGAAGCATTGCGATGAATGTTCCATTACTCACTCAATAACACAGCAGTAGGTAATTTAATTCTGGAGCAAATGATAGTCTATATGAATTACATATTTGTATTGAAACATTTTTCCCTTGATTACCAAAGCAAGTCACTAAACAAAAACATAATAACCTGCATACAACTTAACACCTTCTGAGTTCTATTTTATTTCCACCAAGGAAATCCAGATTGCAAATACGCGTCTGATGCAAGCACAGTTCATTCTGGCCTCTAATTCTCCTCATCTCAAGTATTAGATTTTTCCACAGCACTGGGTTAAGCAAAACGTGTGTAATATTCATATGCGAAATGACTCATTGATGAAACCCCACCTTTGGATATCAGTAAGCATCCATACGTAATACATGTACAGTCTCAATGAGTGAACATGCAGAAAAAACTGCTACTAAAATGTAATGTGAAGTGATATAGATCTGTAAGCTTCATACATATACTGTATATATATAGGATATTTAGCCCCACGATACAATTGAGTGCTAAGTTGATCAAAATGAAATATGATTGTTCAGAAACAATTTAATGCCACATTTTCCCTCCATGGTTAGGCTCAACTCAAGATTTTGTCACGGCGCTCTGTGTTTGCCAAGGCATAGAGATGTCCAAGTGAAGCTTCATGAAGCATTTTCTTTATTTTCTGAGTCAACTAGATGGAGCTCTCTGTTCAACAAAGGGTTGAAAACACACTGAATCACCATTTATTGAGCCCTTTTCTTTAAACCAAGAGCTCCATCTAGTGGACTCAACAAATAAAACTAATGCTTCATGAAGAGTGGACATCACTACCAATGCACAAGGCTTCCTGAAATGCACCAGGCTTCCATGTGGAAATTGTTGATGCTCAGAGTGCTCCAGAAGAAAGACCAACAAAGTCCACATAGGGAGGAGGTCAGGTTGGAAGATGGGTCAAACAAACACTGAACTCTCGCCCAGGAAACCACAGTTCATGTCCTGTGTGTCGTTAACCACATGTTCCCCATGTTTAAAAGAACCACTGTAGAATCATAGCTTGGCACACAGGGTTACCCAGTGTGTTGACAAATGATTTCTGACAATATTTGATGAGATGGAATGAGAACAGCTTGAACTTGGGTTCTGGTAAATTGTAACTTTGATTTTTTTTTTCATTATTTAGTTATCTTATAGACCAGACAATTGATCTAATTATTGAGAACATGATAAACAGATTGAAGAAACCTTGCTGCATACAGAAAGGTGACAATAAATATTTAATTCGATGTCTTAGGTAATACTGTGTGATAAGACTGCACTATATAAGGAAAATATTGAATAGGCAAGTGATTATTTTGACTGATATTGCAAGTCCAAAATAATTCACAATATTGGAGGGAAAGACTATTGTGACATCATTGTTCTCAATTTAATTGTAAAATATTTTAAATGATCATGGTTTGTGAGAATATGTACCAAAACCAAACAAATCATAGAATATTAATATCAAATAGTATTAAAAAAAACCATCATGTAATGATTTCAGGGGTGTCACATTTTCGATTTTAAATTGAAAAGCTATTGAAATGAGCGGTCAGTTTCAATAATGAAAATCAGAAGTAGGATAGGCGATATAAATAAATTATCTATATGTGATATTTTTTTTCTTAAATTTGTAGAACATGACTTATACACCAGGATACCTCTGCAGCACCACAATATTGTGACATATATTTTGCCAAATATTACACCCCTACCCCTCTGCACTATTGATATTGCACTAGTCCATATTGTGTTTTTGATTTTTTTTAAAATGTGATTAATTGTTGCTAACATCCTCTCTGCTCTTTGGTAAAGGCTAATCAAACACTGATTTTGACAAGAAACACAAACTGTCTTTAGACTAAATAATTATTCTGAAGAGAAGCCAGTTACAGTTCTACTAATCAAGCTGGTGCTAGAAGACATCTTGTTGGGCGACCAAAGCTCTTTGTGTGAGTAAACCCTCCACTGTGCAGAGAAAAATGCAAAAAAATGATCAGTCCATTATTTCCTCCAGCCCAGACAAGGAACGTAATCAACCATTTGATAGCATATTTATTTAATTTCCTCAGTGTATGTCCCCTCAGTGGAACTTGTTCGCACAGAACCCCTGCAGCAGCGTGTTACACGCTAATGACAAAGTAACTCTCATTACTCACCAGCTCTCCCTGCATATCTTTCTGCTATCACAAAAGATAAGACACTTACTGAATTCAGTTATAAACACACCCATGTATAATATCAATAAGCATGCTCTCTGTCTGTGTAACATCTTCAAATGCATCCTGGGATAAATTAATCCCTATCTCTATCACTCTAGTATGTTATTGTTTTGTACTGAATGCTGTGTGCAGTTACATATACACAATCATGCAGTAATCACAGTTTATGTTTTCAAATCAAAACCAACATTTCTCTCTATACCACAGATATATATATTTGAAAACAACATTTACTACCAAACGGACATTAAGAGCAGCTCTTGGAGGCTCACGTCTTCTGGACAGGAGGGGATCATTTTCAACGGCATCACAGACTGGCTGTATGAGGGTAAGAGAGAATACTGAGGTGTAACTTGGATGGATTAATTTGAAAGACAAACAGACAAATTAAGAATATGGCATTCTTCTAACTAAAGAAAGTGGTAACAGTGCATAATCTTATGTGTGGAAAACAAAAGGTGATAAATTTGACATTTCGATTGTGAGTCTTGTTTATTTGTGTTACTGTAAAAACTCTGTAATATAAATTAGAGTTTAAACAATTATAAATATGACATATTACCTTTAAGCCTAATTCCGGTGTAAAATCATCCCAGGGTCTTTTTTTTTAGCAAATTCTGTCATCAAATAAGCCATCGAGATAAAATTGTTCGTGTATGAACGATTTATGGAGAAACACCGGCAGCGGCCGGCTATTAGCTAACATTGATTAGCTCGGGGCAGCAGGGAGAAGGCATTAAAATGGCTTTTTTTAGTAAGCCAGTTTTTTTTGTTTTAAAGTTTATTAAAAGACTGTTTTGAATGACTTACCAACTGGCCCCGGTAGCTCCTCTCATAGTAAAGTCCATTCAACTGGATTACCAAAGTCACCCCAAAAGGAAGGAGCCCATTGGTGCTTTGTTTTCTGTGTAAGGACTCTTCTCATAAGTGTTAGCCAGCTAGTCCAGCTGCTAGAGACCCTACCAGATTGCTCTGTTAATCATTCATGCACCAAAAAAAACGTCATGACGGCTTATTTGATGACCAAATTTGCCAAAAAAGACCCTGGGAAGATTTACACTGGAATTACGCTTTAAAATGTCACCTAAGCTCTGTAAGCTCTAATTTAGTATTAAAAAAACCTATTATGTAATGATTTCAGGGGTGTCACATTTTCGATTTTAAATTGAAAAGCTATTGAAATGAGCGGTCAGTTTCAATAATGAAAATCAGAAGTAGGATAGGCGATATAAATAAATTATCTATATGCGATATTTTACTAATTTAAATCCAACTTTCCATGCCGGAAATCCCTGCGGAGCATAGCAGCAGCTGATGTTGGCATACTCTCA
Organism: Echiichthys vipera; assembly: GCF_963691815.1. Lineage (NCBI taxonomy): Eukaryota > Metazoa > Chordata > Actinopteri > Perciformes > Trachinidae > Echiichthys > Echiichthys vipera. The sequence continues at coordinate 5,061,299 of NC_139835.1, read as the reverse complement.
GAATTAATTATTATTATTATATGAATTTTCATTTCCTCACTACTCCTACCTGCCCTCAGTGGAACCTGTTTCCGAGGAAGTCCTGCAGCAGCGTGTCACATCACAAATGACAAAGTTTTATTACTCAGCAGCTCTCCCTGCACAAGAGATGAGACACTCAGATAATTCAGTGAAAAACATATTTAATCTAAAAGAAAAATTTAATTGAATCATAACACCCCTACATGGTTGATGATGTGTTCAGTATGAGGTTACGTATGTGTTGTCTTTCCACATATCGAGGTTTTTTAAAATGAGTTATTGCACATTGAGCATGTCACATTTTAAGCAGTACAAATGATTTTAAATTCATCTAATTATTCAACCAGCCATGCACATCTTGTTTGATATGTATTAACCACAAATTGAATAACATGACGTTACAAAGAGGAGCATAAACAGGAAGGAGAATAACTTTTTACAAATAATAAGCAGGAGGTCTGATGCAGGTGGTCTGACTTGTCTTCTCTTGGTTTTCCAGAGGAGGTGTTGAACACACAGGTGGCCCACTGGTGGTCACCTGACAGCTCCAGACTGGCCTACCTCACCATCAACGATTCCCTGGTTCCTAACATGCTCCTCCCCCGCTTCACAGGCTCTCTCTACCCCAGGGGGAAGGAGTACCCTTATCCTAAAGTAAATCCCAGAGTACTATTGAAGTGTAATTCCAGCACAAATCTTCCCATGGTCTTTTTCAGGTCTTACATACATCAAATAATCCAGTAGAGTCGCTAACAGGCGGACGTGGCTAACACTGATTAGCTCAGTTGAAGGCATTAAAACGTATTTTTTAACCACTAATACTGCTCAAAATAATGCCAAACCTCTGCAGCAGCATGAGAAGAGTCCCTACACAGAAAACAAAGCACCAATGGGCTCCTTCCTTTCGAGTGACTTTGCTAATCGACTTGAATGGACTTTACTACAACTTTAACATTCTTTTAATAAACTCTGGGTTCACTAACTACGTTATTGGTGCTTCGTTTTATGTGTAAGAATTCTTCTCATGCTGCTGTAGAGGTTTGGTGTTATTTTGAGCAGTATTAGTGGTTAAAAAAGACGTTTTAATGCGTCACCGTACTGCTCCGAGCTAATCAGTGTTAGCAACGTCCGGCTGTTAGCAACAGTTAGCGACTCTCCCGGATTTCTCTGTTAATAGTTGTTACATGAAAAAATTGTCTCAATGGCTTATTTGATTTATGTAAGTGCAGTTTGATCAGAGTTTTATGAGCCTGGTAAGCTGTCCTGAGTGGAGAACACTGGTTACATTAGTAACTATGACGCTCTTCTGTAAGTCATCATCTTAAACCCGCCCCACGTGAGATAAATGGATGTTTCTGGCTTTACCGGGATCTGGCAGCTAGAAATAAATGTGAGGGGGCCAGACGTACCTGCCAGCAAATGAAACAAATCCGCCTGGTTTCCAAACAGTATCGCTTGTGTGATGTCAGTCATTTCGCAATTGAAGAGCAAAAAGAAATGCATCATTAACCGTTGGCTACTTCTGATTTTTTCCTGTGAATGTCGCCACAGACACCCATTTCATAATACTGCAAATGTAAGGGCTTTCCTCAGTGGACCACAAGCTCAATTATCTGTGTGTTACCTCACTTGGGGATAGAAATTGATTTAACAGACATTTATCTAAATTAAAATCTTTGAGATTAATACTTGAACTCTTAATTAAAGTGGGCTATAACAACTAGCATTACTGCATTGACTTTAGGTCTTGAATTAATGCAGATTGTTCCAGTTAACTGTCCACATTATCATAGTAGCAGCACTAACACATCCCTTAGCTTACTTTATACTGTACAACAACCCTTAATACCTGAGTCTAATATAACCTGCAACTCCACCATATCAAACCAGCACTATGAATAATACAACTGTAGGCTCTGTGCTTTAGCTTATCCATAAAGGTTAGTCAGTCCTTGTTTAATTCATGTAACTGTGGCTTGCTCCCTTTGAAGAAAGATGGCTGGAGAGATCTGTGGCACTGGGAGCGAAAAGGATGTGATATGCTTTAGTTAGGCTCGTTAACACACCTCCCATCCTTTGATGTGGATGTTTAGCTTATCAAATGCCTCTTAGGTGGGAGCTGGATTGTGGAAAACTGGTGGAATGAGGGTCAGAAGGTAAAGGGCAGCCTCGTCTGTCGGTTCAGAGCCATAGATGGAGGAGGGGGTTAGAATAGGAAGGCATCCAATTAACGAGGCACTGCACTTGATCTTAGCCTTGCCCACAGTGTATTAAAATTGCATACATACACAAACTTATTCTGTTGTTTGAGTGGGGTTAGCATTATAATACTGTGGGACTAAATGAAGAAGAGATTTAATTGCCTTATCCTTCCTTTTGTCTATGAAAACACTAAGTCATACTTCTGCTTCAGTCGCTGGGAGATACATTCGTGTGGGTTTCACTGAGTCAATATACAATAAAAGTAATACCCCAGGGAGGATTCTTCATGGGTATCATCTGTAAACTTACAGAAATACTTCACAATTGTAAGAATCACAACAGTTTCCAGATTGACAAACTGGGTCATATTACAACCTAACCCACACTGGATATTTGAGGCCAATAGAGATATTTGAAAACATCAAGATTACAGTATACAGTCATGTTAGCAGTTTTGTGAGGTTTTACTTAGATTTACTATCGCTAAAAGCTAACGCCAACATGGTACTGTGTTCACAATGACAATGCTAACATTCTTAACATGGTTAAAAAGTCCTGTTTACCATGTTCACCATCTTTGCAGACGCCATGATCACGGTCACCATCGGATGTGATTATGAATATTAAGTAGCCATTTGGAACACTAAGCTAAGGTTTTGGCCAACAATGCTTGAAAAAAATAAAAATGTCACCTTTCCTTTCAGGGCTTCTATAATAAAACATAAATTAAGCAAGCATTTCTTAGGGGAAGTCCCTTTAGGCTGTGTGAGTGCATGCAAAAATAATTCTGAGTTTATTTATATTCATTATTTCACTTTTAAATCATATGGAAGGTAACAGTGTAGTTACTATAAATATACCAACAACATTCAAATAGTAAAATTAATTATAAATATGAACTTTTAAAATAGAAAATACCAAAATCTGACAATCAAAAAAATAACATTTATTGCACCACAATTTCTTTTGACATATCTGCTAACACGTATGTCAGCATCGTCTGATATCCACATAAATCACACTATACATACACTGTACTGCTTATAATATGACTCCTTGGAATACTCATTCCTAATTGTCTACCAAAGGCATTCTGATTTGTCTGTATCACATATTATGCAGCAGCAACACGTATAAAATTATTATTTATAATCAGATTAACCCGTGAAACCTGGTACAGATCTAAGTCAAAACACTGGACATAATTCGATAAAATCTTGAATTTATAAGGATAATTTTTTTCATCCTTGTGTTGTGGCTGATGAGAGGTTATGTTTTGGATGTTGTCTGGTGCAGTGCCTTTTATAATTAATTAGGAAAAAAATCAATCAATCAAAAAATCCAAATGATTAATTCCTCGTTGTTGAACATGTATATATGGCATCTACTATAACATGACTACCAATGGTTACATGTACTGTCTGTTAACAGTAGTGGTAATGTACTAGAGAGCAGAAGAAGGATAATTATTGACTTTTCCTTATTTAGCATTAGTGTTAGAAGGTTTCAGATGTGTTGCACTTTTTATATCATATGTGGTAAATGGCACCAGTAGAACAGAATATAACTATTCCAAGAAGAGCAGAAAGTGAAGGATTGGAGAGGATAGGAATACTATCTTATAAAGATATGGGAACAGATACTGTCATCCTTGTGATCAGTTATGCTGTATTTTTGAGATTTCTCATGACATGTAAACTAATGAGCTCTTTTTCTAAGGGAGGTTTTAGCGAAGGAAAACGACTGACTTGCCCCAGGGCCTGCACAGTATACAGCCAAACAGTTTGTTCTCTACTCATTATATTCTCTGTTAAACTAACAGAGCACGGGTCAGTATGGCAGCATATAAAAATAGAAAACAAGTGAAACGTGTTGCTCAGTGTTTATTTAGTCGCTACAGCGCATGCAGTGGATATTACATTCAGTTTTAATAGGCATGTTAATGTAACACTCGTGCTGTTTTTCCTGCAGATGGGACAAATCAATCCCACCGTCAGACTCTATGTTGTCACTCTAGATGGCAGCTCCCTAACAACTGAACTGAGGCCTCCTGACAGTTTTGAAAAGAGGTATTATTAAAACACATTATAAATCATAATCATTATTATATAATTATTTCCGTACTATTTGTTTTCCCCAGAGAGTACTACATCACCATGGTGAAATGGGCGGCACAGGACAGGCTGAGCGTGCGTTGGGTGAATCGAGCTCAAAACATGTCAATACTTTCACTGTGTGATGTCACAACAGGTGACTGCACCAAGGTGAGGAAGTTATTGTTGAGGATTCTTTCTCCAATGAGTTTATTGAAGTGTTGTGTGCTGACTGGATCTCTCTGCCTCAGAAACATCTGATGACATCAGAGAAGTGGCTTGATCGTCAGGTGAGTATGTCAGTCAAGAGCGGCTTCATTGGGCCCCATGCAAGAACCCATCGAGACAGATTTGTTCTGTGAATCGTACGAGTGATAAAGGACTATTTTCGTGCTTTGAATTTTGTCTTAGGTATGAATTTACAAGTAGCCCCCGACATGTCGTCAGGTGCATTTACTCTGCTGTCATCCAAACCTCAGTTTTTCATAGATTGTATATTTCATTACTTTGACGTAGGGGTGACCCCGAATAGTCGACCGATTTGGCTGCCAATCTCATATTCGAATCTTCACAAAATGAGGTTATGAAACAATTGAATTTTCCATTCTGACTCTGGGGGTGCTGAATGTCTGATTTTACATATAGGTGATAAATATCCTATTTGGGTATAAATATAAGGGCGCACTCACACTGTCCTTCCGCACCGAGCCAAAACCGTTTTTTCGGCTAAAGCCTAGTGCGTTTTGACCAGTGTGAGTGCACCATCTTGGATGGGCTTTAAATCTAATTTGAATATGTGCCCATTTGTTGTTTTTCATTATTGACGTTTATAGTCTATAATTTGACGATCAGTCAACTAATAGGCAAGACGTGACGAATCAGAGACATTTTAAGTTTGAAAATCTTTCATAAATTAAACATCGCATTATGTTGACACACTGTTTGACTCCATTTTAATTATAATATAATTCTAAATTTACATTTGTAAAACACTACATTTTCATCTCAAACAGCATAAAATATTTAACCCCTACTGTTACAGTCATCCATCACTGTGCTGTGACGTTTTTTTGTTCATTTTGTTTGTTTTTAAAGCCATTTTTTATATCAAACCACTTCAGTGCTTCAGTGACAGTATGAACCAAAGGTGACACAGCATTACTTTTCCCTCAGCTTTGGCAGGTCCTTTAACTCCACTGCTGACGATGTTAAAAATGATCCAATTTCCTTTATTGATCTCCAAAAGCAGTGCTTGAATAGAACTTATGAGGCAAGACACACAGGCTGATATGGTTATAAATTAGTTATTCATGCAGATTTACAATTCTCATTAACACGCTTATTTACACACAGGCGGCTTTCATCATGTATGCGTCATTTATACAGTTATTTGTAGTTTGGAGCGTTTGCTGAATATACGGACCCACCGTACGAAAACAGTAAGAGACAGTTAAGATAAGATTGCTAAAATGTTCATTTTTTCCTACTGTCATTGAAACAACATTTCATGCAAATATTTAGATTCAAATTCCAACTTGACAGCGAAAAAAGCACATGGCAGAGTAAAAGTGATAGGAAATAATTACCAGGTGTGATGCTCTTTTTCACCCTTTCTGTGTGTGTGTGTGTGTGTGTGTGTGTGTGTGTGTGTGTGTGTGTGTGTGTGTGTGTGTATATCCTATATGAATCTGATTGTCACCATGATAGTGTCTAACCGTGCATGATACAGTCATGAAACCTTACAGATGTGTAGTTGAGATCAAAATGAAGACTGAGGGGGGAAGATCGGGCCCAGAAAGGACCCTACCCGAGCCCTTGTATGTTCGGCCCAAGCCCAGCCCGGCCCGACACATTAACAGTAATTATGAGCCCGGGCCCGACATTTTTTTAAATAAATGGGCTGTTCTATCTGACATTCTCAAATGAAACTGGGAGTTGCTTGAACTACAGAATTGAATTATTCAGAATGGAACTGATCACAAAAGGATCTAAATGAATCATATGTGGTTACTGAACACAACATGTTTGAAATGCTTCCATACCTCAGACTTTCCTCCAGACTCAATAAAAGTTAATTCTCTTGTTGTTATTTGATCTTTTACATATCCAAGCTCCATGTTGCACTTTAGCTTTCTCCTTAGATTAGGCCAATAAGCGCTCAAACAAAAAGTCCGGCCCGACCTGGCTCGAGGATAGTGGTGGGAAATATAGGCCAGGGTTGGGCTCGGGCAGAGAATCTAAACTCTAGTAGGAAGTAGGGCAGGGGTGCCCAAATCTGCTCCTGGAGAGCTACTGCCCTTCATGCTTTAGGTTTCTCCCTGCTCCAACACACCTGACTATAATGATTATCAAACAAGCTTCAGCTACTTGATAAAAAGCACATCATTAGACTCAGGTGTGTTGGAGCACAGAGAAACCTAAAACATGCAGGGGTAGTAGCTCTCCAGGAGCAGGATTGGGCACCTCTGAAGTAGGGTAACGCAGCTGGTGTGATCCCAATGCAAAGTGCTCTCTAGTTACTGAATAAAAACTTTAGACAGTCGAGTGGTAACAGGTGTTGTTTTGATGCTGGCAAAAAAAGACCAAAAATAAGTAAACATGGATGAACTCTGGATGGACGCTGCGACGATAAACAACATCAACAGCAATTTAAAACATGAACCAGATCATAACACAGGGAGGGCTTCTTGTTGAAATATGATGTATTTTACTTGTAAACCGGGATAAATAAGGCTTATCAAATATTCAGTAGGCCTCTTTCAAATAAAGGTATTTTGAGAAAAACTTTGACTGTGTTATTTAACCTACTAATAAAGTTAATGCACATGGTGTTCTACATGGCAACAACTGTTAATGCAAATGTCTGTTTGCTGTTTTCCCAGAATGAGGAGCCATTATTTTCCAAGGATTTCACAGCACTTTTCATCACTATGCCCTTAAAACACGGTGGTCGCGGGACATTCAGCCATATCACCATGATCTCTAACCAAGTAAAACTATATCAAACTTTTAATAGAATGAAGTTAGTTAGGTGCTTTCACTGTTTAAATGAAACTTCTAGCGTGTGTACATTTCTTCTTTTAGTCCTCCTATCTGTCCAAAGTGCCTTCCAATTATTCATACTGCTCATGTGGTTTCATTTTGAAGTTTCATCATATTAAATCATATTCTTACCTCATTTCCCCAAACACCAGAGACTTAAGAATACATTCAGTCGCATAAATTAAGCAGTCTTGTAAAGAGGCACTGAGTTGTTTCAGTTTCTGGAGGGATAATAAGTAAAACAAAAGTTTTAGATTAGAAGTCAGGGCTAGGTAAAAAAAAAAAAAACAACCTCAACACTACTGCGTCCCTGTAAGACCATATAGGGCATGCGAGGTCATGTTAACAAGTTTTGTCTGCTCTTTTGTGTTGTTTCGTTCTCGTGCTTCTCAGTCCGAGGGTCCAGAAGTTAACCCTCGCCACCTGACCTCAGGAAGCTGGGAAGTCTCTCAAATTCTGGCCTATGATGAGAGCACAAATTCAGTGTAAGCATGTGTTATTGACACCATACAATATTAACACTATACAATGTGATATATGATACAATATGAACACCGGAATAACAGCTTCATTATATATGTTTTTCAGTTTTTTCCTGAGTACAGAGGAAGGCTCAACACAGCGGCAGTTGTACAGGTACCATATTGATTTGAGTACAATATAGAAGGAAAGAAATCACCACCATTCATTACAGAATAGTTTGACAGTTTGGGGAATACACTTATTTGAGTTAGATTGACTCCCCACTTGTGTGTGTATGGTAAGTATGAGTGAGAGTGATGAGATGGTTAGCTTAGCGCTGTATAAACACTGAAAACAGCTAGTCTAGCTCTGTCTGACAGGTGTTATCTTGTTTGTTTAATATCTAGAAAATGTCAAAGAAGCCACTGCGGCTGGTCAAGAAAGTAAGGCACCTAATTCCCATATACAGCCATGACTTGCATGTAATTAAACATATGATATATGAGCTGAAGGGCTACTGCCTGTAGCTTAATATACAGTAGAGTGCTGCAGCTATGACCCAGTCAGCCCTGAAGTTAGCATCAACCTAGTTCCCTCGAAACAAAAGTTTATTATACTTACAGGTTTTTTTCAGCAAGATAATTCAGAGTATTTACTGATGTCGTGGATTAAAACTCAAATATCTTAGGCCTTTGTTGACCACAGACCTTAACTTAACTAAAAACCCTTTCAAAAAACCTACTGACAAAAAATGAGGGAACCAATAGCGCAAAAAATGCTGACTCCTTTCTGGGTTTTAGGAATCTTCCTGCAGGACTCTGTTAGTGTATAGATGTAAGAGTGCCATAGATATTCTTCTAAAACAAATAGGTTTCAACAGTAGTAGTAGATAGAAATATATTTTAATTATTAATTAGCATTTTCTTGTGTGCTAGTATTGCATGGCCAATAAATGTTACATATTACATCAAATATTCTGTTCCCTACGGCGGCGTATTAAGTATGAAAAAATAAAGAGATCAGAGTTGCAAATCTACGAGAAAAAACTCACCAATTTGCGAGTTTAAAAGCTAGCAAATCTACTAGAAAAAGTTGAAAATTTATTATATTTAAAGTCAGAAAAATAGTGTTTTATTTTTCTCCTCTAGTGTTTTGTTTTATGGCCCGTGTAGCTTTTGGATCTGTGTATTATGATCACAAAAATTAAATTCACTAAAATAAATAAAATACTTTCTTCATATTCTTCGACCTGAAGTGTCCATTTCCACAGTAAAGCAGTTGTTGCCATAGCTACGTTAAACATTCAGGTAACGTCAGTGACAGAGTACCGTTATTATTATTATTATTATTATTATTATTATTATTAATATTATTATTATTAATATTATTAGTCGTAGTATTATTATTAATATTATTATTATAAGAATAAAATACAGAACGACAACCCATAAAACTTTATTGATATACTAAGAGCTTTAATTAACGTTAGGTATAAGGCCACATAAGCTGTATCATTGCCATAGCTTATATTAGCTTAGCTATAATCTTCCAAACAACAATAAGCCATGAAATCTGGCATTTCTGAACAAAACCTATTACAAATAACAAAAGTCAGGCCTGTTAGAAGAACTGTAACCGATGTGTTGTGATAAGTTATTTTGTCAAAGTCTGATGGCTGTTAATAAGAGGTATGATCCGGCACCGAATGAGGCTTAGGACCAGCTTAATATACAGCGTGGCAGGTGATCAATGCCAATGAGACACACCTGCCAGGAAAACGAGGACAAGCCAGGGAGCAGAAAAGGGGAGCACATACAGGAAAAACACAGACAGAGGGAGACAAAAACAACGACTAAAAAGGAGTGGAAGGCTGTCCTGATCCAATCACGACATGTTCTTCTGTATCTTATTCATATAATAAAAATAATAATAATAATAATAATGGTACTCTGTCACTGACGTTACCTGAATGTTGACTGTAGCTATGGCAACAACAACATGCCAGCATTTCAACAACAATAAGCCATAAATATAGAATTCAGTACTTTTAAACAAAACCAATCACAACTCCCAACAGTCAAACCCCACCTTAACCATGTGTTGTCACAAGTTCAAATATCAAAGAAGAAGCAGAAATCCCTCTCTGACACAGCACCGTCCTCACAGCTGCTCTTACTGTGAAAATGGAAACTTCGGTCAGAGAATATATTTTGTGATCATAAAACACGGACCGTGAAACAAAACACTGGAGGAGAAAAATAAAACGCTATTTTTCTTACTTTGAATTTAATAAATTTGCAAGTTTTTTTTCATAGATTTGCTGGTTTCTTAACTTGTAAATCTGCGACTTTATTTTCTCGTAGATTTGCCACTTTAATCTCATAATTCTGCGTCATTTTTCTCAAAATATTACCAACCTCCTCTTTTTTTTTTATACTTTATACGCCGCCGTAGGAAACCGACCGAATGCTTTATATAATATGTAACATTTATTGGCCATGCAATACTAGCACACAAGAAAATGCTAATTAATAATTAAAATATATTTCTATCTACTACTGTTAAGTGAATATTAAAAGTTGGTTCATTGAGATAAACAGCTGGTTTTACCAATTCTGCCAATGCACCTGCAGAAGAAGAGCACATTCAGGAAACAGGAAACTGTGTAGAAAATGTGATGGATGTATGGCATTTCCATTTGTTACATGTATTCATTTGAGCAATGTTAAAGTCTCCCCACCACTCCACACACATCTGATGCCTTAATTTACAAACATTTGTCATGTTGAGCGGCAGCTTCTTTGGACGTTTAAGTCAAATGTTTTTTTTATTAAAGAATGTTTTTGGCATTTTTGCCTTTTTTGGACAGATGATGACAGGCAAAAAATGGAGGAGATAGGGTTATGACCATAGACTGTATGAAAAATGGATGTAGCATCTCTGTCAAGGCCTGTTCTCTCAACATGATCCAATCGTGCTCACCTCTGGGAATCGCCATCTTGTCAGACTTTGACTACTCCTCATTTCCTCTTACCAAAAAAAGGCATGTATGTGATGTTGGGGGGAGGGAGATGAGAGAGCCGAGAGGGAACAGGAGTCATTTTTCTTATTTTTTAATGGGACCAGGATTTTTTAGAGGGTAGAGACTGACACAGCACTTCATGTCTCTAGTGGAGATTACACAAGCTCGGGGAGTGAAGTGCAGGCAGCATTTACGATCCATAATTTAAACTGATATTCAACACAGTACCATGCTAACAGACTGTAAAACACTGACCCTCTCGGCCCGAATCCTCCCACTGCTTCAAATAAGCATCTAGTGTATGTGTCATAGACAGCAGGCTGTACTGCAAGTCATGGTACAAGTGCAGCTATTTAACTAGCATAACAAAGCTAACGTTAACACGGTGTGTTTCTAAACCATCTGTTTGTACACCACACGAATGACCACAGTCCAGGTCGAGATGACAGTTAGCATGCTAATCCTGACAACTAGCCTCAGAGGAGAAGTGAGGGCCAGAGGCTAACTGTCACTCAAGAGGCCACGCCTCTATTCATAAACTTTAATCTCCAATGAAATAAAAACTAGCCTGGTAAAAAAAAAAATCACCCTCCTCAGTGTTGTCATGGAGATATGACCTAAACATACAGACTAGAATGTTTTTTTGTACCAGGCCCTAAATAGGTTTAATTATGCTGTGAACATTGGCCGGTTTAATATGGGGGTCAATGAGAAACTGCTCTGTTGTGTAAACTACTCCTACTGGACACTCGGAGAACTGCAGTTTTTGGCACTTCCTTATCGGATCAAACAGGAAGTCGCTGTGGTGGGGGCTGGTTTTGACTAGTGATGTCCAAATGAAGCTTCATGAAGCATTAGTTGTATTTGTTGAGTCCACTAGATGGAACTCTTGGTTTAAAGAAAAGGGCTCAATGAATGTTGATTCAGTGTTTTCAACCCTTTACTTAACAGAGAGCTAAATCTAGTGGACTCAGAAAATAATGAAAATGCTTCATGAAGCTCATTTGGACATCACTAGTTTTGATATGCAAGAAAGGTCCCATGCTGGAATCAAATGGGGGGACGTTGCGGTTATGTAGCATATAACTGTAGGCTACAAAGGCATGTTGTTTTTTCAAAACACCAACTTTTAAGTCTCTATTCTTATTTGAGTTTCTCGCCTTTCCACGAAGTTTTCTAAGCATTAAACTACAGTAAACATATTACTTACTTAATTTTATTTTGGCACATTTTGTTCTTGATTTTCTCTTCTTCTCAAATTGTCTTCTTTTGTCCTCTTATACCATTACTTCAAACAGAGTCTCCACTGTGGATCCCTTTCATAAAGCATGCCTCACCTGCTCTCTCTTCAAATCAGAGTGCACCTACTATGACGCCATCCTCAGCCCAAACTATCAACACGTGCTCCTCAACTGCAGAGGTAACACCTCATTATGACCAAAACACACAACTGTTTAGCACTCGGTTCACTGACTGTTTACACGTTCATGTGCCTTTAAAATGGTGTCAGAAAGGTAATTTCATTATTAAATAGACTTTCTATGTTCATTATGTTCAGTTAGAGAGCCATCCCTCTTAGTCTTCCATGTGTGCTAAGCTAAATCAGTGTACCACATGTATTTATTAATACTAGCTGAAACATTAAAACCCATAGCTATTTTAACTGTGTGCGTGTGTGCGTGTGCGTGTGTGTGTGTGTGTGTGTGCATGCGCGTGTGTGTTTGTGTGTGTGTACTTTTTCTGTATGTACAAAGAGCTCGTATGACATACAGAACTCAAGCATTACATGATAACCATTGCTTTATCATCTGATGTTCACTTTGTTTTTGTTTTTGTTTTGCGTTTTAGTCTGTTAAGGTTTAATTTGTTAATATAAAAAAACCTGACAATATGTAAATCAGCATTTCCTGACCAAACCCCTCCCCAGGTCCTGGAATACCCCAAACTACTCTACACAGACTAAGTGATATGAACAGTGAGTACCCTGGCACTGACAAACTAAACCACATAACTATATCAACTCTTACACTAACTTGCATCAGATATATTTATTCGTTATGTTTAGGAAGATGCAGATTTCCTGAGTGGGCCTGATAAGCATATTAATCAATCAACTCATTTTTGAAGATAAAGTCACGAGAATCAGGACTCATTAAGCCAAAAGTCAACAGCAGAGGTTTACTTTTGATTATAAAAAAATGGGATATGAGGATGCAATTATTGTTAAGGCGTTAAGTGCTTGAGGCGTTGAGTGTACATCAGAGGCACTCAGCAGCGTCTGGGGACTCTGCAGTAGATACACAATAATCTTCCTCCACTCCTACAGGCACGCAGACTGAGGGATGTTGATTATTCATCTCTTATCCTGTCACATTTTTAGTTACCATTCGGCTTGCCATGTGTATGATAATGTACATGAACAAAGTTTTGATCATTTGACAACAGTTTATAGCCAAGCAAAACATTAAATAAATGTGTAATTCAGGATTTTGTTATTCTTCTTCTTGACTTGTCATCTAACAGAGCACAAGACTGTGGAAATGAACACAGTATTAAGACATGCACTGATGAACAGGACAATACCCAAGTGGGAAAGAAGAACTGTACAGCTCAACAACTTTGGTACGACATTGTAATCATTTTTTACTGTGACATGTTTACGACCAATTACTTTTTTTTTATCTTCACAACCAACTACCATCCATTCTCTCTTTGCTTAGTTACAGAGTAATAATCAGGAAGTCAAAGAACCAACCTGGGGTAAAATACAGTAGTGCAAACTTTCACATAATGACATAAGGTTTCCATGCACATGCGCACATGGTCCTGATTAGTATGCAGTAAATAAGTGGATTTTTCATTTACTCTCGTCCTTATTTTGGTAATTTATTTTATCCTTATTTAATAAGGCAGTCTTATTGAGATTAACATGTCTTTTTCAAGAGAGGGTTGAGAACACAATCAACTGAACAGAAACCACACAATTATACAACAAAAAGGAGTAAGAAACCACTACAAGAATCATAAAAAAACATCTGATAATAAAGCTATTTTTTACGATGGCGTCATCGGTTAACCAAAGCATGCAGTTTCAACGCCTGAAGACATTGTTGAGTTTGACTTTCTACCATGATACACATATAATTAAAGACAATGTTAAACCTTACAGGCTTGGTTCATGACTGATGAAGCTTCTTTGCCGATGACCTGACCATGTAGTGTGTTCACCTTTGATGTTGTCAAAAGGATACATGAACATGCAGTGCATGATAAAATTCCCATTGTGATTCTTCTTCACCATCAAAACACACCCTGGACTGAATGTTGAGCTGCGAGTTAGGAACATGTGTAGCTGGAAATGCATTATATATGTGAGTACAAATGACATAATATTAAATAATTGAAATTCTGTTTTGCAGCACTTCGTCTGGAGTTAATTGTCCCAATAGCTTTGGATGAAACAAAGGAGCACCCAGTTTTACTGATTCTGTACGTCATTTTAATATGAATTCATTGTTAAACTATTCAAAATAACTTAATTCAATGTTGTATTAAAGGAAGATGCTAAGAAACAAATGCTTGGGCATTGTTATGCAAATTTGTTCCTGAAATCAGAGGTTCCCAACATGATGGTCGAGACCCCTTAAAGATAAATTATGGTTGCGTGATGATGATACACATCATATTTTTTTTAGTCAAATCTCTAATCTTTCCTCTTTTCTACGTCTTAAGATGTCCATGTGAAGCTTCATGAAGCATTAGTTGCATTTGTTGAGTCCACTAGATGGAGCTCTTTAAAGAAAAGGGCTCAATGAATGGTGATTCGGTATGTTTTCAACCCTTTGTTGAACAGAGAGCTCCATCTAGTGGACTCATGAAATGCTTCATGAAGCTTCTTTTGGACATCACTGCTAAAAAGTATACAAAACTCACACAAGGAAAACAATCAATTGTTGAATAGATTCCACAGATTGTATATAAAGTTGGATGATGCATCTCCATTTCCAGGCACTGTATAACAGTGAAGCCAAAATGTCCAGATAAGGGTGACACCATCTTGTAAGTTTGCAACCAGAGTATGTGCAGTAGTGATCAGGCAGTACTGACATTCCACCCATACACCTGTCCAATAGAAAGTCAATGTTAGCTGTCAGTCATGATGTTTTACCCTGTTTTTATAGCAACAAATAACTGATTAAAACATTCATACAATCTTTGGTAGATACATGCAACCAACGACGAGCCAAGGTTGGGAACCACTGCCATAAGTTGTGTTTTCACATGAACCACCATGTATAATTACTCTGTGTTAATTTAATCTTGTGATGAAGAACTTTCAAGGGTCCTTGGGCTTCTTTATGCACTAAAGTCACACTGTCCTTTCACAGTGACAGTGCCCCTGGTGGTCAGGCTGTGAGCGACAGCTTCTCTCTCAGCTGGGACTCTGTGTTGGTCAGCTCAGACAGCGTCATCGTGGCTCGTCTGGACGGCCGGGGCAGCGGCTTCCAGGGTCAGAGGATCCTGCACGAGGTTCACCAGAGACTGGGAACTGTTGATGTTCAGGACCAGGTCACAGCTCTGGAGTAGGTTTTAGTTTGGAAAATTATCCAAATGATTATACCCAACGGGATTAAAGAACTGTACAAAGTATAGCATGAGGTTCTCCAAATTATGCGGACATCAATGCTTATATTTTCCTATTGAAGGCACTGATAGTCCTCTTTATGTGTTGATAGTGTATTTTCAAAAAAATGTTTATGCTTTTGAACTCAGACTGCTAAAGCTAAATGAGCTAAGATTTAGCTGAATTTGTAAGGCCAAGGGTGCTCTTTAACTCTTTTTGCTACCCACTCTAAACTTTCAGGAATCTGGTGAGACTACCCTATATCGATGGCAACAGAGTTGGAGTTTATGGAAAGGTAACACAACCCTTGTATCTAATAAATAACCACATAAAATGCGTATTGTTTCTTACCCAAGTTTCTTATAAAGAAGCCATGTCCTGTTTGTTCCAGGCCTATGGAGGATTTCTTGCCTCTCTGCTGCTCCTCTCCCACAGCTCGATGTTCCAGTGTGGCATCGCTGTCGCTCCAATAACAAACTGGAGACTCTATGGTATCATACAGTGATGAAATACCGTATTGTCCCGAATATAAGACGTCCATGATTATAAGATGACCATTCTTTTTTAAGAACCATTTTCGGAAAAATACTTTATGTCCAATTTCAAACCCAACATTCCAATTACCAAAACAAAGTTAGTCCTTCTCATCAAACCAGAAATAGTCCTCTTCAGTGGGGTATACTACAAAGTGCGTTGAACATACCCAGGGTTTCTTTGGATAAACTGGATCAAAAATTCGAAACTTGCAATTAGAGTTAAATGGTGCCATGGAAGTCTAGGTCTTAGCTCTAAGTCTGAGCTGATAACCTCCTCCTGACCAGGTTCGGTTGGGAGCAAAAGTTACCATGGTGATACAGCGACTCTAACAGAGAGCGACTTTCAAGTCACAGCTAACCCAGGCTTTGATCGCAACATACCTCGCTAACCCACTAATCAAGGTTCACAGTACACCCCAAAGAAACCCATTGAACAAACAAAATGATCTGTGAGTTTTTGGCGCCATCTGTTGTTGTGACTGTATATTGACATTTAACACTCACACTGTGTCTCCATAGCACTGGTAAGTACCTCCATCTACTGGACTCAGAAAATAATGAAAATGGTTCATGAAGCTTCATTTGGACGTCACTACTGGTAAGTCCCCATGGGTCCTCAGCTCCAAAAAATGTACATTGGTGTCCATTAAAATGGAACACTTATTTTCTGGTCTTAGTCATTATCTGTCCTGGATTACACATATGATGTTAGCGGAAAGAAATTATAATTTTTCACGTTAAGAGTTTGACAGTCTATTCTAGTCTATTATAGTAAAATTGTTCAGTGGAAGGCTTTGGAAAAAGCGTAATGAGAATGACTGACTACATTTCATGTCGCCGATGTGACATCACGTCATCATGCTTTCCCTTTCCCCCTTCACTTCTTAACTCTGAGTGCTGCTTCCAATTACGGACAGACAGGAATCGAAAGAAAGAACATCCGTTGTTGCTGGAATGTGGATATTCTGGCACAAAACACGTTGGCATCTTGACCTCAATGTTGGCAGAAGCAGCAGCAGCAGCACTCAAGAAAGGTGAAAGCGTGATGACGTGACGTAACAAAGGAGACATGAAATGTAGTCATTCTCATTACGCTTTATCCAGAGCCTTTCATTGAACAATCTTACAATAGACCGTCAAACTCTTAACATGAAAAATCATCTTTTTACATACAGTATGTGTAATCCAGGACAGATAATGACTCGGACCAGAAAATAAGTGTTCCATTGCAATAGACCGCAATGTAAATCTTTTGGAGCTGAGGTCCCATGGTCCCGTCATTACAGGGAAGGGACTTACCAGCCCTATAGAAGCCCTTACTTGACCCCCAAAAATATGATGACCCCCCTTTTTCAGGCGGAGCTCCAGGAAAAAAAACATTGTCTTATATTCAGGATAATATGGTATCATACATAGTTACAATATAACAATGATCTGAAGTTGTGACTTATTCCATTCATTACATGACAAGGACATTCAAACAACCAGTTAACCCAATTATTCCCTATTTGGTCATCAATGCTGACATGTATTCATTATCTGATTTAAGCTATACGTGTGGGAATAGCCATGGTGATGGAATATGATTCACAAAACAACACTAAACAACTGATTCAGACTTTCAAACAAATCCAAAGAGGCATAATAAAGTGTGGAGCAACATTAATCATCAGTGACATTCCATTTGTCATGTGTCCAATGTTAAGTGAAGAAGTAATACTGAAAGGCATTGGAAGTGTTATCATAAATGAATATTAAAACTGTCCATACTCACAGTATCTCTGTTTCATTTTTATGAAAGGGTCGGCCTACACTGAGAAATACTTTGGCACCCCAGCAAAAGAGGATCACAACTTCCAAGTATGAACATGCTATTATTTATTGTCACAGCAGCATTAATTAGCTAGAATACATGCGCATTCTGCTCTCTGTTTGAATTCAAAGTGTTCAGAACTCACTGAGTGAATGCTCCTGCAAACAAGACTTGTGTAAAACCATTTATTATGGCAATCAACATGAAAATAAGATACAGGAGCCCTATTTATCAAAATCACAATTAAATAATGGTGATCATTATCCTCAGCAAGTCATATTTCTTGTCTCATACCTTAAAACAGCTGTTACAATCATGTCAAAAAAAGCCTGAAATAGAGATGAGACAATAACAGGTTATTATTGTCTGGACTGTGCAGAGTGGCACGATTTGAACAAACCGCACCACACGTAGCAGCTAAAAACAGATGAGTTGATTTTGTGGCATGATGGAAAGTCTAATTATGTCATTCTGCTAGTATCGCTGGGTTTATTATGCTACACAGTGATCTGAATATATAATAAAGGTCACACATAGTGTCTAACAGTTGTATGATATCTCATCTCTTTCCTTAAAACCATTTGATGATTCATCCTGCACAAAAATTAAACCAATCAAAAAATACTTTGGGCAACTAGCAGCCACAACGGTCTTATAAAAACATTACTTTCACCCGTGGGAACTGATCCTGTTCAAATATGGGATTTGCTTTTTTCTAACCTGATATTCTTTGTTTGTTTCTTTAGGAGGCACATATTCTATAGTTTACATTACATATTGTTAATTAGCTGTAAAAAAGAAGTTCTTTATGTTACAACTGTTGTTGTTTCTGTTTGTGGAGGCTCATTTTACTGTCCGCTGTCTCCAACAGATTTCCAGTCTGCTCAGTAACATCACAGCACCAGGTCCTCTGACCTTTCTTATTATACACGGCACAGCAGATGGTAGGTATACATACAGACGTAAAGCAGATGTGTGGATGTATAATAACGTTTATTGGCAGTCTAACTATTAAAACACACTGGAGATCAAAATTAGAGAACAAGCTATGAATACTTGATTTATTTTATATTTATTCTTTTTTTATTGTTCAGAATTTGATGTACCAGCATGTTTTTTTTTAAATAACCAAAGCACTTTTGAAAAAAGCAGTGACCAAAATAAGAGAACACTTTCAGATCCCTCCCAGTTTTTGATGTTAATCTGGCACCTGGTGACATTTTACTTAATTTCTGGACACACCCTATTTATCTAACACAGATTAATTTAGGTTCCTCAAAAAGGCCGGTTGTCCACGTAAAACAAGTGCACGAGAGGACAGGATTATGAGAAGACTCTCAATGGGAAATCAGTTCAACACTGCAGCTGGAGTTGGTCTCCAGTTCAGTGCTGAACAGGGAAAGGATCTCTCTCTGCACACAGTGTCTCGTCATTTATGACTTTTTGGACACTCTGCAGTGACCAAACCTCTCATCAGCAGAAAGAATGAAAAGGCTAGACTTGTCTTTGCTGAGGTGCATGTTGTGTGGACAGAGGAGAACTAGTCCAGAGTGACTTCAGTGATGAGAGGACGTTCAGTTTATTTGGGTCGGATGGGGAAACATTATGTTGGGCGTAGGACTGGGGAAAGACTGAACCCAAAGTGTGTAAAGAAGTCAGTTCCATTTGGAGGAGGAAGTGTCATGGTTTGGGGATGTTTTCTGCAGCAGGAGTTGGGCCTCTTGTACAGCTACATGTGAACCTCCTTCAGCAACATGCAATACTTTCACTGCAACTGTCTCCCAATCAGCTGCAATTTTCATACAAGACAATGCCCCCTGTCTCACTGTAAAACAGGTAAAACCGTTCCTTGAAGCTACAAATATTGAAACAATGAAATGGCCAGCCCAGAGTCCAGATCTAAACCCCATAGAGAATCTCTGGAAAATCCTTTGTGACAAAGTAAAGTCTCAGAAACCCACTACAGTTAGTGAACTGTGGAAGAGACTGAGTCAGAATGGACCAAGATCAAACCAGAGCAGTGTGAGAAACTAGTGATGTCCTGTGGGCGCGGATGTGCAGAAGTCATTCAAAGCTGTGGCCTCTACACTTCCTGTTCATTTTTTAATCCTAGAGAAGAAAACATTGTTGTAATCTTCTTTTCTGACCCAATGGTTACTGTTCTCTAATTCTGATCACTGTTTTTTTTCACAAAATAAAGGTTTTTGTTTAAGTGCCATGGTTATTTTAAATAACATTTTGGTACAGCAGTGGTAAAGCCACAGTGGATATTCTATCAAATTCTGAACAAATAAAAAAATAACAATATTTCAGAATAAATCAAGTATTAATAATTTGTTCTCTAATTTTGATCTCCAGTTGCTCCACTTGCTTTTTGCCATTTGTTTCACTCCTCAGAATGTGTAGTAAGGGATTTTACATGCAGAAACTTGCAGTAATAGTCTTTCTGTGCATTGGTTGGTTGAATGTGACAATCTTATTTTTAACTTGTTCTGGACAATACCTGGTCTCTCTGTGTGGTTTGACTACACCCCTGCTCTATACAAAATGTAACATTACATGTGATGAAGTGACCTGCTGCAAAATATAATGTTCTGGGCACATGTTTGGCATGACAATTAGCTTCCATTATACTCCCAACTGTGGAAGTGTAATGGACGGAGTAGCTGTTGTGTTAGGCAGAGATGCATTTTCATTTATTATCTGTTCTTTTTCAGCAACTGTTCATTTCCAGCATTCTGCTGAGTTGGTCAAACTGCTGTCTGCCTCAAATGTTAACTACACTCTCCAGGTGACTGCTGCCTTTTCTTCTCTGAGTTCATTTCATTTACTCCTATTCTATCTGAAATGTATGCATATGAAAAAAGTAAGGAGAATATCTGGTCTGATTTGTGATCTCATTATTTCACAAGACAGTTTCTGATTTAATTCAGGTTTTGGAAATTTTAGACTAATTTAAAGATCAAGCTCTTAAAGGGGAACCATGCCCATTTTTCAAAAATTATTCATGCTATTCCTATGGTCCAAGACAGTCAAAACATATGAGTAAATATGCAAAACTCTTTTTCAAATCCCAAAACTAGAGTGATAAAACTCAAATGTGTGATGTCATCGAGCTGCGCCATAGCGAATTAATTGGGAAAGATGTTAAGGATGAAACCAAGAGCACCCAGGGGGATGTTCCGACTGTAGACAGAATCAGTGTGATGTTGCTTAACAACAACAAGCACTTCCAGGTAAACAACATGTGGATTTTCAGCCCTAACTGTAACACTTAAAGTTATACACCGTAATATTTCCATCTATTTAATTGTCTTTTAAGTTAATATCTATCACAGAGTGAGTTAAAAATATTACAATCTCTGTGTCTTTGGAGACATGTGTGGGCTAGATGTAAATAAGCCGCCATGTTAGTGACTCTGCTGACAGTGGTTGGAAATTCCAACATGTGTGTCTATGGATTTAAGAGGGGAACATAAAGGGGACGGACTGGAAGTAGAGACATGAATGTGAGAGAGTGAGAGAGTTATGGAGCATGCAGCAAAGGAGCACAGGTGCTGTGTTTATTTAATGTACTGCGCTGTGTTGTTTGCTAGCTTTGATAGACCAAATTAAGTGTTACGAGCAGCGACCTCTCACCACCGGGCAGACTAATTGTAGTGGACTCTAGTGGACTCAACGAATACAACTAATCCTTCATGAAGCTTCATTTGGACATCAATAGTAATTACCTGTTCTATAGTGTTAAAAAATGAAACTTTGTTTTCTATTTCCCACTGCCTAGATTTTCCCAGATGAAGGACACAATATGGCCTCCAGCAAGAGCCAACACTACATGTTGAACTCGGTGCTCACCTTCTTCAGGCGCTGCTTTGAGGACGAGCAGGTTGTTGAGCCGAAGACATCAAAAGATGATGACTAAGCTGTAGAAGCTGCTGCGATGAGAGCGCTTTGTGAATACTGTAGCAAATTGAGCCAACAGAGAGAGGCAGCTGTCCCTGAAAGCACTCTAAAAGTATTAGTGCTACATCTGCTAGTTCTGCATGATGATTTCAGGGTTCTGATTATTATGTTGTAGAATTAAAAGGATGGTTGTATTGTTGCTCTATTCTAATGCTTTCATATATATAATTATTCGTTGTAATGTTTGTATCATATGCCGAGTACAAATGTCAGGGAATCAAAGAAACTTGTATTTTTTCATTTAAGAGTAAAATGTAATTTTTGCCGACTGTTGTAATCTACTGTGAATATTTATATTTATTGCAGACAAACCTACTCAACCTAACTTGGGCGATAATATCACAAGACAATTTTTGCAGCTGCCTTCACCTCATTACTGTCCTAACCATTTTCCAACTTTATAGCCAACGCAGTTTTGATAGACTTGCCATGATGTCTAATTAGATAATGAAGATTAAACATAATCAGCAGTGAGGATTACCAGAGTATCTGCATCTCCACTAGTGGTTGACTGATTCCTGATAGGACAAAAAAACTGTTGCTATATGGAGGTTTTAATCACATCCAGGGAACCATTATGTGAAACCTTAGCCCTATCCGGACTGGATTTAGTCCTCTCAGGTAGGTGTGGTCATTTTAACAATACCTGCAATCGTCAGTGATTTAAATCCTTTCGACGATCAGTAATATTTACAACCACATTTACCTTCAGTTCACTGGTCATTTGAATCCCACATCCCAATTATTCTGCAGGACGAGCTGCTTGAACTTCTACTTCAGAGTGAAATTTGACCTGTGTGAAACTGAAATCAAAAATCTATTTTTCTAATCTGATGGAAGCATGCTAAAACCAACATACAGGCCTATTTGTTAACCACTGTAATGGCAGAAAGAATAAAGGCCATCAGCAGAGTAAGACCCGGTTAAATGTTGATGCTTAACATAACTGGCAGACAATATTTGTTTACATTTTGGCAATTCGGCACCATTAAATGTTGACCAATTTGCTGTTAGCAGTTCATGTTTGCCGTGTCCCCTGTACAAACAGATATCTCTGGATTACTTAAAAAGAGCAAAAGGTCTGAAGCCCCTTTTCCTATTATTTCTAAGCAGATGTATGGACGTTTCCCCAGGGGACACAGTCATGATTCTGTGTAATATTATTTACTTCAGCTCACGCACTATATTTGCATCATCTTTACCTCCTGGGGAGGCTTTGGCTTTGTCCTGCTGTTTGGCAGTGAATGTTACATATATTAAAGAATATTAGACTTTATGGAGATCCGATCAGTAACATCATTGCAGTATTACTGATTTCATGCGCTTCAATCCGCTTTTTTCACAATAAGATGAGATTTGAGATGTTAAGGACCTACTGGATTCTTCACTGTTACATATAGCATTTAACATCCCAAAACGTTAAGTGTTTCAAATGAGCAAGAAAATGCAGAAATATAACGTTCACCAGTGTATTCTGTACAGCGTGCTTTGTCCATAACCAGACATCTGTAACACTGTATGATCACCATACCCTTCTTTGAGTAGGATGTAGCAAACCAGAACATTTTCGGACCATGATCCTGTGCTGCTGACACTTATGAACCGCTCAATTATGTCAAACCGCAACTGATTATGTCACATATACTGATATTTGTATACTGGTAAAATGTATATGCTGAAATAAATTGTTAAACAGGACAGTGTTGCATCTGTGTTCAGAGTGTGTGCATCAGTGTTCAAATGATGCTAAAGGAACAGTAGCAAAAGAAGACAATAAAAAGTGGAAGGAGTCCAAGGGTGGAATGGGAATCATATTAAAGATTTAGGCCTAGTCCATACGAACATGAAACCAAACTTTTATGTTAAAAAAATTATCAGTGCTCCACAATTCAATTCAATTCAATTCAATTTTATTTGCCAAATCCTAACAAAAGTTATCTCAGGACACAGTAACTATAATAATATCTATAGTAATGTGAATATGACTTATATGTTATGGCAGTTAATACAGCAGAATAGTAGAAACAAGCACAGCTAAGGTGATAGATTATAATAGTAGCAGGAAGCATCATGCAGGACCACGGCAGCAGACACCACCACGATCAGCAGAGACCTGAGAGACGACAAAGCACAAACAACTCCGGGGAAGAAGTTGAATTAGTAACATGCATTGATGAGACATGAATGATACAGACAGAGAGGAGAGAAGCTCAGAGTATCTGGAAAAGTATTATCCCCCGGCAAACTAGGCCTATAGCAGCATAATTAAGCAGAACAAAATCAGCTTAAAAATAACAACATTGCTAAGTCCTAGCTGTAAGCTTTATCAAAAAGGAAAGTTTTAAGTTTACTCTAAAATATGGGGACAGTGTCTGTATTCCGAATAACACTTGGGAGTTGGTTCCACAGGAGAGGCGCTTGGTAGCTGAAGGCTCTGCCTCCCATTACACTTTTGGAGACTCTAGGAACGACAAGTCTCCATGGATACAACTTACTGTTTACCTTTGCATAGTGTGATGTCAAACAATGTCTACAAGAAATTGCAGTTTTCCTCCGTTTTCCTGTCCACACATGACTGCTGAAACCGGACTTTTCAACTTTTACCCTGGACCTCGGTTAAAAAAAAATCTGGTTTCAAGAGCCCACATCTGCGGTTACATGTGGATGAAAGGCCGAACGGTGCAAAGAAACACACGGTTTCAAAAACATCACCCAAATATGGCATTTGCATATTTCACCTGCATGTTTGCATTACACTATTCCTATTATTAGAACACACTTCTTTGTCTTTATGATAATAATGTTTATACCCCAAACCATTTAGATTTTGTCAACATTTTGTTCGACTTCTTTTCTTATTTTTTAACATTCGTGTATATACTTTGCTGTGTTTTTCATTTATTTCCATAGCCATAAGTGGAGTACACTGAAAAGCATTTTGGTACAGGTTGTACGTGACTGTATATATTACGAATAAAATGTTTATATAAACCTTTTTAAAGCCTTTTCTTTGAAAGTACAGCTGGAGATTGGTGAGAAATGGAAGAGAGAGAGAGGGGGCAACAAGCAGCAAAGGGCTGGGCGTTGGAGTTGCACCCTGTATGAGGGGGCACATGCCCTAGCTGCTGAGCTTCTGGGCACCCCACAATACCACTGCCTCAGATTTTAAGTTTTGACATTTTTCCCTCAGCAGAGTTCAGGTCAGTAAGTGCACGCACTGATTAAACGCACACATGAAGTGTTGAGGCAGCGATGATCACTCTAAACAAGCATATCTTTTCTTCTAAATCATTGATGTAGGTGTCCTAAGGCCATGCTAGACTCTTTAATGTGGGTCCAAAGGTGGAGAAACAAATGAAACATCAAAGTGAAATCTCAAACAATCAATACCACTAACAAATGTAGCTGATTGTGTTCTCTGTTCTAAGTTTTGCTCGATTTATCGGCATAACTCATTGTTTTCATAGTCTTTTTTATTTTATTTATAATCATCACTTAAGGACAATCACAATAACCCCAGAGGCTTAACCCTGCCCTTTCCATTTTAAAACAGCAAAAAGAACAAGAACAAGCATTACAAAATCCATCCTAAGAAGAAAATCAACAGCTGAAAGGAAAACAAAAAAAAACCGTACAAGACAACCAGGTCAAATCAATCCATCCCCATAGACTAAACTATCTATGAGATCTGACATCTCAAAAATATATTTATGTACACACTCTGCTGAATTGTACTGTACAAAATGTGACAACACTTTCCCTGTAGACATGCAAACACCTTACTGACACTGTAAAATTGTCCATCTCGGCACACCCCTTTTCTTTAATATCCACTGCAGTTAATTCTTCTCTTATTTTTATTATTATTCTTGAAATAAGAGAATATATCCAGGAATAGGGAAAATGTCTCTTGACTTCAGGAAAGCTCTTGAATCAGGTGGAGCCAAAGACAAATCTTCTCACACCTTTTTGGAGATTTTAAGAAAACACGATTTAATGACATATTAAGCTGGAGAAGTTGCAGTGTGTCCTGAAACTGAAATTACTGAATGGCCAATATCCATTGTCTTCATGTAGAATCCATAACTTATTCAGGACCATACAGCTGTTGTTACTGATAAACTGACTGTGATGCTGTGTCTCGAGGACCTGAGTTGACATAGGTTAACATGACACTGCTAATGGATGACTACCACTGCCAGCAAGTAAGATTACAGTATGTTGAACCTCATAAGGCATTGTACATGTCTACACAAGACCCCTGTACAATAAAGTGTGACCTATAAAGACTGTTTTCCTTCAGGGTGGGCGATGGTGGAGGGTTTCAGCAGGAAATAGCACTTCTTCGTGCTCAGCTCTGTTGTGGTGAACTTGCGTGACTAAACATCGTTTACTTGGAGCATTTCCTTGTGCAACAATACAACAACCAAAGGAGAGGTGAGATCAAAAGTGTACATGTGTGTTCTTTTCTTCCCAAGTGCTACCACAAAGGAGACTAACATGGCAAAATGAGTGACGCTGCGAGGGAAAAAAGAACCATGCACTCGTGGATGACTGCAGCCCAGAGAGCCTGTGAAAGATAAAGGCGGTCTTCTGAGCGCTTTGCCAAGAAACACGGCGTCCCAAAAAACTGAAATGACTTTATGCTAGAGGGCAGTTCCCGCCTCAAGTTCCAGCAATGCAAGTGTCACTGTTGTGTCCTTCGGTCATCTTTTTAACACATTTATGCATCCAAACACACACACACACACACACACACACACACACACACACACACACACACACACACACACACACACACACACACACACACACACACACACACACACACACACACACACACACACACACACACACACACACACACACACACACACACACACACACACACACACACATACACACACACACACACACACACACACACAAACACACACACACTTTAAGAGCATTAGTGGCTCTAACCCAGTGTCCATGTCCGGCTAAACACTTGGTCCAAACGTGAAAGGCCTTGACGGATTTAAGCAAAATTCTTCAAGCTCTGCCCAAGGTCTGACCCTCAAAGTCTTTCACCTACTCCTCCTCCTCATCATCATCATCAGGCAGCGGTAGTAACTCTTCCTTCAGACACTCCCTGTAGAAGCTGGTCAGTGTGGCGTAGAGATGCTGCCGACTCTGATGAGACAGGAAATGGCCCTCATCTGGGTAGATCTGGTGAGTAAAAGGTGAGTAAATTAGGAGACAGAGGTTGACTCAGAGGTTTCGGGGGCAGATGGGATAATTAGATAAGATTATATTAGATTAGAAAACTTTATTAATCCCTGAGGGGAAACTACTTTGCCACCAGAAAAAACACATACAACCACTCAACATACAGTATTTCTCTCAAGCCATCTCGCGTATAATTACAACGCATGTCATGATTTTTGCGTGTCATTTCACGCCATGTAGTCTCAATTGACTTATATAGTGCAGAGATGGCGTGGTCATTTCACGCACAAATGTCATTGAGGGAAAACCTACGTGTTCGTATTTCTCGGCCACCTTGCGGAGAAATACAAAGTGGTGGAGCCTTCTGTCAGAGGGTTTTTTAAAAATCAATATTTCATGTGAAGGATGGCTGAAATAATGGGCGTGAAATGCCCTAACCCTAACCCTAACCCTAACCCCTAACCCTAACCCTAACCCTGGGGAACTACGGCCGTTAAATGACACGCGAAAAGCTTAATATGCGTAGACATGCACGCGAAAAGTCATGAAAGTCATGAAAAGTGGCGTGCTATTTATACGCCCTCCCATGAGACCACGTAGTTAGACATAATATACTCTTCTATTATCTTTTGTTGAGTATTCTCTTGAGTACTCAACACAAGAGAATAGCAGCAGAGAAATGGATAAAAACATAAATAAATAGATATTCACCTCCAGAAGGTAAAAGTAACAAACATCCGCTAGTTAGCGATCATTGTTAAACAATTGTTAAACAAGCAATCATTGTTAAACAAACATTGTTAAACATTGTTAAACAATCAAACAAAGGGGAGTCTGAGTCGTTCAGGAGCTTTTGAGCTCCTTAAATGTACCGTGGAGTGGGTGCTTTTCATAGAGAAGGACTGTTTTCAACATGGTCCTTGTTTTCCTGTCCACTATTACCTCAAGCTTGTCTGGGCTGAAGCACAGAGCCAGCCTTCTTGATCCGCTTATTCATACTGCCTCCCCAGCACAGAACAGCATTAAATACAATATATATGGATCATAGGCTAGCTTACATCGCTCAAGGGTCCAGGTGTCAGGTAAACTTGTGTTCTCTTTACTCCAAATTTAACGTCAGTAAATAATAATAGAAAGTTTTGTTGATGCTAGCTTGCAGTGGATCTCTTGTTGTGTGCCTTGCTAACACAGCTGTGCAGTGCATAATTTGGTCTGTCTGTGTCTTGCTTGCCAGCTAACGTTACTTCAAAGCTATGTTCGTTGTGTCCCACAAAAGAGAGAGTGAAATACTATTTATTGTGTTCGATAAACGCCAACGGGCAACAGTGCTTATAAACTGCAGATCGGAAAAAAATAATTGCGTCGCTCGTGAAGATGCTTTTGGACACATAAACACCATAATATAGGTTCAGACAGCACAGCGGTCAAGGTCCAAAGGTGTATGACTGCTGGTACTTGTTGCCATAGGAACAGTATGGATAAATAAAATACATTGTTAATAGAATGAGAACCCATATTATGTTTTGATATAGGTTATATGGATCAAGCCTTTTGAATTAGCAATTACCAATAGAATCAAGTTAAAATCATCACTCTAATTATTCAAGTAAAATTCAAAGAGGTCCAGTTAGATCAAGTTAATTCAAGCCGAGGTCCAGTTGACAGTTTTCACATTTAAATAAAGGGATTACAAATAATAATTAGGCTCCTATGAACAAATGTTATGTTCTTAATTCAAGTAAAACAAGTGCTGCATTCTAAAATAAAATACATATTGGGGAGCAATTTAAAAAAGTGACTCTTAAAATAAAGTACCTTGTTATTATTATTTTTTTTTTACAGTTTCCCTTTTTCTTCTTTTTTGTTAACTCCATTTCACATCTGAACAGTCTCAACCAAATTTACAATAAATAAACCCATTTTAACATCTGGACTGCTTTCACACCTCTTTTTATCTCCCTCTTGTATCCAACTCCCTCACTTTATCTTGTTCAGTGAGAAAATTGAGCTCTAGCTTGTCTTGCAAGGATTTAAACTCTGGACTGAAATGGTGGGGCACACGGGGGAAGAAGGAACATGTACATGTCCATCCATTTCTCACTGAACCCCTATTTTCACTGTACTTTTCTTACTTTTCCAACACAACATGCTCAAATATTCTTATCTTATCTTATCTTATCTGACTCACTTCTCTCCGACTTTCTCCCTCTCCTCACTTGCATACTTTTTTCCCCCACCCGTGTTCCACCTAGTCCCGCCCTACTATGCTGTGATTGGCTAGTATTGTTGCCTCGACTCGTCCTTGTGATTGGATGCTATGTGGAACTATGGATCTGAGGAGTTTCTGGTTCGAAGTGAAGTTTAAAGTCTGAGTCTGTTCAACTGAAACACTGCCTCCGCAGTGTGGTGTCGGTGTTAGCTCCTAGGAAGCTGTCGGTGAGCTCCGAGTCCTACAGCCACGGACAGACGCGTCTCGCTCACTCAGACTGCATATGTCAGAAAAGCTTTGCCGGTTAAAATAGTAACGGTCTGAATATAAGTATAATAATAATTTTCAGTAATTTCTCATTGTTGGACTCCGGATTGGACAACTTCTGCGTCCGGACCAAGACTGCGGTATGCCTGTTAGTGACCCCGGCTCTAATAGATGAAGTAAGTCTGTCAGGCTGTCACATCTCTGCTCCACCACATTGTCCAAATTCAGATAATCAAGTCCAAACAGGTAAATGACTACTGGAGATGATGGTAAAGACTTAAGACACCTAGCCTCGTGAGACCATCCTGACCATTGTCTCAGCATATTCATTTGGGAACTCTCAGTTGGAGATCTTTTGGGAAGAGGCGGAAAAACTGCTTGCTGATTGGATAAACCATCTCTCTATCACCACCTATGTTGGACATAGACAGATGATGAGCAAGCCACCCAATACACTTTTTTCTCTTGCAAATATAATTTACCGACAGGTTGTGTACTTTCTGTGCTTTGCCTTGACGCTGTTAGTACATCATACGCTTCAGTGATGGACATATGGTTTATCCAATCAGGAACCAGTATTTTTGGCCCTTCCCGAAAGATCTTCAAACGAGAGTTCCCAGATGGAAATGCTGAGCAAATGAGAATCATGCGAATCAATCCATCTGGCGTAGTCGGCTTATAAGACACCTACAGGTGATACAAACTTTATATCCATGTTTCTTTACAGGCTATGATTACTGAAGCTGTTTTAGAAAAGCACATTGAATTGCCTTTCCTGTGATTGACTGTGCTGATCTGTAAGGTAAAATCAAACCACCTGACACTCCAGCAGCAGTGTTTGCATGTCTGAGTATTTGGGCTGATTCAATACATTTTGATACTGAATAAATTCCAAGTGTATTATTTACATTATTTTGTATGTGTGGCACTGTACAAAACATGCAATTCATCACTGTGTTTACAAGTGCAATATAAAGAATGTGCCTTGGTGGTGTTGTTCCTGCGATACACACCTGCATGGAGTAGTTTGCTCCAACTTTTACAAGGTTCTTGACGAGCTCAGCACTATGCTGAAAGTGGATGTTGGCTGGGAATAAAAAAAAACAAACAAACATGTCAGCAAGATTCAGACTGCATCCTAACTGGGAAAAAGAAAAGAAAATCAGGTTGTGGCAGGATGGAAAAATCTCAACAAATACAACATGCCTGGTTCAGTAGCAAATGCTTTCCTCTTGAAATCCCTGCATCAATTTAGATAACCCACTTTTCCTTTTATCTTTTGATTAAAAACCATTTGCCTCATTACGTTCGAGAATTGCATCCTTTTTTTGTGCTCAGCAGTGATGCACCACAGATACAGTATTTTCATTCTATCACAATTTATTTTCTCTTACCATCTGCTGTGCCATGCACCAGCATCAGTGTCTGCTCCCTCAGTGCCTGAACGTTCTGCAGAACACTGGAAAACTGTGAGGAAATCAGAAATAGTGGGGGGTAAAATAGATTGATAATTTGCTAACTGGCATTGAAGAAAGCAATAAAAAGACGTAAGATCAAGTGAAAGACTTGCAAACTGCATTATACCCTGATAACATGCACACACAGACACAGTCTATCAATCCCATTTAAGATTTCCAAGTGATAAAGATTCTCCCATTAACAATATTTGCTACGCTTGGAATAGCACTGTTTACAAATTTTAAAGAAAAAGATGTGATACCAAGTCTGTAGACAGGGAACGCAGAATTGCAGTATAGTGAATGCAGTGAATTACTTGTTCAGGACAGATTTGATGTTTGGTTGTTTACAGTGTGCTTGCAAAAAGCACTTTTGTTCTCCCCCACTGCCTCTTTCCTATCGCTGTGGAAAACACCTCTGATAGCTAAACATCCTGTCTGTGCGGGAGTCCTGAGAGTCAGGCAACACTTTTGCAGCAGCTGATAAAAAACCTCCATGTATCTGATACACCAATGCACACAGTTACCAAAGAGAGATGAGTGACAAAATCCTACGGAGCATGGAATAAACACAAGAAAAGGTGAAGCATCGCTGGCTCCGGCTTTGATAGCGGCATTCTGTGACTCTGGGAGCTTAACTGTAGGTGTGTCAGTGATGTTTTGGCAAGCCGCTTTAAAACATCAACAGCAAACAAGTGGGGGGGAGTGGTAAACACGCACCTGGTATCTGCTGTCATCCCGTAATGGCATGCCAAGGTATCTTTCAGAGAAGGCTGATGCTGTGCAAATGAGAAGTGATAAAGACTTAACAGTGCTGCTGGTAGACGCCGCTTCAGCTGCAGCTAAGTACAGTACCTTAACAAAGCTGACATCCTGAGCCAAATGAAATGTTTCCAGTGAGGAGGAAATAACCCCCTTTGCAGGTGTAAGGGTCTTCTGTGTCATCTTAAGACAGTAAAGCATGCTTCTCACTCTACTCTGTACATGTGGTGTTGTTTTATAAAAGCTGAGTCACCTCACTGTTTTGTTAAGGCACAGGTGAACAGAATCTCAGTGCAGAGGCTAAAGCACAAAAATATTTTGCTCTCCACACAACCGTTGAACCATTTTTTAAACTTGACTAACTACATTTACATGCACAATTATAATCCATTGTTATTCCAAATATGACAATATTCTCATCTTGATACAGGTCATGTAAACTGTATTCCACTTCGAATAGGGCCTTTTACCGAATGTAGCATTTTCTGATTAAGATATTAATTGGGTTTTAGGCGTATTCTTTGGACATGCATTTGGAATATGCTTCTCAGTAATTTTTAAAAAGCTTTTGCATTAAAAAAAAAAGTCTGAATTAATATTTACATATTTTTTGATGGGTTTGACGATGACTTTCTGTCACGTTCTGTTTACATTGTAGCAGCCAATAGCGTTGGGCATTGCTGGTTGCCAGGGTTGTCTGTTGTTAGTCTCCAGAAACAAGGAATCATTTTGAGTTGAGAGCTAGCTAATCGATTACACACCACTCAAAGAAAGACTTCCAGTTAAAGACTGGCTAACGTTAAATTCTGTTGATTCTGTAAAATAGATGCATTGATTAGTCAAGATTAGTGGTTACCCTGTATGATTCATCACTGACAAGGAGCTGACACACTCGATAACCAACCTGGCAACCCAACTGCTGGAATTATTTTTTAATGTTGCGACTACGATGTTGAGACACTAGATGGCGTTGTTCTGCTCATTCTCCATATTCAACCTTTAATTAAAATTGTTAATTTGTATTAAACAGATAATTGGAAAATAACAAAACAAACCCACACCCAACCCTCCAGACATCCTCTTGTGTAAAAAGACATTTATAAACAATTAAAGCTGCCGAGGGTCTTATGCAGTGTCAGTAACTGCTCTGAACTTTAATCAAACTGTGAAACAATTAAGCGCTGATCAAATGTGAATCAATATTCACATCATCACTCATCTTCAACCGCTTATCGGGTCGGGTCGTGGGGGCAGCAGCTCCCTAGGGAGGCGCCCAGGGGGCATCTTTATTAGATGCCTGAACCACCTCAACTGGCTCCTTTCAATGTAAAGGAGCAGCGGTTCTACTCCGAGTTCCTCACGGATGGCTGAACTTCTCACCCTATCTCTAAGGGAGACTCTAGCCCCCCTCCTGAGAAAACACATTTCGGCCGCTTGTACCCGCGACCTCGTTCTTTCGGTCATGACCCAGCTTTCATAACCCCAGGTGAGGGTAGGAACGAAGATTGACCGGTAGATCGAGAGCTTTGCCTTCCTGCTCAGCTCTCTTTTCGTCACAACTGTGCGGTAGAGCGACTGCATTACTGCCCCTGCTGCTCCGATTCTCCAGCCAAACTCACGCTCCAGCGTCCCCTCACTCGTGAAGCAATATTCTGTTACTGTATTGCATATTTCTCACTTAAAGTTTTTTCAGAAAAAAATATTTTTGTGCACTGTTTAGCTATAAAATTATAATGTTTTTCCTGCCAGGAAACTGGTGGAGGGGGCTTGGTTTTGGTTCAACTTGGTCACAAAAGTCTCGAATGACAGCTAAACGGAACACTAAAATATGTTTCTGAAAACACTTAGGCAGGAATACAGATTTTGCACCCTCAGTCTGGGAAATTTCTTTTCCATGTTTTGTGTTAATCTAAGAAATTATTGCAAAGCAGTGCAACACTTCCTGTTTTGACTACAGGAAGTATTTCCTCTATAACTTCCACATTGTTTTGATTAGGAAAAATCTTTTGAAAATGTCTGATCATAGGGGTAGAAAGGTTAGGTGTGCAAAGTATCATGCTCATTAGAGTCGGCCTAGGAGGAGTAAGAAAAAGTAGATTTTGAATATTGTTCTCATGGTTTGTGTATATTTTAATTTTACATAACAGCGCCAACTATTGACCCATTGACCTCAAATTTTGCACAGTGCCTCAAGTTACCATGGAGAACTACCAGAGTTTAAAAATATACAACACTTCCTGTTTTGACTACAACATACAGGAAGTTCTTCCTTTATAACTTGCACATTTTGGGACTTTTGCAATTCCTTTCATAACAGCTGGTGGTCAGCATGTTTAATGTGTGTTCTGTGGGGGCATTGGTCTATAACTCCCCTGAAAGTTTCGTTTCCATAACTTGTACGCTAATGCTCTAGTATGAGTGATATTCAAAACAGCAAAACCTACTGTCTGATTGAAGTCATATTTTTCTCACAGCCTCAGAGGAGCATCAGAAACTATTGTTCTTGGTGACTTATTGACAGTTTCACCAAATTTAAAAGAGCATAGAACGTAACCGACTTCAGCTTTTAACTAATAGACAAACATCATACAATTCACCTTGTTCAAAGTATCTACAATTTTAACCAACTTCAAGTGAAAAAGTACATCTTTCAGCCTTCTGACATGACCAGGAATTCATACTGCTTACTAGTGCTTTCCAAATGAAGCTTAATGAAGCATTAGTTGTAGTCCACTAGATGAAGCTCTTGGTTTAGAGAAAAGGGCTCAATGAATGGTGATTCAGTGTGTTTTCAACCCTTTGTTCATCAGAGAGCTCCATCTAGTGGACTCTAGGATTCTAGTGGAAAATGAAGGTTCATTTGTACATCACATGACAGTTTAACAGAATGAGGCGTCATGACAGAAATTCTGTGAATGCAATCACGTTATGAATATTAGGTGACCAATTCGCATTGACAAACAAGGCATTAATAGGCTGCACATCAATAATGATACCATATGCTTTACTCAGTTTACAACTCTTCTTTGTGGCTTACGGCTCTGTGCGTTGCTGTGGTTATTGTACACAAACCAACCAGCTGAGAGTTTGCAAGGCTGGGGCAGGGATGCAGGCCCCAAAAAAAAAGTTCATATTTGTGGTCGGAAGAAGAAATGTACCTACTTTGAAAAATTATGTGTATGTGCAAATAACACAACAGCAACTGTTTCGAGGAGTTTGCGTAAATGAAAAGGAGGCTTTATTTGCACAGTACAACAAGTTCTTCATTAGCCATTTAAACAACTGAGTCCTTTTCAGAATTTTTATTTTAAAAAATTATTATTATGTGCATGTACACATAGTTATTTTAAGTTTTAAGTGTTTCTCATGATGATGCAGGATTTATGGAGGGAGCTTGTACTTACCATAGAGTTTCCAGTCTGTCACTGGTGACATTGCACATGCACATTTGAAGAGGCTGTCAGTAGACTTGAGCATCATTAATGTTATGTACGCTCCATAACCCTGAGCAGACAGACAAAACATCCGTACAACTTTGATGGTTAAATCGTTAATATTCACAAGCATTTCAACAAAAATAGCTTCTTGATACTTTAAAGCGGGTCTGTTAGAACCCTATGAATGGCATGCTTTAGTGGATTGTATAAAACTACATTTAACATGAGATAAACAGTTATGTTTTTGTAAATGCATATACTGTACATGACTTTCGCTCAGCAGTAGCAACATGTAATATACATATGGCAACAAAAAATAATAGACTGGAGATTGAATTCATTTTACATCTAAATATAGATGAGAATAAGGACTCACCTTTCCAAACACTGCTATCCGTGTCCGATCGATATATGGAAATTTCATCATGAATCTGTGGGGAAAAGCCACCAAATAAGCTGCTGTTTCAAACACATTTATATCATCTGAAACTCAAAATAGAAGAATGTTGGAACGTGGTGTTTTATTATTCATATTTCACTGTTTACTGTGTTTTTGCAATAAATTAGAGAAAGTTATATCACAAATGTTTCGGCAATCATCTAGTGTAATTCTGGAGTCTCAGTAGAGAAATGCTTATCTGTTAATCCTCTAATTGGAAAAGATTGATAGCTGAGATTGTTGTGGTGGGGTGTTACTTTTGGGCATATCAGTCATGTTAGCTAATTAATGCAATGAGCATAAGTTTGATGAGACAGGTAAATCACAAATTAATGTCGCTCTAATTTGTCTGGAAACCCACTGTGAGCAGTAGCTTGAGGTGAGTAGTGGCAAACCTGGGCCCTAAAGAGCCAATTTATGAGCCAAAGAAGTTTTTTGCTAAAAATGAAAAAAATAAGAGACATTTATCAAATGACTCACTGCTGCTTACAGCAAAGTGTTGAATAACCTCTAAGACCATCTCTTAAATGATCATGTGATTAATGACATATATGGTGTGTGAGGAATAGCTGGACACACACCAGGTTTTACCTGCCCCATTGTTCAGCAATAGTATTCTGCGAAGACTGTCTTCCAATCTCCCAAAATAACCCCTATGGGATTTAGACAGCGACCTCCAGGGGGCCGCTGTTACGTCTAGTGGGGGACAATGACTAACTTTAACTTGTAAGTTAAGTTACACATGCAGTTATATTATGTTGCGTAATTTTATTACAAATGTACTTATTTTAACCCAAACCATGATCCTAAACAAACAAATTCCTAAACCTACTGTAACCTCACTGCGACCATTTCACAACATTAACAACGCGTTCAAAACTATGTAAGTATGAGGTCGTGCTGATCTGCTGCCATCGTTAGGGCGCACTTGTTGTTAGGCAAGTGTGTAAAATCCAAGTTGATATTATTTTTGTGAAATCTTTCATACCTTGAGTAACAATTAATAAATTAAATTAACACTGGTAACCTGTGATATAATAGGTAATTTAATGAAAAGTGTATGTAAATGAAAAGAAAACCTAACTTGAGCTTGTAATAACATCTCTTCCTGATAGACAAGGGACATCAGAAAACATATTAGAATGGGAATCTAGCACCACACTGACAGAGTGCAGACAATTAAGATGCATGAAAAGAGTTTGCAAACAAAATCAGTGCCAGCTTTATTCCTCTTGTTTGCACCCCTGAGGAATGTAAAAAAGCTGCGTACATTTCAATCAGAGACGAGTTTGGAGATAACAGCTAAGAAGAATGCAGCAGCTGGTCAACCATAAAACCACCATGTTTTAAATAATAACATGGACAGATGGCCATCCTCCATAAAGCTGGGTCTGTCCGACGTTCCTGCCTGTTAAAAGGAAGGTATTCGTTGCCACAGTACTCTACGGGGGAATTGTTGGGTCTATGTAAATCATAAATAAGTAAAAGAGTGTGGTCTTTACCTACTCTGTAAAGTGTCCTGAGATAACTTTTGTTATGAGTTGGCACTATAAATAAAATTGAATTGAATTGTTCTGGTTCCCACAACTTCTAAAATATCAAATTTAAGGATATTTCAAGGACTTACCAGGCTCAATTTCATCAAATTCAAGGACCCCAAACAGCATAGGTTAAGACACAAATTAAGGTTAATAAAAGTTATAACACTGAGATCTTTTTATAATGAAAAATGATCAATATTATCTTGCACAATGTGTATGAATTCAAGCACCTTAAATGAACAATGTCTTTTTATGAATTAAAAAACTTTATAGCTTTGATTTTTCTTTCCTCAAATTCACAAGACGTGACCAGTGGTGATCAGATGCACATTCACAGGTTCATCAGTATATACAGTATGTAACTATTATGAAGCTCTTAGATGAGGATTTTTTTCAAATGTCAAAGTGAAAGATATCTTTAAAGTGGAAAGAAATTAATTTGATAACATACTCTACTGCTGCAATCTGGTCCTGAACATCAATAGTTCCCAGTCTCTGGTGAACCTCGTGCAGTATCCTCTGACCCTGGAAGCCGCTGCCCCGGCCGTCCAGACGCGCCACGATGACGCTGTCTGAGCTGACCAGCACAGAGTCCCAGCTGAGAGAGAAGCTGTCGCTCACAGCCTGACCACCAGGGGCACTGTCACTGTGAAAGGACAGTGGGACTTTAGTGCATAAAGAAGCCCAAGGACCCTTGAAAGTTCTTCATCACAACATTAAAGTGTAATTCTGGGTTAAAATCATAAAAGTGTCTTTTTCGGCAAATACACTCATTAAAAAAGCCCTGGAGACAACTATTAATGGAGAAATCCTGGAGAGCTGCTAATAGCCGACCATGGCTAGCCGAAACGTTGCACGAGATCTCAAGGGGCGGTGGCTTGTGTTGCCGGAAGACGCAAAGCAATATGTGAGTGAAAGCACAGGGAAAGACGACTAGCCTGCAACTTACACAAAAATGAAAGCCTACAACCCAGAAACTTTTCATAGGCTGCCATTGCGGTACTATGACCGTGCTCTGATAAACCAGTGGATTATTGTTTTAAATCTGGACATTGAGACGCCGATTGAGACGCTTAGGCAGAGGGATTACCGTGTCTGCAGCAAACATTTGGAAAAGGACGACTTCATAATTCCTAGAAGAGCTTTACACAAAGCATGAAGAAGAATGCCATAAGTAAGTTAGTGTTTCAAAACACTATTTTTATAAACTCCGGGTTCACCAACTACATTTTTGGTGCTTGGTTTTCTGTGTAGGGACTCTTCTCATGCTACTGCAGAGGTTTGGTGTTATTTTGAGCAGTATTAGTGGTTAAAAAGATGTTTTAATGCCTTCACCGTACTGCCCCGAGCTAATCAGTGTTAGCCACGGCCGCCTGTTAGAGACAATCCAGGATTTCTCCAATAATAGTTTATACACGAAAAAAAACTGTCTCCATGACTTATTTGATGAGTATTTGCTGAAAAAGACCCTGGGACTTTTTTGCGTTGGAATTACACTTTAATTGAATTATTAAACTTTAAATGTACCCAGAATGAGTTGCTGTTGCTGAAATTGTTATAGTGGAGATGAGGATTTGGTTTGATGAAATGTAGAGAGCTAGTCAAGTAGTCTGGTTTATGTTTGATCTTTGTAAATAAAGTAACTCATATTTGCTTAGTCATTGTAATTTGAAAGGATAAGGCTTATATTTTTATTGTCAACAAATCTCAGTGGAGAAAAAAACAGCAATGTGCCAGTCGGTCTTTTAAACACTCCCAATCCCTGTCTGTGACACTCAGCCCCCAGAACATTATGTTTTTAAAGGCTCAGTAATTTCCTAAACAGCTGGGCACTGTAGTTTTTGGCAAATGCAAAAAGTACAAAATGGAGTAAATGGTGTATTTGTCTGCGACTATTTTCAACTGTGAATTAATACACATCAGTGCTCCAGTGAGTACTTACAACAGCAGGATAATGAATGTGGGAATGAGAATAAATAAAGGGACATGTTAGGTAGTGCAACATTGTGACTCATTGATGCTTTTACTAGTTTTTGAACAACAGTGGAGCTCTAGGGCACAGTGGAATAAAATATATCAGGCTTCGGACTACATTACACATGTAATTTTGCTCCTGAAATAAAAGCGTCGGCCGATGAATGTATGAGATAGGATTTGATGTCAGAACAAAAATGGAATTGTGCGGTATGATGTGTCATTACAAATGGTACGTACATCACCAACAGCAATCCATAGTGACGGGACTCAGAGAAGTCTGGTGGATAGGAGATCTTCAAAGGTAAATCTGTAAAAAGAAAAAAAAAACAATTGTAAAACCAATTCATCTGTGATTCACAGTAACAGTATAGAAACTGATACTCACCAAAATGTTCCATCTGAACATTTCTAAAGTCAGTCAGCTGGATCCTTTTGAACTTCAAAGCCGTCTTCAGTAAAGAGTTGTTCTCAAGGATGT
Organism: Echiichthys vipera; assembly: GCF_963691815.1. NCBI lineage: Eukaryota > Metazoa > Chordata > Actinopteri > Perciformes > Trachinidae > Echiichthys > Echiichthys vipera. The sequence goes on along the minus strand of NC_139835.1, from coordinate 5,021,743 downwards.
AGTAATCTGCAAAGATGAAGGGAATGTGTTTAAAGGATGAAAGAGCCCAAAAATGGCTGCCAACAATCAAAGTGTCGCTGCATACAGATGAGTTGTAATAACAAGAGGCTTCGTCGTTGGAGCCAGGGATGTGATGAGATGAGATGGAAGCTAAGACGGATAAGACCTGAGTGTTGTGGATAATTTTTTACATTGTTTCATTTTGAGGTCAATTTAAATTCCTAGATTTCATCCCTTTGGGGTTAACTGTCGCAAATACAGGAGACAGTTTGAAATTGTAATAAATGATGAGATTGTGATATGGAATATGCAACCAAAGACTGTGGTAAATCACTTTGAATTGTTGGGTCTCTGTAAATCATACATAAATGATAGAGTGTGGTCTCGACCTACTCTATATGTAAAGTGTCTGGAGATAACTTTTGTTATGATTTGGTACTATAAAGAACATTTAATTGAATTGAATCCAAAAGAAGGATTTGTGACACTGACAAAAGATAGCTTGGATATAGCTTGTGATTTGGAACAGGAGTCAAAAGAAAACCATTTGTATATTTCCCCCTCACTGACTAAAACACTTGTAATTGTAACTATCCAACTATATTTTAGAATAGAAAATAATAAATATATTTCTGCCATCACAAAATTGAGTGTAGTTTAGCATAAATAAAGAACCGAGGCTTCAGACAGTAACAGTCCTTCCTCTGGTGAGGTCAATCAGGGAGCCTACTATCACCTCAAGGTCCGATGACAGTGCAGGTGTGTAACCCTAACCCCCAGTAGACAGAGGAGGGTAGGCTTTGTAGTTTTGTTATTTGGCAGCTAAATTAACAAGAATTCGCCAAATCTTAAGATACGTGGTAAAAAAATAATAAAAATAATAATACAGTAGACTAAACACTGACAGCTTCTGTTTCAGCTTGTAGCAATTCCCTATGCACCGAGATAGCGTGCTGTGATTGCGTAAAATTGATTGTTTAAAAAATTGTGAAAAAACAATTTGAATGTGCTGGCAGAGCAGATTCATATGTATTCTACATATGAAGTTGTTTGTTCTTGTTGAACAGGTGTACTGATAAAGTCTCTGGGAGCCGCCATCTTTTCAGAATTTGACTTTGCCTCATTTCCTCTTACCAAAAAAGGGCATTGATGTGATGTTGGGGGGAGGGAGATACGTCCATCTGGGTGATGTATACCTGACGTATACTGAATTAGCATCACCGTCTGGGAGCTAGGCTAACAGAACATGCTACTAGATAAAGGGTATTGGGAGTCAATGTCAATGGCAGCATCAAAAGATACATTGTCCTCATTATCAGAGTCTTTAGCTAATGTTAAACATAATGAGCGAGTTTTCATGGGAAATCTAAACTGGGACTGGTTTTCCCTAGTCTCAGATCCTTTTAAATATTTCTGTGATGCAGCATACTTGACACAAATCATAGAATTGAAGACCTAATCTTAGACACCCCGAAAATTCATCACTCCTTGACTTGTTCATAACAAGTGCACCAGAAAAATATAAAGCAACTGCTGTCTTTGTGAATGACATTAGTGCTCACTGTGTAATTGCAGAAGTTAGGGATATAAAACTTCCTAAACAAAAGCCACGTATTATAACCAAAAGGACTTTTAAATATTTTAATGAGCTATCATTATTGCATGATTTTTATTTATGTGACTGCGCAAAATTAGTTGTAATGCCAGACCCTGAAATTGCCTTTTCTTATTTAAAATCACTTTTCGTGGATATTACTAATAAGCATGCTCCTCTCAGAAAACACAAGGTCAAAGGTCGTGACAATCTGTCGTTCACTGATGAACTTTCTGACAAAATTCATGAGCGAAATCTTGCATGGGCAACTGCAAGGAAGTCTAAAAGTCCATCGGATTGGACATATTTTCGGTACCTGAGGAATAGATGTATTTCCTTAACTCGTAAAGCTAAATCTGACTTTTATACCAAGGAATGTCTGACATAAATAATCCTTCTAAGTTTTGGAAGGTTTTTAAGTCTATGTCTTCTGGCATAAGTAACAATGTGTTTCCACAATAAAGTTAGAAAATAAAATTATTACGAACAAAACTAACATGCTAACTGCTCTAAATCAGCATTTTATCGACTCTGGGTTGTTGTTTGAAAAGGAAAGGCCACTGAAAATAACTCTAAACTCTTCAACCAATGAACAAAAGATGCATCTTGACTTTGATTTTGCTCCTATTGAAATAAGCTAGGTACGTGAGGCTCTAAAATGGATAAACACTGAGAAACCTACTGGTCCAGATGGATTAGATCCTCATTTGTTACATCTCACTGCTCAGATTATAGCAGAGCCATTGACACATATTTTTAACCTGCCCATAGTAAGTGGTAAAATATTTTAAGTCTGGAAGTCTGCACATGTTGTCCCCCTTCTGAAAGGTGGTGATTGTGCAAACCCTAATAGTTACAGACCTATATCTAAACTCTCAGTGCTTGCTAAGATTTTGGAAGGACTAGTTAGTAATGAATTAAAGGAGTTTTTATCGAGTAATGGCATTGTAAATTACTTACAATCTGGTTTTAGAAAAAAACACAGTACTATCACTGCTTCAATGAAGGTTTTAAATTATATTATAAATGCAATTGATGAGAAAGAGCATTGTGCTGCATTATTTTTAGACTTATCCAAAGCTTTTGACACAGTCGACCACTCTGTTCTATTTTAGAAGCTTGTTAACTTAGGAATGGCCTCTAAAACCGTTAAATGGTTTGACACAATGGGCCTCATTTATCAAACGAACGTACGGCAGAAAAACGTGCGTACGACCATTTCCTGGCGAACGTCGGCATTTATCAATATGGACGTGAGCGTGAGCGTGAGCTATGATCAAATCTCACATCTGGTCTGAGGTCGTGTACGCACATTTCAGCCTGTGTATTTGCGGTGCAGCACAGCAAAATCTGGCTGAAAATAATTAACAAACCTCAGCTGTCATTAAGCATAAGCAGTCACATATTAAGAACAGATCAAAACGGATTCTTAAAACGAATAAAAAAAATAAAAATTGTGGTTGGAGCGATTGATTGTACTCATGTGCTTCTGAAGGCACCATCCATGAATGATTACGCATTCATCAATCGCCAAAACTACCACTCGATAAATGTACAGGTGATTTGTGATGCCAAGCTGTCGCTTTTAAACGTGGTGGCCAGGTGGTCAGGTGGCCGGACACACACACGATTCTTTTAAATTTCAAAACAGCTCGGCTCCAACACCCCGCGACCCCGACATTGAATTAATGAATGAATGTGTTGGCGCGCGGCTGCAGCAAGACGCACTGCAGAGCCAAAGTCATCTCCTCGGTAAGTGGCTACCCTCGATAAATTGTATTAAATCAAACAAGGTATCAGATGATTAACATCTTGGTGTGGTTCTTCTAGATGACAAAGGTATCCTCTTACGGAATACCTAATAACCCGCCAGTAGCGCCGGTGTTGTGCGGTAGAGTAGTAAATAAACTACTCTTATAGGTGGAAACAACAGCCTTCTGATCCAGAATATCACCTATAATGCGAGGGGGTGCATTTCAGGGCAGGGGTGCTGAATACGGCACACCTGTCAAACAGTGCGCACAGGTGCACACGGGCCTAAGTGGAGCGCTGCCTCGGTTTGACTTCCTCCGTTATTCTTATGAAGCATTTTTATGGGCCCCTTTTATTCCACTCTTAAGACTGCCAAGAAGCTCAGCTTTATTTTGCTCCATCTCGGATGTCAGGATGCCGATCTCTGTGTCTGGAAAGTTTCTTTTCTAACCTGCGTTCCTTCTCTCCATGTTTGACCTCAGTGGGCGAGGCCTCCAAACCAGGAATATTTAAGGGCGTAACATGTTAAAGACGATCGAATTCAGCCGCCGCATTTATCAAGGCCCGCTCATTCGTACGCTGAGATTGGTCCGATATGAATGTTTCATAAATCACACGTGGGTCCTTTCCTACGACCAATTCTGCGCTCAGATCTGCGCCCGTTTTCACGCAAGTATGATAAATGAGGCCCAATGTGTCTAAATTGACGGTTTATTTTTTGACTTCATGACTATACAAAATGGTGTTCCCCAAGGGTCCATTTTGGGACCTATTTTATTTTATATACACTCAACAAAAATATAAACGCAACACTTTTGTTTTTGCTCGCATTTTTCATGAGATGGACTTAAAGATCTAAAATTCATTCCAGATACACAATATTACCATTTCTCTCAATTATTGTTCACAAATCTGTCTAAATGTGTGATAATGAGCACTTCTGCTTTGCTGAGATAATCCACCCCACCTCGAAGGGGTGCCACATCCAGATGCTGATCTGACATCATGATTAGTGCACAGGTGTGCCTTAGACTGTCCACAATAAAAGGCCACCCTGAAATGTGCAGTTTTGTCTCACAGCAAAATGCCACAGATGCCACAAGCATTGAGGGAGCGTGCAATTGGCATGCTGACAGCAGGAATGTCAACCAGATCTGTTGCTCGTGCATTGAATGTTCATTTCTCCACCATAAGCCGTCTCCAAAGGCGTTTCAGAGAATATGGCAGTACATCCAACCGGCCTCACAACCGCAGACCATGTGTAACCACACCAGCCCAGGACCTCCACATCCAGCAGGTTCACCTTCAAGATCGTCTGAGACCAGCCACTGAGACAGCTGCTGAAACAATTGGTTTGCATAACCAAACAATTTCAGAAACCGTCTCAGGGAAGCTCAACTGCATGCTCGTCGCCCTCATCGGGGTCTTGACCTGACTCCAGCTCGTCACCGTAACAGACTTGAGTGGGCAAATGCTCACATTCAATGGCGTCTGGCACGTTGGAGAGGTGTTCTCTTCACGGATGAATCTCGATTTACATTGTTCAGGGCAGATGGCAGACAGCGTTTTTGGTGTCGTGTGGGTGAGCGCTTTGCTGATGTCAATGTTGTGGATCGAGTGGCCCATGGTGGTGGTGGGGTTATGGTATGGGCAGGCATCTGTTATGGACGAAGAACACAGGTGCATTTTATTAATGGCCTTCTGAATGCACAGAGATACCGTGATGAGATCCTGAGGCCCATTGTTGTGCCATACATGCATGAGATAATGCACGGCCCCATGTTGCAAGGATCTGTACACAATTCTTGGAAGCTGAAAATGTCCCACTTCATGCATGGCCAGCATACTCACCGGACATGTCACCCATTGAGCATGTTTGGGATGCTCTTGACCGGCGTATACGACAGCGTGTACCAGTTCCCACTAATATCCAGCAACTTTGCACAGCCATTGAAGAGGAGTGGACCAATATTCCACAGGCCACAATTGACAATCTGATAAACTCTATGCGAAGGAGATGTGTTGCACTGCATGAGGCAAATGGTGGTCACACCAGATACTGACTGGTTCTTAGTCCCCAGACCCCCAATAAAGCAAAAAAATGTACTGTACATTTCAGGGTGGCCTTTAATTGTGGACAGTCTAAGGCACACCTGTGCACTAATCATGATGTCAGATCAGCATCTGGATGTGGCACACCTGTGAGGTGGGATGGATTATCTCAGTAAAGCAGAAGTGCTCACTATCACACATTTAGACAGATTTGTGAACAATGTTTGAGAGAAATGGTAATATTGTGTATCTGGTATGAATTTTAGATCTTTAAGTCCATCTCATGAAAAATGGGAGCAAAAACAAAAGTGCTGCGTCTATATTTTTGTTGAGTCTATATATATTAATAATTTTTGTTGTAATGTCACAAATACAAAATTTCATTTTTATGCAGATGACACCATTATTTATAGCTCTGCCTCATCTTTAGAAAGTGGTTAAATAAAGGGAAATAAAATGTTGAAGATTTTTTTGGAGGGACCGGGAGGGAACGAGAGGATTTTTAAATTTTGTAACGGGCACAAGTAGAGACACAGGAGGTCAGTCTCTAGCAGAGTCAAGTGCAGGAACTCCCATTGTTCGAAGCACAAACCATCTTGTCACCTTTAGTAACCACCACACAAATGGCCACAGTCCAGGTCCAGATGATGGAGTTAGCATGCTAATCTGGACAACTAGCCTCCGAGGAGAAGTGAGGGCCAGAGGCTAACTTTCAGTTTCTGTCATTTCTCTTTCCTGTTTTATTTTGAGTACTCACAGTGGGCCTCTTGCGAGAACCACTCGTACAAACAGATTTGTTCTTAAGTGTCTTGTACACGTTCTATAGGAGAACTTTCTGTATTTACCAATTTTCTCATATTTTGAATTTTCTTTTAGGTACAAACAAGTGAAGACCTATCCTAGGAGTAATCCAACATTTTAGGACACATAGCTTTATATGGTATTATTGGGGTGTTACTTATGCTAATTTACGATTTTTATCATTCATGCACAGGTGGCATTCATCATGCTGAATCTGACGTGGCACACACAAAAAAAGAGAAGGTTAAGATAAGAATACGAAAATGTTCTTGTATGAGGCACAGTGTTTATGGTTGCCCTTGTTTATTTAGTTTGTGTCCTTTGCTTTTCCAATCCTGACAAAGCAGAGGAGATTCTGCTGCATAATGTCAGAGCTTAAACTTGACTTTGACAGTTGAAAGAACGTATTAACTGAGGGATGCAGGACCAAGCACTAAAGAGGAATTTCCAGCTTCATTTCACACAGCTCTCATAGACTAACATTCCCTTCGGATACAGACAGACAGAAGTTGTGGGTATTCTGGATACACTGCTCCTAATGGATCAACAACTCTGCAGTTTGACCAGGACACTACTGCCAGACAAAGATAAGAAGACATCCTACCAAAGAAACATTTTCATCAAGGATGGAGACACTGGCTGCACACAGAGTGGAGGCAGGCTTATGCTATTAGCTAAAGTTACTGTGTTGACCTGCATCCGTAGCTACACACCAAAGCATGGCAGGAGAACAGCAACTTCACCATCTTTCCAAAATCCACTCCGACACTGATGATAACAATCTGTGTAAAAATCAGTAGAACATCGAATACTTTTAGTGGACATATATTGTTGGTGCACAGGTGCCCCGTTTAATTACACTGTAGCCTGGTTCACAGTAGCGCTCAAGCTGAAAATTGGATCAATTTCAATTTGATTTGCCTTAAGTCACTTACACAGAAAAACATGGAGAAATATGGTCCATGTTTAAAAGTACCAAAATTCCAGTTTACAAGCGAAAAGCGGAAATGAGGTGGCAGAGTCAACGGAAAGGCACCACCATGCTGACCGCTCACAAGTCACATAGTCACACACATAATGGCACATCCCTTGAAGCAGATAATCAGGATTGTAAAGAATAAACAGACTATGACGGAACAAATAATTCACTTTTGATGGAAATCCATCTATAGACTGAGCTCTTGAATCATGAATACAATGAAAAGGTTAGATTCCCAGAAGACATTTTACACACAGCAGCTTGCTCATTCTATTCTCCGGTATTTTCTCCACATGTAATAAACAATGAAGCTCTGGTTTGGCTATTTTTTTTCATCCAAGCCATCTGAGAAGCGGCTAAATAAAATGGAATTCAGCCAGCACTTCTAATGGAAAAGCCAAAATCAATAGATGCCTCATTATGAACCCGCCAGGGGCCCTGAGTTCCCAGCTGTGGATGGAGGGCCTATCCAAATAACCCTGGGCAAATTGCTTACTTTTTCTGCAGCACAGCTGTTGACTTTTTTTTGGAATGGCATGGGGGGTGGGGGTGGTGGGGGGTGGGGTGGGGGTTCTACTGAAAGACATACGGGTATGGATAACAGGAAGAAGCATGTGTTTGCTGAGAGTGATTGCAACAACATGTGTGTAGCATGTGTCTGAAGTCATAGTTGTGGTAAAAGGAGGAAGTAATCCAGATTTGAATGCCTTGTTGACTGAAATGAAGCTCGTGCAGTCGTTTCTTTTACTGTTGGCTCAGACAGAAGGCCAGTTTCAAAAAAGACAACTCATCCACCTGCATTCATCTATAGCCTTGACTACATTCTAATAGACTTAAACCTTGGCTTCAGCAACCCCATCATGACAATCACAAAATCAGCCACTCATACCCTCAAACAAATGACATGACTTCATGTCTGGAAAGGCAACATCTAGTTTTAAAACCTTATTCAACAACCTGAACTCGACCCCAACACATCCCTTCTTTACAAGTTGTTCTAGCTGTCGGACCTGTTTCAGCAGCTATAGCCTCTATCAGGCGGTGTCTTTCTGCCTTTACTTCCATCCAGACTCGGAGACAAGCCTCAAAATTAAATTAAATGATTCATGTACAATCATGTTTATTTGGAAAGCTGCAGAAGTTCACACAGCTTGCTCGCTGTTTTGCGAGTCCTCATTTCCCCAAAAGGTTGAAATATCTTTGAATTAGTGTTTAATTTCTGGGATCATTAAAGTATTTCTATTCTATTCTATTCTATTAAAGGACCCATGGTTAAAAAAGTGAGATCTCCATGTCTCTTTTGATGATAAAGCAGGTGAAGGTGCTATATAAATACTGTGAAAGTATCAAAACTCTCAATACACAGAGAAATACACACAGCCCGTATTCAGAAGTTGTGTCTTTAGACGAGCCGCCAGGACTTCTGTACGGCTGTGATGTCACAACTGTACTATATAGGTTGAAAGTGCGGCTACAGTCGTTAGAGTCATCCGGCTGTAATGACGGTGCAGAGATGCAGAGGGCAGGAAAGGCTGACCAATCAGAGCAGACTGGCTTTTTTTTCTTAAAGAGAAAATGTGTATATTCAGCATTAAAGCATGTAAACATGTTCTAGTAAAACTCCAAAATACAAGTATGAACCTGAAAATGAGCAGAATATGGGAACTTCAAGATGGTTATCTGATACCAGTTATTTCCACAAGACTAAATGGAGTCCTTACTTGAATTATTGAGGCTGTGTAAGATCACTGTAGGCGCTCCAGGACCTGAAAGGAAAAACAAAAGCTTATGACTGTCATCAAAACACTATCCTGTTATTTTGTCATTCTCACTGAATCATCTTGTGTGCCATGCAATGAGTGACCAAAAAATGACCAAGTAAAAACTGTGGCAGTCTTAAACATTGTAAATGCTATTGTTCTGTGTGACAAAATTGTTTCTCTAAAGCAGCTACACAGAGTCGGATGCAGGCAGGCTCCTTGTTTTCTGGACTTGTCTGGTCACCTACCTTACCTCTATCAATCAGGGGTTAAAGGTCACTCACATTGCCTCCCTAATAGCCTCAGACTGTCGAATTCAGTTCTTTTTAACATTTTGTTGTAAAATAATTAGTCAGAGGTCAATAAGATGGTAGGTTAGCTGAATAACTCAGCTGCATTGCTCCCTGGGTAGCCGCACACACACACACACATACACACACACACACACACACACACACACACACACACACACACACACACACACACACACACTCCTCCTGCTCTACTGTCTGTGTCTTTCTGAAACACAAGCTGTAGCTTTCCTCTCTTGGACTTACTGTTGGTTGGCTGCTTCAGCTTTGACCTTTGCATTCATTACTACACTCGCTTGTGTCACACAGAGAAATGGTTTCATTATGTGTATGTACCTAACCCACTTTATGAGTGAAATTAAAGGGCTAGTGCTTCACCTAATGAAAACAGGTGTCAGGACAAACTTGTTGGGGTTACGTGAACTTGGCCCTCAAAAGACAGCAAGCTTTTTCCATCACTTTTATTGCTTGTGGGAAAGGGAACAGCGTTATTGTCCAATAAATCACCACGCCAATGCTTTTGAGCATGAAGCACTCATCTGCTCAAAATAAATTGAAACCACAAACAATATAAAGAGTTACCCTCGATTAAATAAGCTGCATGCTGCCCAATAACGCTACCTCAGAGTAATTATGTACAATAGAGTGGCTAATTGTTCAATTTATGCCTCTCATTTGGAACTGATGAACTGAGATGAATTTAAAACCGAGCATTTGACAACAGGCAAAGCCTGACATCTGCCAGATGATCTCAGAAAGGAAATGCCTGAATAAATTAGGAACATAAAGCACATGAAGATACCCAATTTAAAAGATTTTTTTGATACATACAAGCATTGTGTCATCTACAGTATGAAGATACAACATGTACATTTTCATTGAAATATTTCAAACAATGTTCAAACCTTAGAAATGCGTGATTTTATTCATGATAAGGCTCTGTTACATTTGTTTGCCTGGGAATGTTTCTTCCCATTTGTGCATGTTTAAGTGCAGTGTCTGCTAGAGGCTTCATAAATTGACTTTTTAGACCTCAGATGTTTTAAATTATATTTGAACCAGATGAAGCATTTTAGTCATTAGACGTCTGGATTTAAAGTTATCAGAGAAACAAGCTGAGTAAATGTTAGCAGCAGCTCTGCTCGCAGCCCTTCAGGGATGTCCTTTGTCCAACAAAAAAAACACCAATTTTTAAACGTGAAACTGCGTTATTTACTATTTTTTACCAGTTTGAATGAGCAGGTCGGTTTGTTTGGAGAGGAGGAGACCTCTGCAGCTAAAACCTCCTGAATGATGAACACTGAAGGAATCCTAACCAGGAGAAGCTGACTGCAATGAACACAACTTCACAATGTCACCAAACTGAACCTTTTGTCATTTTTTTTGACTGGTAAAAGGTAAAAGCTGAGGTTATTCAAGTTTAGGGCAGTCCAGTGTGTTTTAATGACTACATGTGTATATCATCTCATCTCATCTCATCTTCAACCGCTATACCGGGTCGGGTCGCGGTGGCAGCAGCTCTAGCAGTACATGTGTATATTAGCTTTATTTATATATGATCGGAGTGAATCATTCACTATGCTCAAAGCGTACAGTACAGTTTCACAAAATCTGAAGCTAAGAATATTGCAACAATGAAATGGCCAGCCCACAGTCCAGATGTTCAGGAAGAACAAGGACATGTCCCTTCTGCTGAGGAGCATTGGGACAAAAGGACCAACCGCTTTGCCATACCTGGACGCTCACCTCAACAGGAAACTGGCAGAATCCACAGAGTTATTCCTCCATGTAAGGCTGACTTTCTTGGCAGATTAATTTAGAACTGTAAAAGTTGATGTTTGTCACTTTTGCTGCTGGTTTTTCATAAATGTGCTTCAATTGCCATTGCAATTTCATGATATTGCCATCTTGCTTGTCTTTATTTTGTTTTCTCTCACTGATATAACACATATATAGTGAGAGTGGTACAGAGGTGCAGAACTGATCAGGGTGGTGTTTCTATATTCCAGACTGTTCTTAGTCCTTCCTAACACATGGTGTCTTTAATTTTTTATTAATTTAAGCTGGTATCCCTTCACTGGAGATGAGTTATGGGAATATCCGAAGACACCAAAACCAGAAACAGCTGATCATTCATGATTAGCAAAGGCATTTTAATATCCCATTCAGTGCATCAGCTCTTTTTTGACTGAGCCAATAATCCCTTCAAGTGATTGTAAAACTTTTTTGCACAACAGAGGAAGTTTCATTGAATTTTGCAATTCCCATACAATTTTTCAAATGCGATACTTCAAAATGCGCTTAAAACATGGGAATGGAAACAGGGCTAACATGAAAGCTAAAGACGCTCTAACTTTACCAGGAAGAGCTTTAAATGAAGATGTTAGAGGGCCTACCTTTACAGCTGAGGATAATGTACTGGTTTGTGGGGCTGATGTCAGCATCGAAGTACAGACAGTGAGCTTTATTTAGCTCGCATGTCAAACACCGCCGTGGGAACAGGCCCACAGTTTTAACACTGAGGAGAGAAGACAATAAATCAGGAAAGTAAGACAAGGGGTAAAACACTTTTTGAGTGAAAGATGGAGGGTAACGCTGGCATTACTTCATCTTCTTAACGTGGTCAAACGACCCCCCTGAAGAGACCAAAACCAACACAACTTGTTGTGGGTTCCTCTATGATAAGTGAACTGACAGAAAATTAATTGTTTAGATCATTTTTACCCCAATATTTTCTGATCCAGAAAACTTAAAGCAGTAAAAAAAAAAAAAGTAGCTGTGTTTCTGAGCATGCTCAGTGATGTCTGCCTGATCCACAGTTACTATGAGAAATCGATAGTCCAGTTGCCAAATGATTTCAGAATAATATATGATGGCTGTATTTATTATAATGAAAGGATAAGTCACCCAGTGCAAAGGTTGTGTTATGTATTTTTGTGTTGAGGTGGTCACATTGGAGCTTTATGGTACAGAGGATATAATATATCAGATATAATATGACTGTAAATCCATTGTACTTATAATGGTGGTAAATGTAATGTGCGTATATTTACTATTACACATTTTTTTTTCAATGAAAGAAATACTGAGCAAACTCAAAAAGTTTCTTTCATAGGCAAGTACTGTATAGCAGCTAGCTCAAAACAAACCTGAAAAGTTGCCTTCTTCGCGGTGAACCCTCGGTGCTGAGAAAATAACTGCAAACAAGAAAAGCAAACAGACATGCCAAATGAAACACTGAACTTTATCATCTCTTTCTCTATGCTGAAGTCATACATTTGATTAGGAAACCACACACTTGTGTACAGTGTGGTATGCACTTCCTAAATGTGACTCATCAGTAGACATAGTTAATAAGAGAAATCTAGTTTATCCATACTGTTTTGACTAAGAGATGCAGACTCACAGGTTGTCGGTGTTCTCATCATAGGCAATGATCTTGGTCACCTCCCAGTTGCCTGATGTCAGATGTCGGACTTCATTTTGATCTGCTCTGAACTGAGAGAATCAAAAGAAGATGAGCATTGGTCATTTGTTTAAACATCTCATCATTTTGCTACTGTATGCTCAGGCCTCTTTGAATGCTGTATATAGGAAACTGTCCGTTCCTGATAAACAGCAGCATCAGCCATTGTGTCAAAGTCTAGGTCTGTAATGATGGCCAATGTGTATGTAGGTGGAAGTAGCATTATTGCTGCAAAACCGGCTGTCCTCATCCACCATTGATGAGATATGTTGTGCACCTAAAGGTGTGTTCAGACTGAACGCAAAGCGAGTTGTAGATATTATGTGACTGCATACAGACGATGCAAGTGATTTACCTTGAACAGCAAACAAATTCTCGAGATATCACAAGATCAAATGAGAATCGCGTTCACATGTTATATGAAAATCCATATTGTCAGACTCCAAGTAATGTGTTTGTGCTACTGGCACTTGAGGGGGACGGGGGAGCGGCGAGCAGAGGGTGATGATCACACAGAGGAGGTGGCTGCTGCGTTTAAAACAACAATGGTGGCTGCTGGAAGGGTTAGCAGAGATGCTGAGATGCTGCAATAGCACGACACTGAAGGCTGTTCGGGATGGAATTTTTCCCTCTTCTCCAAACTGACTTTGGCCAAAGTTTCATATACAGATGGTTCATCCATTCACCTGCTAGGTATGTTTTGAAAGCACCTGCCCTCTATTGACACCTTCTGAGATGGTTCTGTGTAACAAACCATCAGATTGCAAAGAGAAAATGGGTATAGGCAATGCAAACAGAGTTGAAAAAGTACATGCTTGTCCAGGAGCTTTATGACTTAATATGATCTACAGCAACAAGACCTCTTACACACTACCTCCACACAAACAAATACAATCGTTGCTATGGTGCCATGCGTCTTCAGACTAGTGGAAAGAAAACATCAAAAACACACATTAAGGTGTTTATTTTACTACACTTTGTCTGTTTGTGTCTGTAGATTTCTCCTGAATTCAACAATAACAACAATTCAATAGCTAGCATTTTTAAATGTTGCATTCAACTGGGGAAGTTTCATGGTGATATCTGTTATTTAAAATGTAACCCTATTGATCTGTAGTGCCTTACAAAATGTATGGAATTTAATAGTGCATATCTTTAAAGCTAGTTTCCTCTCTAATGTTTTTTTTTCTTACTGAGCCAGAAATCTCCACTTCAGAAGCACTTACATACACACAACCTTCCAGTTTCATTCATTTGACTGTAATAGTTCAGCAAAATGAAACAAGAATTGTGAACCTGGCTTCATCCAAAGTTCACATTACTGTTCTGGAAATATGTGCAAAATTCATAAGGTAATGCCTCGCACATATTTAAACATCCAATTTCACAAAACTCGTAATAAAAAATCTACGTAATAAACTGGGGAAGTTTCATGGTGATATCGTTTAGTTAAAATATTACTCTTTTCACATGTAATGTCTCCCAAAGTTATATGCAGTTACGCTATTATTATTATTAAATCTTTATTTAATCAACAACATTGTATTCCAACAGTATTTCTTTGGATACAGATGGACATGTTTTAGTATCTGTGTTACTGACAACAGGCTAATTTCATTGGACGGACCTATACTGTTGAGGAGGAAAGTATCAGAAATCTCCTGCAAGAAATTTCTTGATTTCGGCAACATCTAAATAATGGTTCAATAACTACAAATAAAGGCTGCTGTTAGTAATGTCTTCAATTTTTTTGCTCAACTATTCAAGAGTATACAGTTGGCTGAACATGACATAAAACAGCTCTATTGCAGCAGCTGTGGCTACATAACATCATCCTTTGGGAGTCAAAACTGTGTACGCCTTATGAACTTAGTATAAGTGCCAATAAACTGGACCTTCACCTGTGTGGTGAACATGGCGATGTGATGAAACTCTCCACGTCCTCCTTGTTTGACCGGGACAGTCAGGAAGAATCTGCTGCCATCTTTGGAGAACACGGGTTCTTGGTTCTGCAGAAAGGAAATATGCAGAAAATCCACAGCATCACTCTCCTTTTTCACAGATCAGCACATTATCTTAAAAGTCTTAGTGTAAAATTGGACAAGACTCACTTTTCTAACCATATCTTTATCTAATTTTTTCTATTTACTGTTGTGAAAAGGCATGGAGCATAATTTTTATATGAATTAATGTCTATTTTGCATTAATCCATAACAGTGGATGAAAACTTAACAGGGAAGGGATATGGGTAGTTAGCCTGATCAGCAGAGAGAAGTGCACTACCTGAAACTACCTACCACAAAGGCCGCTGCCTGGAGGACCTTCAGCCTCTTTACATGGGGCGACTGCTCTAACCACTCAGCCACCAGCCGCCCCCTGTGTCCATTTTTTTACACAGTCTATGATTCTGACATGGTGTATTTAAATATTCCTGCATACTGGGGTCCATAAACAGTGTTGAATGTCATAAATTGGGTCTGACTGTAAAGTAAAGACTCTTGTGGATTCAGTGAGCCCAGTTTTATTCATGCGTGCTGTCGTTAATCTCCATAGTAACCATCATTGTAGTGAGGGCATCTCTTTGAAACTTGCGCTTACTGTATAAAATGAGCTGTTGTGACCTCTAGTATAATCACAGTCTCATTAAACTTTACAAACGCAAACTGCAGACCTAGACCATTCAGAGCAGATGATGAGCAGAGATGGCTTTCCTAGGTAGGTTTCTCATGAACATGAGAACGGACATCATATACTTGCATCATAATTTTCTAAACACACATACACTTTCAACATTGAATAGTCACCTAGCCAAAAGACATTTACTACATTTTTAGGATTAGAAGAACTTGACACACATTGCTGAGCTGCATCTTCATTGACGAATCATCAGGCTCCAGTTGTCAGATGATGTACACCACATCTATGTGACATCTACTGTTGGCCTGCCATCTCCCCCTGAACACCCCCTGTCCTCCACCCTCACTCCACTTAAAAGTGGGGTTGCCTGCTAACTGAGTAGTGTACATTTAGTTCATCAAGTTAAAATTTGTGAAACCCACACTGAATAAATATCTCACTGAGTAACACAAACACGATCTGTCTCAGATGGAGAGAGTTTGACCAGAATGAGCCTTTAGCATTTGGGACAATCTTCAAAATCCATTAGCAAAGGTCTTCTCTCTGCACTGACACAAGCTCACAGTCAGCAAATGAGCATCTCACAGATTAGCACCTTAACAATGAACAGCAGCTCTGCTAGCCAAGATTGTCAAGTGCTTAAATTACCCACTGCTACAGCCAAACATGTACAGCTGCAGGGCTATATGATCAAATCCTGCCAGAAACGTTCTCTTCTCTGCCTCCATCTCTGCCTCCCAAGTAAAAAATAACACACTACAAATCACTAAAGCTGCGAGTAGACTGCACTCTTTCCTTTGGAAGAATGAAAATAAACAGAGCCACTTCTGAATGGAACCTGTGGTATACTGTTGTGTTTTGGCCTTGCTGGCTTTTAATTAATGCCAGGTTATTGAATGACCATGACTCAGTTAACATTACTACACAAAGAGCTTGATGTGTGCTTTCCTGAAGTCCATCTCTAAAAGAAAAGGTTATTTGAATAGTTTCTTATAGTGAGAGCATTATAAAAACCTCAGTATGTGCTGTAATTTTGCAAATTCCTCGGATTGAATGGAAACACTGATTTAAATGGGAGCTGCTTTGATTTGATAACTTGCCATAATACAGCAAAAGCAATTCAATGACTCTAGGGACAGCACAGGTCCCTGCTTCTATCACGTTTTCATCTGCTGAAGAGTGCTACACATCCTGTGTTTGTATCATCATCAGCTGTAGGATTTCGATGATGGATAGAACCTTGTACAGAGTATGAGATGGGTGTTTGTAGAAATAGGAGAATGAAGAGGAACATTGGTAACATGCCTTTATGTTGCATAATTGAAGGATACTTGATCACTGATCAAGTGAAACTACATAACTGGAGCACATGCTTATAGACCATGACACATGAAACGGAGATCACTCTACCTGGTTGGAAAGCCAGAGCTCTGAGCTTTCTTCATGTCTCTGAAAAAGATGTCAGAGCAAAATGTCAGTCTGGAGTTAATTGAGGCGGATCATCAAAGTCTTTACAGGCTTTCTTTTTGGCTCTTGCATTATACTTCTGCCTGCGCAGAGTTTTTCAAATGGTGAACAAAAGAGCAGTATTGTAGATGCAGCATAATCACATTCTCAGATTTTTTCCTTTTACGTCAGCAGAATATTTGCAAAGTGTTATATTTTTACAAAAAAAAAAAAATGGAATAACTCTTCAGTGGCATATTTTCTACAGAGAATCATCCGTCACACAACGAACCCCTTATTTTGTAGTTTATTCAAACACCCCACTGGGGACACCATTCCCAGTCCTAGCCATCGTTTCAGGACCAATGTGCATGAGCAGGAACCAGAGTGTTGGCAGAGCAGGCCGGGCGCTGCGTCCAGGACTGAGCTAAGCTGCCTTGCCTCTTGGCATGTTTGTTTGTGCAAATCACACCAAATCAGAAACCACAGAACTGGAGAGAGGCCTGTGCATCACACAGTTCAACGGCAGGGTGAACACTGCTCTGTGTCGTACAATCATGGAGAGAGTATGGAAGGACTTTAATCTAGCAGATGTGCTGCAATTTCATCAATGTTTTCCTCAAAAAAGTGTTAGTTTAACAGATAAGATCATTCCAGAAAGTGGCACAGAGACGTTCATCTGTATGTTCTCCTAATCAAGAGATTCAGTGACTTGGTACGACTCACAGGGCTTGTTGGAGATGGACTAGTAACAAGTCTGGACCATGTTCATGTTCATGCTGCTCAGACACAATAACTCTCTGAAGCTGTTTCTATTGTCTCTGTAATTACTCCCCCTGGCACTGAGTTTTCAGAACTGTACACTACTGATCATTTGCTAAACTCACACACGATTGTCCAATCATAGCTTAGCAACAGTAACTACGTAGAGCAAGTGTGTCTGAGATTTATTTATATAGGCTATACAGTTGAGGAGTGGACCATACTGGAAAAATGTGGTTTTTTTTTATTTTTAAGTTTAACTTTAGTCCGAACTAAAGACATGATGATAACTAGCCTGACTCACAAATGTGATTTAGGAATCAAACTCGTAACATAGCACTAAGCGACGGACAAACGCTAACAGACTACAGTGTGCAGAGATGAGTGACGGGCAAATGAGGCTTCATTATAACCAGTGACACACATTATTCTCAAAGTGACTCAGATCAGTATTATCAGATGAACATGAGTGATGTAGTGATGGGCAAGTGAGGCTTCATGAAGCTATATAAAACCCAAAGTTATGGGTTATTAGTTATATATGAGCCCACTAGATGGTGTTCTTTGTTCAACATAGGGTTGAAAACACACTGACTCAACATTCATTGAGCTCCATCTAGTTGGCTCACAAAATAAATAAAATGGTTCATGAAGCCACATCTGCCCATCACTAACAGAAAGTTCCACATCAGCTGTAGCCATCTTGGGTGTATCTGAAGATGACTCAAAGGCACTCCGCTTTATTAAGCTAGGTTAATGCTTTCTGTAGGAAGGAATGTAATGGAATTAATGGCGGGTTTAAGTGCTCAAGATTATCTCTGTAACTGCTGTGCTTGAAAGGTTAATGAGTGTCTCACAAAAATACTACAGATACCTGTAGTTTCTATCTGACATGAATAATAGATGCCACTATTCTTACTCGGATCCTCTTGAACTCACAACAGAAAAGCAGATAACAAACACTTAGTGGATATAAAGAGGAAAATTATTTGCAATGACAAGTGCTCATGAAAAAGTCAAGTAAACGTGCTGAAAAGAAACACTAAACAGTAAAGTGCTGAAAGCAAACACTAAACAGGAGTGTTACCTTGGAAATCAAATAATAAGTCAAGACTGCTACTAGGCTTCATCAAATATACACCTTGCAAAGAACACTCCACTAAAGCCAACCACATGGGAATATGGAAGTGATCAAATGGAATCCAAGGGGACTGACTGTCTAGGGGGGTCTGGATGGGGGGCCGTCCACACGAACGTGGGTATTTTTAAAAACCGTGTGTTTCTCTGCGCGGTTTGGCCTTTCATCCACACGTAACTGCAGTTGTGGGCTCCTGAAACCAGATTTTTTTGTAACCGGAGTCCAGGGTGAACTTTTCTTTGAACAGTCCGGTTTCAGCAGTCATGTATGGAAAGGAAAGCCGAGGAAAACCGCAATTTCTTGTCGACATTGTTTGACGTCACACTGTGCGACGGTAAACAGTAAATTGTATCCATGGAGAGTTGTGGAGCACTCTAGATGTGATTAGCTGACGGAGGCGGATTCATGTGGGCGAAGATATTTTTTATCACACCAGTGGTGTGGACAGGAATTTCTTTTTAACCGAAGACCATAAAAGTTTGGTTTCAAAAATACCCGTGTTCGTGTGGACTAGGCTTCACATTTTTAGAACAAACATGGTATCAAGAGTGAAAAAACTGCCATATATTTTTTAATAATACCACACTAAGGCCATATGATCAGATTTAAATAATCTAATTGAAATGAGGGAATCACAGATACTGCTTTTAATTCACATAATTGAAATTGAAAGCTCATTCTGTATATATATATATATATATATATATATATATATATATATATATAAATATATATACAGAATTGAAATTGTTATACTTTGCTAAGGTAAACATAAAATCTGTTTTTCTACCCAAGGCCACCCACACCCACACACACACATAAACACACACACCGTGACACAGGCTCCAGTGGTGGTGTCACACACAGTGAGGATGGAGATGTTCTGAGCCCGGTTCAACCACCTCACAGATGTTTTGGTCTTGCTGATCCACCTCACCATGGTAACATAATGTTCCCTATGGAAAACAGCAGAATGACACTGGTTATTTCAAGTTCTATAATTATCTGTACACTGTCAAGGATGGAGGATTGTTAGAGAAGCCTGATCATAACACATTTTTTAATCTAATCAAAAAAATAAAATGTGCACAAACAGACAATTACATATTTTTGATCATCTGAAGGTTAGTTTTTGTTATGAATAAGATGATGTGACCACAGCATATCTTTTCCATGTGTGTGCCACAGGTGAAATTCAATGAGCAGTTAAGAAAAAAAGAACATCAGAGAAGATCAGGTGGTAATTAAAACCAAGGATTCAGTTTAATTGCCTAGCTGCCTGGTCCTAACAACTCCACCAAAAGACTTCAATGTGACGTTTCTTTTGTCACATCTCTTCTACACAGTCATGTCATGGTGGTACTAGAAGTGTCTTTTTGTTTTGTGTAGCTGATTCGACTGTTGTCAGACGATTTAAAATCAGTTGTTTTTACAACCATAAATATGAGGCAGTATGGCCCTACTATAAATCCTAATTGGATCAGTAGACTTGTATCATCTATTCTAATGGTAAGCTGTATCACCTATCTGCATTGCTCTCATGTGCTCGATCCCAGCACTATAAGATGACGTAGTATTAAGAGCGAAGTATGCCTACAACTTACCATGTAGTTTTGATGTTTACACCCATATAGTTTTAATGTCTGAATCAAACCCTGCCGTTTTCATATTGCTATTTTGTGATTAGCAATGATTTGTACCCAGGTGGATGATTTAATCAAACATCATAATATGCACCAAGGGGTTCTGAATGAGCCCCTGCTAAAGCGACTTCCTGGTTGATCCAATACTGAAGTGCCAAAAACTGCAGTTTTTGGCACTTCAGTATTAGGGGCAGTTTGCACAATAGAGCAGTTTCTCATTAACCCCCATGTTTTCACAGCATAATTAAACCAATTTAAGGCCTGGTACAAAAAACATTCTAGTCTGTATGTTTAGGTCATATCTCCATGACAATACGGAGAGTGATGATTTTTTTCTGTACCAGGCTAGTTTTTATTTTAATGGAGGTTAAAGTTTATGAACAATTAGGGGTGCTGCCTCTTGAGTGACAGCTAGCCCCTGGCCCTCACTTCTCCTCACAGGTATATGTCAGACAGAAGGGGGGCGGGGGGCAGAGTGGTCCAACACTGAGTCCAGGACAATAAAATACATTTATACAGTACATATGATGCAAGAAGACAGAGAAATAATTGGTTATGTTAACATAGGGTAGATTTAGATACATAATGTCAAAAGAGAGTCATCAACAACCATTGGATTGAGTTCTGCATTCATTGTGAACTAATGAAACAATATGGGTGTTTTGCCTCACCACACACATGCAGTCTGGGATTTGTTGCTTATAGTTTGTCCTTCAGTTTGTTAGCTATCCTCATTGAAAGCAAAAGTTAAGTAACTGCAATGCAGGGGGCACAGCAAGCTAAAGCAAACAATACAGTATGTCCAAATTAAGGGTCTAGAGTGTCTAATGAGCAAAATTCATCTAAAGTTTTAAATGTCAAATGTTTCATGCAAAAGTTTGACAAAAAAATGCAGCTCCTCTCACCGTAGCTTGAGTGTCTCTGGAGGCATGAGCTCCAGTGTGTGCGTCGGCCCGTAAAGATTGACTACGTAGAGCTTCACCGCCGGGTTGGGTTGGCCAGCCTGCATGCAGAAGCAACATTCTAGACTCAAATCATCAAATACTTTATACAACACCATGATGCACAATGATGAAGTCATTGGGACTGAATAATTAATCAAGAACTCTTTCAAATAAACATAGAGTTAGACAGTTACACATGGGCTGTTAGTATTGTCAGACTAAAGTCGTACTATTTTCAGACTAAAGTTGTGGTATTTAAACTATACAATGCATCCCTAGGAGAGTCTGTCACCCCCTCTCTGTAATATGGACTGAATCATAAACAATCTGTTCTTTGCACATTTTCACGATACTTTGCACATTATTACAGTACTTTTGATCTGTATATATTACTGTTGTAAATTCTATATTTTATATATATATATTTATATACTGTTACTACTATACTATTTTGTACAAATATACTTATGTTATCTGTATAATATTGTGTTTTTAAATATGTTGTTTGTATAGCTGGAGTTTGTGACAAAAACAATTTCCCCCTGGGATCATTAAAGTATTTCGGATTCTGATTGATTCTGATTATGCACACACTATTAGGAGTTTCGTCTGACAAACTCAACAGCAGACAGGTAAATTACAATAGTAACGAATAGCCATTTGCATTCTGTCATTATTCTGATTTGAACTTTGGTCTGCCTGCAAATCCACGAGAAAGCTTTTTTCAGACATTATACCACTGTTGGGGTCTGGGTTGTCTGACGTTAGATGAAATTTGGGATTTTAGTTCAGGATTCTGACTAGATAGCCATATAGAAAGATCTACAGACAGAACAACAGGCTCTCAATCAAAGATGGGCCAAGCTTTTGTAGCTATTCTGTTCAAGTGAGGCTGCTGTCAGTGGGGAGCATTGTCTCCTGTCCCTTCACAATGCACAGCCTCCATGTATGACTGATCACTAGTAGACAGTGGCAGCTCCACACACACTCTGTTTTTCTTTTTAGCTTGCTGAAAACTGTGTTGGAAATGTAAAACTGATATTAAATTGTGAGGAGTAATGGGAAAAAATAAACCACCAGCATATCAGTGCATAAGTATTGTAGTTAATGCAATACTCTGAGTTTTAAAAACCAATTTAGTAAAGAACAGGTTATACTTTATCCTGGCCTTGTTCAGGTGTATTTGCCTTTGGATTATTTTTTGAACATGATTTGTTGGAAGTCAACTGGGTATGCAAAAAGAGTCTAAAAACTCAAAACAGGCCTGTATAATAAACTTAAAAAAGCACAGCAGCACAAAGTTAGTACAGTTTCATTCAATTTCATAGTACCTGACAAGCGGTCTGCAGATGGAAATACAGTAGCAGTTAAATCTGGTACAATGCAGCTCTTCTCTTTGTATGAACAGTTTATAAATGGTCTCTGACAGATATGTGTAATAAACTTAACTTTTGAGAAATACTTTTTAAGCATTCTTTTCTGAAATTGTGATGAGAAAATCGTAAAAAAAAAAAAAAAGTCAATGTCAATAATCTCGCTTCGTATAAGACTTGAGGCAAAGGGAGCAGCTAGCCTGGCTCGGTCCAAAGAGAAAAAAAATCTTCTAATAACTCTAATGTAGGTCGTTAAAGCAAGGTGTCCGTCTGACAGTGAACTGCCACATTCTTTCATGTTTCCCCAGGGATGCACAGTGCAGGCAAGGCAGGAGCCTGCCTCAGCTTGGTGCTGCCTGCCAAAGCAGCAGAAGCCGGTGTCGTGGCCTTGCCAGGTCAAAGACATTACCCGCCGACAAGTCAACATGCGTATGTCCCAAAATGGTGAACGAAAATGACAACACATATCTTTTTCTTCATATTTGCCTGGCTGGAAGCATCGCTAATGTACCCACTGTGTAAACTGTGCAGTGATATAGTAGCATGTGTGTCTTCTGATCAAAATTTACCTTGGGGTATGGGTATTGCTTCCCTTTGGGGTATGTCATGCCGGTGAAGCGAGGTAAAGCCATGTTGGGCACCAGACTGTCATTAAGGACCAGGAAGGCCAACCGCTCGCCGTCAGGTGACCACCAGTGTGCCACATGGGTCTGAAGGATCTCCTCTGTTTGGAAGTAGGCACAGGATGAGCGATATTCTTTTATCAAATTAATCTTGCAATTTAAGGATCAAAAAGAAGACTCAACATATGATTTGTCATTATACATTTACAGCTAGTTTGACTCTGTGTAAAATTTTGATGAGATTATAGCATTTTTGACACTACTAAGTTAGTAATGTTTAACTTTTACTTTACTTGTGAAGCCAACACAGATTGTGCAAATTCTGGTAGGGTGAATGCTTGCTGTTTATTGGAGGGGATTATTACTAGTATTATTAGTCACCGGAGCCACCCCCTCTGAGCTTTTTTTGGCTCTTCAGGAACCAACAGTATGGGTTTCAGCTTCAGCTGTGTACACTGTACATTAGTGATGTCCAAATGAAGCTTCATGAAGCATTTTCATTATCTTCTGAGTCCACTAGATGGAGCTCTCTGTTCAACAAAGGTTTGAAAACACACTGAATCACAGTTCATTGAGCCCTTTTCTTTAAACAAAGAGCTCCATCTAGTGGACTCAACAAATACAACTAATGCTAGTCACTAGTGAATGCATATCAGGGTTGTTGTTTTTTTAGCATACACACTAATGCTTCATGAAGCTTCATTTGGACATTACTACATGTCACTCATCATTCATCTTATAATACTAATCTGGGTCACTTTGGGAATAATGTAGGTTACTGCTTATATCTACTGGAATATAAGTGATAATAAATCTGCAAATATATTCTAAATTAGAAATTGCAGTCGTATGTAGTCCTTCATGGTTATATACAAACGCATTCTTCTAATACAGACAGAGAACCAAACACACTAAAGTGGATAAAAAGAGCTAACATGACAAAAGAGGTATTACAAGTTCGAATTTTGAGGACAAGCTTCACTACATTATTATATTTCACAAATATAATTAAGAATAAAAGAAAGAGACAAAACAATAGTCAAGTGTGGTCCCTTGCCTTTTTTTTATAAGATTTACAGAATATTCTTTTCTCCTGAGAGATAGGCTGAAGTTGCTAAGTGATGCAGTGTGTGTTTACTTAAAGCACACAATACGACTCCTCATCCAGTGGGGAGATATCTGCACTAAAACAAACATTATGAATATTTAATCAGTGCCTTTTTATAAGGTAATGTTTCTGAACACAGGCATTTACAGTTTAATAAGACAGTCTGCCAACACTTCAAAATCTAAGAGAGATGTTATGATCTGTATCTTCAAAATGTTTAAAACCCACTGTGGTAATGCATATTCTCAACATGTCATTATCTGATATCAAGTTCCTGTTTGTCAGTAGTTGTTTTCAGACTTGAGACACTTTTTTGTTCCAAGAACAAAGCTCACTTTTTATTGTGTCCAGACCGCTAGAACTAGGTATGATCTTAAGGCCTCTACACATGATATGCGGTAAAAACGCTTTGCGCTGGCTGTTCCATTAATTTCCTATGGAGGAGTTTGCAGCGCCCAAGGTAGAGGCGAGCACCACTCAGATTTGCCTCTCTGCCGCTGCGCTCAAAGTTCAAATCAGTTGAAATTTGCAGGCAACCCGAGAGCAACAACATGCTGACTAGAAAGATGAAGGGAAAAACGCATTGTGTGTCCAAGTTTCCCAAACTATTAAACGTTACATTAAAGTCGTTTCACGATCTGGGCAGAAAAAGTAATGCTTGGAGGTTTATAAGCATCACACCAGGTTGTTTTAATACTAACATTGATTTAGCTATTTACTGGGTCTCTGCGCCCAACCTTGCGGTAAGCCCAGCTCTAAAAATGTATCATGTGAAGGCCCCTTTAGTACTAATGCCAAAAACACACCAAGCAGTGGCAAAGTGCTGCTCAAAGCGATAATTACATTCTTCTACAGGGGGGACGCATGTTATTATGTTTCAAGCAGGAAGAAAGTCTTGAAAACATAGGTCAACATGTCACACAAGTCACAAAATAGATGGACAAATCGACTGACCATTATGTCTCATCAAAAAATATATAAAAAAAACAAAAGAATCTACAGAAGCAATTCCTCTCAACTTGCTACCTAAAGGCATCCACAACACAGCTTTATCAACTACCAGCCGGCTTGCGTCACTTCAGCGTTCCTATTGGCGGTGTGAATGCAAACAGAAGAAAAGCCATTGAAGGTATGTAGGCTCTGGGGAGAGAGACGTGTTGAGATTCTCGGGTATGGTTTCCTCAAACACCTACCAGGAAAAAACCAGACTAGTTTTGCCTTTAGAATGAATGAAACGTAAGACAACAAGATGATATGTACCTTCATACAGCCAGTCAGCAATCCCATTGAAGATGATCCCTTCCTTCCCTGAGGATGTTAGCCTAAGGGAGTTACTCTTGACATCTGACTGGTAGTAGATGTTATTTTCAAATATATAGATCTGTAGAGAAAAAGCACACACTTAAATGTGAAATCCTCTCTCACCAGAACACTGGTGCATGGCTGTAAAAGTTTCAAGTATGTGCAAGATTTCAGGCTTCACAACTTGAGCACACATCCACTGGATTAACAACTATTTTATTAAATACACACAGTATCTGCTCAAGCATCCAAACTATTATTTTAGGATTAAAGGTGCAAGGCAGTATCGGTAAGCCATCAAGTGATTAACTATAATGTGCTGTAGAATGAATCTGTGGAAGTAAACCTGTTGAATATGTGTTGCAAAGTGATGCCCATAGACCGATATTAAAGATGGACGTAGCTTCCGGGTCGGAAAATAAAACCACAGCAGAAGTGCCTTAAACCTGCATTATTTCTAATGTCCAGCAGGGGGCTTCACTTGTTGTAAAAACAAGTTAGTTTGTATAGAAGTCAATTGGAAAATTACCTTATTCAAAAATTCATTAGCAAAGGATCTCTATCTGCACTGACACAACCTCACAGTCAGCAGGACCGCCTGCATTAGGAAGACATTGAGATGTCATCAGTCTAGAAAGCAGTCTAGAAATTACTATTAATTACTATTAATTAATTATTAGAGACAGCACACTCCAAGAAGTGTATAATGGAAGGACACATTACTTCAACTGTGGAGTGAGTATATCAGCCATTAGAAGAAGAAGGTTCCCAGCCTAGTCACCTATGGACTGAGCTACTGCCACCCAAAGATTGTATTGCTTTAGGTTAAATTAAATCATAGACATGTTTGAAAGAGCTGTATCTGGGAAAAAGGAATTCAGATATATTTTTTCTTTATATGTAACCAACTACAAAGACAGTTATTGGGATGTATTTTATTATCTCTAGATGGCATTGCTTTCAGACAAAACAGTACAAAAAAATCTTAAGTGATTTCCTTTCCAGCTATATTAGAACATGTCTTAATTAGAACTAGTGTTGCCCTCATCACTACAAATGTAATATGGAAAAATGTTACTCTTTCTTATGGTCACAAATGACAATCACAGAGTCAACACTCAGAAACTAAACAGATTCAATGTGAATTCCACTCTCCAGTATCTCTATCCATGCATCATAATTCTGCTGAGAAAGCTCTTTTTAACTCCAGAAGGTCCCTGAGAATCATTATGTTTCTAAGTTTTCTTCTGTATCAAAGTGAAGCAGTGATAGTTGTCCTTACATCCATGTAGATTTTACAAACAGGAACTGCTAATAGCTAATTCGGCACACTCAAGTTGTAGTCCAGAATACTACTCAGTGAATCCAAGGCAACATTATAATTCCTGTTTGCACTGCAGTGCATTTGATTCAATCTTGTCTGGGGTCTTGTTTTGTCATAGTGCGATATGCTAAAAAAAAACCTCTGATATGCATTCACTGGTGATGTCCAAATGAAGCAATAGTTGTATTTGTTGAGTCGACTAGATGGAGCTCTTGGTTTAAAGTAAAGGGCTCAATGAATGGTGATTCAGTGTGTTTTCAACCCTTTGTTGAACAGAGAGCTCCATCTAGTGGACTCAGAAAATGAGGAAAATGCTTCATGGAGCTTAATGTAGACATCACTAGCATTCACACTTGATCAAAGAAATTCAAATGACACCTAATTAGAAAACTTGCAACTTGTTCTTATGTGTGTCCAGTGCATTACATCCCTAATATACGTGCATTCCAAATGTAACTTCCTGGCATCATAATGAGGATACAAAAAAATCCCAAAGTACTGTTCTGAGGCTCACTTACAGACTTACACAAAATGCACATTATGTCATTGTTTTCAAAGATGCACTTCTTGCTAATACTGCTGTGCATCCCACATGGAAGGCTTCCCGTTGTCTAGCTCTCACCTCCTTATCGCCATAATGACTTCCTAATGGAATCCGGTTTGATTTATGCTCAAATATTACATGCTGAAATGTGCAAATATGGACAAAACAGCTCTACTATGCTTTAGCCTTTTAGCTTTCAACAAAACCTCCACATCTGTCTATGTGTAGATAAATATAAAAAGGTATGATGGGAGAAAATTTGCATCTAATTATGTTCCTAAATTCAACCTGGCTGAGCACATTATGAGTAGAGCGGGGAATTCTGAATTAGAGGCGCATGGCACTAAAACTACTTTTTTGTGTCCTCACAGTTCAAATACACATGATAAAAACGAAAGCACACACATGTTATCCGAGAAACAAAGATACATTTTTATTGTGTTAGCTTCACAGTCACAGAGCCTCAAATTACAATTTTATTTTGCTATAGAAGTATATAAAGATAAAGACTGTTGGACTCAAGTTGAAGTCCAAGGCTACATTATAAACTATTGATTTTCTGCCCTTGCCTTTAACTACATAATGAAAGGAAAGCAAGCTCATGTGTGCTATCTGCAGATCCAATGTGTTGTTATTACTTGTCTTGAACAACTACAAGCAATCATCAATGAAAATGTGTTTTTTATTATTGTAACCGTCAAACTTGTATCTTCAAAAACTTGTTACTGTAAGCTTAAGCGGGTACGAGGCATGACTAAGTAAGAAAAATATGATATGCAAGTTAAATCTTCACTAACCCTAACATGCTATAAAGCTAATGCAGGCGGGAGTGTACCTATGTTCCCTGCTTTGTGTGTGCCTGGGGAACAGTGGACCTTTTTTTTTAAAAAAAGTAGTCTGATGCCCCACGGTTTACAGAAAGGGTCCCATGTTCCCCGGTCTGTTATTTTTTCCCCAATCAGTACCGAATTCCCCGGCAAATCGGGTACCTGACTAATTAAAAGCCCTTGCCTTTTCCCACATGTTCCAAATCATCCTTCAGTGTCATAAGGACATATGACATAACTCTGTCATAATCTTTACTCTGTCACAAAATTTAACGGCATCAAAAAACAGGAGGTTAATTTGTGGCTGTAGAGGCAGACAGTGTCCTCTGTCATCTCTGCACCGTCACGCTGTGAGAGACTGTGCTGCTCCTCTCAGCTGGCTCCCCGCAATGCTCTTTAAATCCTTTAAAAAGCACAAAACTGAACCGATGCATAACTGGAACACCGAGTCCATCCAATAGTTCAGCGAGTGGATGAGAGTAATAGGTAATAATAACCGCTCAACGGAGGAGGATAAGGAAAATAGAGAGAGTGTGAGGTGCTTTTGTCTGCAGGTGACTCACACTAACACAAACCTGTCTTAAATGTATATATGTACGTTAATGGCACCAAATGAATTTCGTTTGTTTGTAATATTAAGAATATAGATATATACTGTAATTTCCATGATGCTATGTTTTTTTTACTTTTTAAGAGTATTCGAATACTCTTTTGTCAGGTAATGCAAGTAATCGAATATTGAAATTACTTAAAAGGCCCATCCCTACTATGTACACACTAACATTACCCCCTAACCCTGCCCCTCATCCTAACCGTAACCATTACCTCTAGCCTTAACAAAATGCTGAATTAAATCCACGAAGGCAGAGGCTTATGCTACCGGGGAACATAGAACCCTGGGAACATAGGGATGACCTCATGCAGGCAGAGTAAGGTGGTGTTGAGTAGCAGGGTGAAGCTGTAGAATGAAATTTTCAGCATGTTCTCACCAGTTGTTGGCCTTGCACTCCCCAGGCAGCATACTGCAGGACCGAGTTCACCACCTCAGGAGGGTCAAGCTCCCAAACCTCCCTAAAACAAAGAAAACAGGCAATGTCATCACAACTGGTGGTGGTCATTGGCCACTTGGAAGACCATAAAATTGTTTTCACAACAGTCATGAAATCCAAAGTTTCAAGCAAAAATGCAAGAAATAAAAATGGTTTTAGTTTGTGAAATATATGAATTTAATTTTAAACTATTTTTTATAGTAAATTTAAAATGTTTGAGTTTTGGGACAAAACAAGACATTTAATTTGGTTTTAGGGCATTTTTTACAGTTTTGTGATGTTTTATAAACTAAACGATTAACCAAAAAAATAAGACAGACAACTAGATCCTGTAGTATAAACATAGCATTGTTTTTGATACTAGCTTAGTCCACATATTTATCACACCACAGTGAGAACTGTCCTGTCTCTGGGTTTTCCGTCTTATGAATTTCATGTTTTATTTTGAAAAGTAACTCTCCACTCGTTTCAGGTCACTTGCCCTTCCTCTTGTGTCACCGGTCTTCCCCCCTGATCCATGATTGTTTCCACCTGTGTTTCCCTCCCTCATGTGTATATAGTCTGTGTCTTCCCCTGTCTCGTTCGTCTCGTCGAATATGTCCAGCCCCGATCCACAGCCTTGTCCCAGTGAGTATCGCCATGCTGCTTTTCTGTTTTCCTCTGATGAAGAGTGATTTTGATTTTGATTGCATTTTTGTCAGCTTTGTTTTTTCGAGTAGCTAATTTTATAGTCCCTTTGTTTTCCTCCTGTTCGGAGTGACTTTGTTTTGTAGTTTCACTAGTTCAGTGCAGCTTAAGTTTGGTTTTCAGCCTTTTGTGAGCTGAAGTTTCAGAATAAAAGCCAGCATAACCTGTTCACCTTCGCATGCCCAGGCTTGACAATATTAAAGGAAAACCCTTGATATTTACGACACCAGTGACCGTTAAGTGAACTGCAGTCAGCATCAAAACTCACAAGCACGAACCAGTATCAACCGACCAGTGAGACTGATCTCCTGATTGGCCTGAATCATGTTGAGAGAAAGTTGTAAAATGAAAGGATAATCTAAGGATAATGCTTGCTTTTTGTTTGCAAATCACATCGTCATCCAACGCTTCCAAGCATCCAACGCAGATTCATGCCATGCAGCTGAGCCACAGCTAGCTGGCCAACCTTAGCTTTGGTTACGGTGAGCTAACATTAGTTTGCAAGCCAGTTAAGGTTAGCCTTACTTACTTAGCTACGCTGCATGGATCTCGCACTTTCACTTTTGAGAGTTTTTTCTGTTTATTCAACAGAAAAAAATGTTTGCTCATTTTGTAAGGGAGTCTCACAACACGTGCGGTTTATGTTCCAGCAGATCTGGTCAAATTTTACATGTAACAGCCTGCTTCAGAGGTCAAAGGATCAAGGGAGTTTAGAAGCAGAGGACGACGACAGACAGCGCCAAAGCACATGCCCAGTTTCCTGTTTGGCATGAGGGGTTTCTGATATATCAGACAGGCATTAAGGGTGTCATCACAAGTAGTATCCCCTTCTTGATGACCAGGCATACATGACAATACACTGCCTTTGGATTTTCCTTAAACATTTGTCTTGAGTCCTTTACATACTCCGCGGGCTGTTAGAGATGACTGAGAAAGTTGGGGAAGGACTCATAGGCTATCATTGGAACCCATTTGTGTGTTCTGTACACACAGGACCTTGAAAATGATAAGGTGCAGTTACTGGGAATTACTCACATTTGGCCCAGATTTGATGTGCCTTGTTTTAGCATGATTGCCCCCCCTCTCTCCTCCCCCATGGCCAAGGCCTGGCCTGTACTCGCATTACTTCAAAATATCTGGGCCACAGCGTAATTGCTTCTTGCTTATAGGTAATCACCCCTCAGAGTTTTTGTTTTGTCTGGTATTATCTTGTCATGGGTTGTGCGTGTGTTGCTACCTGTTACCTGCCTGTGTGGGAAATGCTGGTTACATTGCTCTGGCAGGGGAGAACGTTGAAGGGAACAAATGTGTACATCAACGAACATTTGACAAAGAAAAACTCTGATTCCTGAAACTCTGAGGCCTGTTTCCTGAAAAACCAAACAAAATTGTAAAATATTCATAAAATTAAAAGGACACCAGAGGAAGCAAAGGTGCTGGCAATCAGAGACATCTCAGAATTGGATAAATACATGTGGCGACAATTCAACTATTTACTGTTTATTGTTTACTGTTACGGCTGTTATTATTCCTCACTCCTGTATTTAGGTGTCCACCTTGCCTTTCTTCAAATGGAATCCCAGGAAAAGACAAATACCAGACAAGCACAGTTACAATTCCAGCTAGAAGGGAAAAGGCTGGAAATTGAAGCTGACAAAGCTGTAAGGCTGCATCAGCTGGAGCTCGAGTCGCAGAAGGGTGCATCAACCGATGCACAGATGTCTCACCCTTCAACCACTTCACCTCGAATTCCTTTTGATATTACTAAGCACATTCCATAAGTACCTCTATTTCGCGAGACTGAAGTGGATTCATAATTTGGTGGGTGCGAACATCTTGCCTCTGTTTTACAGTGACCCACTGAAGTATGGCCTCTTCTACTTTAGTGCAAAATTCATAGGAAAGCCCAAGATGCTGTAGTTGCACTCCCGCTGGACGACAGTTTACAGTTTAATTCTGTTAAAGCCGCAATTTTTAAGCCAATTTGAAAGGTAAAAGGGGTAGGGGTTTATAGAACTTGGCTTTAACCTACCCCATTTCAGTTATATGAGCTTGATGTATACCGAAATAAATAAATCCATTCATTCAGATGCAAAACTGTTAAAATCTTTATGTGCCAGTTTTCCATTGTGTTATAACATGCTGTGTGTTATTATCTCTTGGTCCAAAAAGACAAAGAGACACATGAGCACTAGTTAGCAACAGACACCAACTGCATCAACACAGAGATGACCATTGTGTCATTCATTCTGGGAAACCACTCCATGGAATGAATATCAAAGTTTCCTAAAATTACACTTATGTCTGAAAAAGCAAACCCAATCGGCCATATAAAGTGTTTATCCTCTCCAATCAGTAGTAGGAAGCCTGTCTGTCACTGTGATGGAATTGGCAGGGGGATTGCATCATTTCATGCCTGGGATCAGCACACTCAGCAATTCTGACCCTTTGTGCACACTTTGTCCACCTGTTAAGCAGCAGGATGCTACCCAACCTTTATCTATTGATAGTCTTCAATATTGATCACTGAACATACATTTTACATTGCTGAAGGTTTTAGTTTATCAGCCTCATGACCTAGAACCCTCATCATGACTACTCATAACCCTTGGCTACAGTAGTATTGTCCTTTACTTTGAAATGTATTATACATTTGTAATCCTGCTAATAGTCCCCATTTGTACTAAATGCATCTGTATTCTGGTTACATATTTCTTTCAGTAACTTTAATGGAATAGTTACCCTGTTTTTGTATCCTAATTACATATCGCCATTCGGTGTATTCTGTTACTCCCCAGGCCTGTATGGAACACTACCATTTTGCACAGATTCATCCACCAAATGTATATTTTAAAAGTGTAGCCAATATATGGCCCCTGCAAGGAGACAATTTGGGGATAACAATACTTTCATTGCACTTAGTCTTTGCTGATAATATCTGTGTTGTCATTTTTGCAAAGCAGGGTGGCTCACAGCAAGTTTTCTCCCTGATGACAAGGGCTTTTTTTGCCCCACACCAGTGGCGGGCCGTGCATTTCAGACCTGCGCCTGCAGCGATGCCCTACCAGACTTAATCCACCTCTTAAAACCATAATTATGATGCCATGGCTCTACACATTATGCATTTAGACCAAAACACAGTACAACTGGACGTTGCATCACCTTAACATATAGTCAAGTACAACAGAGTTATATTACTCTGAGTTTGATTCACTCCACCAACAGTATGAGCTTTAACAAGTTTGTTCACAAAACAGCGCAGAGCCACTGTCAAATCAATTCAATCAACCAACCAATCAAGTCGCAGCCGAAGCAGCGTCACAGAAACATTTGTTAATATATATTTTAACAATAATATTAACTCAGCAAAATAAAGAAAGCTGCAAAAGTCCCCAACTCAAATACAAAAATAACTCAACTATAAGCTATACTGTAACATTCATTTGCTCCATGTATTCTACCACGGGCTCACGCGCCATTATATATCACACAAAGGCATCATTTCAGAAATAAATAAAAGGCTTTTAAGGTATAATACAAAGTTGTATAAAGTCCACCAACACTACAGCGATGAGCTTTAACAAGTCTGTTCACCAAACAGCGCATCATCACACACAAACCCGCAGTGTCATAGAAACATGTTTGACGCACACACACACACAGTTCACTGAAAAATAAACAATTTACAGAATATTTGCCAATTTAGGTTTTTAATATTTATTTAACATTACTAAATAAAATGGGGAAAAGGCATACAAATCTAATAAAACATAAAGTGCTTTGTACTCACTCAGATCAAGTGTGTTTGAATAATGCTGAGTCAGGCTAGCTCTCTTTACAGTGTCTAGCTTATCTTGAAAAGTTTTTCTAGAGAATGGCGTTGTAATTAAATCTGCGATCAAATCGTTATCTTCACCTCCTTCAGCCAGGGTGGGTTGAATAAACTAAAACAACTTGTCGCGCTACACAAATTAGAAATGTCCTTATTTCCCGTTTATCACATTGACATTTGTGCCCAGGTCTGCTTTGCATAGCTCTGCATAGCTCTGCCTCTCTCTAGCGCGTATCCAATCAAAAGACGTGCACGCGATGACGCTGTAGGCCTGCTAGCAGGCGCCAGTGAACCCAACTTGACGCTGATTGGTTAATGCCACAGGTCCGTTATCATTGACTTTAAGCTACCATGCGCCTGCACTCTTGCTTCTGAAGGCGTAAGGGCAGATTTGGGACCCTGGCAACACATGATAGCTGAATAATGATTGGATAAAAACTCTAACATAAACGCCAGCCCCCCCAGATCTCGACCCGGGGCTGGAAGCAGAGTAACCAACTTAGGAAAGCTATGAAATGAAGAGTATAGACTATGGGGAACAATTTAATACATATTTGTGGAAAGAATATATATTAAAAAATATATATTCCTGATTATGTTTAGGCTAGCAGAGAAGGCCTTGCTGGCCTTGAGGGTCCACCACTGCCCCACACATTACCTCACAGTAGCTGCTGAGGACAAACACACTTACCGTGTGTGAATATTGTAGATAGTGTAGGAGGCCATGTAGGAGTGGCGGTAAACCTGCAGACAGAGAGAATAATGACAGAGAGAGAGAGTGAGAGAGAGAGAGAGAGGGAGAGATTAAAAGATGACTGTCTGAAACATTAACGAGAGAGGCAGCAGTGCCACAGATAATGACATAACAAAAAATGAAAAGCAAGAAGGCATCAAACAAAACAGACTGCTGGCTTTTCTCAGTGATAGAATCTGTAGACAATGTAATTTGCATGGGTGACAGCTGTGGGAAGAGACATTTTAATTCCATCCTAGAAACCTATCAACGGCGAGAGCCTCTGTGCTGAAAGCCCAGAGAGACAGGGAAACAGAGAAAGAGACACAGAGGGAGACCGGGAGCGGGAGACACAGAGGGGAAGAGAGGCATTCAAAGTGACAGAGGGGTGCATGTAAAGCTGTCTGAAACCCTCACTGGAGAAGCTGTGGCTGACATGATAATAGACCCCTGACCGTCGCTGGTGATCGGGCACAGAAACAGGCCATATTTCATCATGAAGATGACACTCATGTATTCAACTCTGATACAAAGCAGGGGAATATATTACAAGAGACAATTTTGTACTGCTAATGTAAAATCTCAGCGATACACTTGCCTGACAATGGGTGTAAGCTGGGGAATAATTCTATGTCTATCGGCCAAGTAACTTTAATAATAATTGTGTCATGAATACAATGTGAACTGTGCATTCAGATGTGTATTCCACATTTTTATTACTAAAGAAAGCAATGCACTGTAAGTTGTGTGTATTCCATGTATTTTTGTATGCATTCTGCGTATTAGAAAGCAGGAGACATAGTATACGTAGCAACGGATCTCAGCTTAAGGAGGTCGTTTGGGGAGGTGTCCGAAATACAGGAATTTTACCTTTCATGCCTAACCCTAACCGTCACCTTTTGTAGGCTAAAAACGGTCACTTAACAGTAGTTTTGGTGGCTAAATCTAACTGTTGCATTCAACTTCCGGTCCGTCGCCGCCTTGCAGTCCACTTCCGTTTGCCGTTTCATAAGATTTTTTGTGAATAACTTTTTGTAGGATAGCCTACCAACTTGTTAATGAGAATACCTTGTTCTACGACAATTCTTTTGCTAATATATCATAGACTGTATAAAAAAATGGATATTGCATGCCCGTCTGAGTACGTTTTCTCGTACTTGCCTACAGGAGTCATCATCTAAATAATTTCCCCGTGGGATTATTAAAGTATTTCTGATTCTGATTCTGATCTTGTCAGACTTTAACTTTGTCTCATTTCCTCTTGCCAAAAAAGGGCATTGATGTGACGTTGGGGGAAGAGACATACATCCATCTGGCTGACGCATACCTCCGAGGAGAAGTAAGGGACAAGCGCTAATTGTCACTCAAGTGGCTGGTTCCCTAATTATTCAAAACTTTAACATCCAATAAAATAAAAACTAGCCTGGTACAAAAAAGATCCAACCCCCTCAGTGTTATCATGGAGATATGACCTAAACATAAACACTAGAAGGATTTCATGTCCCAGGTCTTAAACAGGTTTAATTATGCTGTGAAAATGGCCTGTTTAACATGGGGGTCAATGAGAAACTTCTCTATTGTGCAAACTACTCCTAGTGGACACTCGAAAACTGCAGTTTTTGGCACTTCCTTATCAGATCAACCAGGAAGTTGCTGTGGTGGGGGCTTGTAATATCTGTGCATGGTGACTACAGCATGGTCAATCCTCTGGAGTCCAGGTACATTTTGATCTTTTTTTGCATTGTCTATGCATTCAAAATGTCATGATCACCTTTTAAACTCCCACTTACATGGCATCCTCATTTACGGCATGTAAGGTATAGCCTCCTGTTAGTTTAACGATTCACGCCGTCCCTAAATTTGCCATCCTCAGACCTCCATTTATTCCTGTTTATTAATTGATATTGCATTGTCCTTAATTTCCCTGTATTATCATTTTACTTAATATATGTATATTATCTTATCTGGTTGTGAGAATGTTCTGT
This sequence comes from Echiichthys vipera, assembly GCF_963691815.1. NCBI lineage: Eukaryota > Metazoa > Chordata > Actinopteri > Perciformes > Trachinidae > Echiichthys > Echiichthys vipera. The sequence goes on along the minus strand of NC_139835.1, from coordinate 4,985,071 downwards.
TCTCTCGAGAGTCTGGTTACTGTTTTGGAACGGACAATTGAGTCTAAGAGATAAAATACATGCTAATTAAGCTGATAAAAGTATTCTTAGGTATTGAACCCTTCATCAAAGTTTGATAATAATCCTGTAGACACTGGCTTGGTGCCCTTTATTAACGGGGAAATTTAAACTCATAAATTCCATCCATCCATCTTCAACTGCTTGTCCCTATTGGGGTCGCCTGGGGGCTGGAGCCGATCCCAGCTGACATCAGGTGTGAGGCAGAGTACACCCTGGACAGGACGTCAGTCTGTCACAGGGCACATAGAGACAAACAGAGACAACCATTCACACTCACATTCACACCTACGGGTAATTTAGGGCGCACTCACACTGTCCTTCCGCACCGGGCCAAAACTGTTTTTTCAGCTAAAGCCTAGTGCGTTTGACCAGTGTGAGTGCACCCGCTCCGCGCATAACTGCGGTCAGCGGGACGTCCACGGCCCGCCTGAGAGAGGTGGGCTTTTGTAGAGCGCGTTTGCACATGTACGAGCACGAGCGCGCGCACGTGTACGAGCACGAGCACGATCACGATGCCTACGGCGGTTCTGACGTCATTTATGTGCGCCTGTTCGGACATAGAAAAATAGAAGGACGGACCATGTGCGGACATTTAACAACAACAACAATGGCGGCGAAAGGTTCACGTTGGTGTGATGCGGAGGTGGAGTGTTTACTGCAGATTTGGTCAGAGTTTTTGTGCGTCTTGTCTGACTGTTTTTGAATATTTTCATCTGAGGTCTATGGAAAGATTTGTAAACAAAGTGACGCATCGCGATGACGTCAATCAATGCGTGTGACGTGTTACGGCGTGATGACAAATGGACAGCGAGAAGCATTTGCCCAGAGAGATCCCACGCAGTCACGGGAAGAACATGCAAACTCCACATATAAGGGCCCCAGCTGGGATAATAAGTGTAATGATCCTACAGTATATAATGTTGCTATAGATAAACCATCTTCAGCATACACAGATCAATAGACAGAATGTGGTTATGGCAAATAAACTGTGGTTAAGGTATATGGTTAAAGTAAGGCAACTCAAACCATGAAAGTTGACAAAACTGCAGAAACATCCAATATTCATCCAACATTAATTCCAAGGGATACTGGGCTGTCTGTGCAGATGCACCAATCTCTCTTTCTGTACTGCTCTGTCATACTTAAACCATAAATTATGCTTCCTGAACTGCTGCTTCAAAATTGGGCACAAAATACTGTCTTAAACAACACTGTATGCTGGTGCACCAAGGGGCCATATACGTAATCAGGTAGGGCACAATATAGAGTTGAGAGGAGTTGTAGATATAATAAGAGTAGATAACACTGATAGGGGCACAGATTGATGAATGACTTACGAACATAGGGCCATTTTCCGTCGAGGGCTCAACCAGGGTTGATTCCTGTCAATTTCAATGTTAATTAAACATTACCAGGGTGGTACAAATTATGTCATTGTGTGCAAATGGTGGTGCACAGTCATGACGCAATTGTCAATCACAGAACGCTGCCTGTAGACAATGCATTACCTTTAACAACCAGTGCAATTACAGCAGGAATGTCTGTTTGCAGTAATATTAATGGACTTAAACATCACCAGTCATAAAACTGAGCAGGAATGTTTTCAGCTACAGTGGAAATGAACAATTGAGGTTTGAGCTCCAGGGATATGTGGGCAGCCTTTGAGCAGCGGGAGCCCCCGGTCATCCATGGTGAAGAGGTTATTAAGCAGCAGATGTGAAGTACAACGTAACATAAAAACGAATGCTGAATGAGAGAGGCATTGGCTTTATACAGAAACAGGTCACAAACAAGTTGAATGCACTGAGAAAGCAATACACCAAAGTTCATGACCACAGCAAAAACTGGAGTCATAATTGGCGAGTGGACTGACAGTTTGCTGTGCAATAGTATTTTCAGAGGCACTGCTTTTGTTAATCCAGTCCAGCTCTGCAGCTCCGATCAGGCAGCGGAGCAAAGAAATGTCATCGGCAGCAGAACTCTTTTGTAATTTTGATGCTGATTTCACAGTCCAACAGTAGGCTACAAATAATCTGCATTCTACTTTGTTCTTAAAAAAAATCCACTGAATGTGAATAGGACAACACTGACACGTGTGTTTGTATGCCATAGATGCTACTGCAGAATAAATAAAAAAAACTCTGAACCCATCAAGTTTGCTAATGGTTTTGTTTTAAATTTGACATATTTAGTCATAATACTACAGGCCAAACCAGTTTAATATTTCTTTTTAATGTCGAGGACTGTTTAGATAGATAGATAGATAGATAGATAGATAGATAGATAGTTAGATAGTTAGATAGATAGATAACTTTATTTATCCCCAAGGGGAAATTAGGTCATAGTAGCAGCGGAACAAAGCAATCAGAAGTACTAAAAATAAGATACAATATAAAATACAAAATATGAACAACAATAAAAGTACAATATTGCAGATAACCACTATATTACAATATACTATGTTTATTATTGTGATGTACTTACATACTGCACAAACATTAGTTCTGGTGGTAGACAGCTGGACTGCAGTATCCACTGAATATGAACTGTGTACTCCCATTTCCCCACCTGAAGTCATTGGTATGTCTACTCCCAGGTTGTGACTCAGGTTGTATCTGAATCTTCAATGAACAGAGATCAACCTGTGTTGACTGCCGTTGTTTAAATTGACAAAAGACAGGTTAGACAAGGTTTAGATAACCCTACTCTGACTCATGTCATTGGTGTGACAAAGGTAATACAATCCCACAGGAGTGATCTCCCAAGCTGGGACAGAAGTTGATTTAACTCTGACGACTTTGGTATCCAACTTGGCATCAATAACTAATTTCCTCCCGTCTTCTACTTTGACTGACAACCATGTGATGGCCAAAGACATTCAATTCACAACCTTAACTATTAAACAATTAAGACAGTATTTATTAGACCGTGATGTTGAGTCCTTGCCTCAGTTACACCAAGGTGATGTTAGTTTTAAGTTAGATATTCGGCGGATATTCAATCTGGTCCCAGCCGTGACATCTTACTGAGGTTTGCCCATTTTTAGCAGCAGGCGGACGGTTAGTTCACCTCTTAGAGCCTCGCGCTGATTCACTGGAAACTGATTGACTGACCGTCAACACACCTCAGTAACAAGTCGCGGCCGGAACCGGCGTGAATATATGTTGAATATCCAACTTAAAACCAACTTCACAAGTCTCAAATACTCTACAACATGTACACTGCTCACCTATCTGCTCTACCCATTCTTAATTAATCAATATCAACTTTATATGTTATGGAGAAGTCGATGGAACAGAGGTGCGGAGGTGGTTGTTATTTCTAATTCAATCCCACGATGCATCACCAAATTCCAACAATGCATTCCACACATTCCACACAATTCCCAAGATGACACGGGTTATGAAGTTGGCATTGGCAACATTACTCCAAAGCCAGATATTTGCTTGTGTAGTGTCGTATCCTTGACAAAGTACTTATGTTGAAAGTGTACGACTCTTAATATGAATAATGCCGGAGACTCACTAACACTTAGACATGGCTAACACTGAGTAGCTCAGGGCTGAGCGCTAAACCATCCAAAACAACCTTGATTAACCACTAATACTGCTTAAAATAACACCAAACCTCTGCAGTAGCATGATTAGGGTCCCTACACATAAAACGAAACAGTTTATTTAAAAAGACTGTTTTATAATGCTACAAGCCTTAGCTGCCGGCTACGTCCATATTCAGAGGCAGCCCAAACAAGTCGATTACCGAGTTCAGTTCTATTGAAGTTCAATAGAACTGAACTCGACTTGTCCGGGATTTCTCTGTTAATAGGTGATCAGCAGCAAACTTGTCTTGCTGGCTGTATTCGTTTTTCGCCGTAGTTAAGCTTTAAGAGAGCCAAAACAAAAGTGTAAATATACATGAATAAATTAAAACCTCTAAGCATGCTCTCAGATTCAAACTGCCCTAGTTAGGCAGGTGTAGCCTATTAAACAGGAAAAGAGAAACCGCTATCAGCACCTTTCATTTTACTGAGGCTGTTACAACAAAAAGTATTGTGCACCCCAACAACACAAACGAGAGCTTTAACTGATCCCTGGTAGACCTTGAGGGGTCAACCAGAGGCTACAATTGCTCTGAATCATCTTGGAAGGTGTTGTTTTGGACCCTTCCTTCAGGCTGGACAGCGGCTAGGCCTTTTGATTCTTTTTCCTTTAGTATTATGACCGCTGCCTGCCTGATGCTTCCTCCTAAGCACACATCGGTAACAACATGACTTGACTTCCTCAAATACTTGGTAAAGATCAAAAACTGCAAAGAAAGGATCATTTCTATGGATAAACTTGGAGCCCAAAACTACTCTCGGATTAACAACGACAAAAAGGTGGTCTAGTTGTTGGATAGGTCAAACATATGGCAATTTTTTCAGGACCTCTTGGTGTCACTTGTCAGTGCATCGGGTAGCCCTGTGCATCCCACCGGATGCTCAACTAGGGTTACTATTTTAAACACAGGAAACATGGTGTTAACATTGTGAATTCAAACAAAATCATTTGTTAAAGGTTAAGAAATAATTGTGGGTGGAGTTAACAAGTACATTCGTAATGCAACTACAGTGACACACGGGACATGAACTGCCAGCTCCTGGGACAAAGTCCTGTTTGTTTGACCCATCCACCACCAACCTGTCTGAGTTGTGCTTGTGGGTCTCTACCTGTTCTGTGTCCAGTGATAATTACAATAGCGTTGTTTTTGGCTGCAACAAGCAGCTGTAAATGTGAAGTTTTACATATGCTTCTAGGTAAATTATATCCAATACCTACAGAAAAGAGAGAGAGAGATTATTATTATCTTTTTTTAGTACTAGTCTAAGAACAGATGTTAATAAGGCTTATGGCAGTTATAAAGACATTACACAAAGACTACAATAAGGCTTTGGATTCCGGCCTAGGAACCCATGAATGGCCCATAACAATAAACTGGAACATCAATAATACAGAGTCTTGTTCATCATGAAAGTAAATGACTGTTTAGAGAGAAGAGGATTCACTGAGTGACTCGTATCGACTTACAAATATCAGTCTGTATTGTGGAGAACCGGGCCTAGGAGTAAAAACTGATAAGCCAAGGTGTTCAGACACATTTCTCAAATTCTGACATGCTGAAACTTCCCTTATTTTCCACCATGAAATTGAAAACCCCTTTACGAGCCCCAAATGAGCCCTCAAATTAACTTTTCAGCAGTACTCCTTAAATGAGGTGTAGGGCTCACATGGGTGCGCTGACCTTTTTTGCCGGCTCAATGATAAAACCAAAAAATGCTGTGACATTTTCAGCACCCAAATAAAACATAAGGAAAATGAATATAGTTTGCCAAAACAAGAGAATGGGTGCCAATATAACAGAATGATATTAATGTTACAAATTTGATCTTTGAAAGAATATTCTGAACACCACAATATGACAACCAGGCTTGGGGCACAGTCCCTAACTTTCATCAAGGGTCAAGGATTTTATAAAAAGAGTTGTGATATGATTAGCCATGGTTTATCATTCATTATTCACAAGTGCAATTTATAATTTTAAGTAATGAAAACACTACAGGAATTTATAATGGGAATGAATAAATGCATGTGAACTGAAAATCAGAGTGTAAAATTGTCAATGTAATTGATAAACTTTAGTGAAATTTTATTTGAAACATTGATTAATGTGTAACCTATGAAAAAGAAAACTACTGTTCCCTAGTGATTTCATTACTTACCACTAGATAGAGCTCTCTGTTCATCAAAGGGTTGAAAACACAATGAATTACCATTCATTGAGCCCTTTTCTTTAAACCAAGAGCTCCATTCAGTGGACAAATATAACAAATGTTTCATGAAGCTTCATTTCAACATCACTACTGTCCCAAAACCAATTTCAGTCAAAAGAAACTGGACGTGGTTGTTTGTCTTGGAAGATGTTTCACCTCTCATCCAAGAGGCTTCATCAGTTCATGTTAGTGCTCTATTGAGTCTTAATGACAGTCGTTGGATTCACAGGTGGCCATTTGTGAACAGTTGTTCTTTGAGGTTAGATTGTTGAATCTCCTGGGAGGGGATGAAAGGGCAGCATTGTAAATTGGAGATATGTGGTATCTTACACCTCCTCCTCTGTTTAGCGATGGTTTCTCTACTTTTAAATAGATGCAAACAACATGATTTTTAAAATTTGCTTAAATTCAAGGATAATTTGTCATTCTCAAAGCACTTTTGTAATTTGCTCATTTCAGATGGAATTAACTCCAGTAGCTGCTGCAAATCCTCTCCCGTACAAAAACTCTTCAAACACTGAGCCCTGGGGGACACCACAACTAATTAGCAAACAAGATGCCTGATTTGTAGATAGCTCCTCAGCCAGTTTAAAATAACACCCCTGATACCATACCGTTCTAATTTATTAATTAATCTGTTGTGATTTATTGTATCAAATGCTTTTTTGAGATCAATAAAAACACCAGTTGCATAATTCTTTTTGTCCAGGGAATTTGGGATTTTTTTCAGTTAGCTAAATGACTGCTTATGAAGTGGATCTGTTTGGTCTGAATCCATATTGGCTGTCAGTTAGTAAGTTGTGTTTAATGATGAATTTGTTTAGTTTGAGAGCAAAGGTTTTTTCTAAGATGTTTGAGTTTTAAATGATAAGTTACAGATGTGAACTATTCTCATGTCAATGTCACAGAAGTTTTGTTTTTACATTTACATATGAATAATCTCTATAATTTCACTTTTTTCCACAGCTGTTAAAAACATTGATTTTGGATTAATGTCTATGAAATCATAATTATTGTCTTCAGGTCTCATCCGAACAGGGATTCGTCCAACATTCACAAAATAATTATTGAAGCCATTAACTGCATTATCCATATTATCAATAGTTATATCATTATTAAAGTCATGTGGAGAATAAACTTGTCTAGAACCATTTCCAATAACACTATTTAATATATCCCATAGACCTTTAATATATATACATATATATATTTATTATCTAATAATTTACTCTAATATCCTTTCTTTCAACATACTGTAAAAGTAGTTGGCTTATTTTCATATTTCTTATATTTATTTTCGTTATCTGGTTCTAAGCTTTATGTTGTCTTTATATAGTGATTTTTTTTCTTTTTTCAGGCATTTCCTAATCCCTTAGTTATCCACGGACTATCTGAATATTTACAATTTCAATTTGATTTCCTTTGTTGGACAATGTTTATCATGCAACAGTTTAAATATCCCTAAGAACATTTGATAAGCATTGTCAATGTTTTCTTCTTTACATAATATTTCCCCATTTTGACTCCTCTGTCCGTACTCTTCTGTAGTTGGATGCACTTTACTGTTTTTCCTACTTGTAGTCGTTATTGAAAACTATAGACACTGGCAGATGGTCACTGATGTCATTGATCATTAATCGACTTATTGTATTATTGTCTATAACCTCTGTAAATATGTTATCAATCATTGTGGCACAGTGAGATGTAATCCTGCCTGGTCTGGTGATTGTTGGGTAGAAGCTTAGACTGTACATTGTATTGATACAGTTTTCAGTTTGTTTGTGATTATTGGGATTAAGCAGATCTATATTAAAATCCCAACAGATGAACATGACCTTTTGATTAGACCTTGTGAACATTTATTTCATCCAGTGGCTGAATATATCAATATTGGAAGTTGGTGCTCTATAAATCCATGCAGATTTCCACAGTTAAACATTTCAAAAAATGTAAGATTGTAGTTGTCATTCCTTCTACCATCTTGCAATTACGTTTTTTGTCCACATACACAGTCCACACCCTTTTCCGGGTTGATCCAAGTATCTGATATTGCAAATTGACGTAAATATTCCTTAATGTTTTGGGCATTTGAATACAGACTTTTACTGGTAAAATTAATGATTGATAGCTTCTGATCTGCCTTAATGGTCTTATTGTACTGAAAGTTTTTTTCCTGGTCGATATGGTATTCCATGTCTTTTAAATTGTGTATTCAACTGTTTTCAGTTCCAGACGCTCATTATCAGCAATCATTTGGGTTACCTGAAGGTACGTCTCCAGATGTAGATGAATGATTTCCTTTAGAGTGAGTCATGTTGTGTAGGGTTTTTACTCACTTTTAATTCCAGGTCGGCCTTATTGAAGCTCCGCAATGTCTCTGATCACCATCACTGTGGCCTCCTCCAGTGTTCCGTTTAGTTTTATGAAGATTTCGCAGTTGGTGGTCCACGTGGATTGTATTTTATTTTGTTTCTTGAGGAATCGTGCTTTCTTGGCAATATCTGCATTTCGTTTTGTAAGGTGTTCGTTGATTTAGATTTCTGTCCCTTTCAGCTGCCTGCCTTGTTTTAGTTAGTTAGCCAGTTTTAGATTTTGTGCTTGCGGTTCACTAACCTCATTATTACGGCCGGTTTGTCAGTGTTGCTTTTGCGAGGCAGAGGGTGACAAGCTTTAATGGTGTTGCAGTCAAAGTCGATTCCCTTTGACTGTAGGAATGCTGCCACATGATGCCCATCACGGTCAGGTGTGGCAGACTGTGCGTACAAGCGAGTGGCGACTCCATGTACAAATGACGAGGTTTGATTTGTAGCCCCGTTATAATCACGTCATTCATTCTGGTGTATTGCTCCAGGTCGGCCACTTCACTCTCAAGGAACATGACCTTCTTGTCCTTCTCCTCATTCTCCAGACTCAGCCCCTTCACCTCGGCCACATTAAAGAACATCCAGGGGTTTTAGAGTCAATGAAAGTAAGGCAGGAGTTTTCCTTTTTTTATTTTGTTGGTGTCATCACAAAAATGTTGATATACCATATAATAATTAGTATCACCATTCACTGCAGCATCCTCTATTCAATCACAATCATTTTTAAGAATAACCAGAATTCAGAGATGCAGGTGCTGTTTTTACACCATGAAATTATACATCACTGTGACCTTTTTCTAACATACAACAGGTGGTTTCTGTTTCCTCTTCTCCCTTTGTTTTCAACAGTACAGCTGTGACTCCCCACTCTCATTTAGCTCATTGTTCTTTCATCAGCAATTTTGGTTTAAGGTAGGACACTGAAATATGAACTTGTCTCATACAAATATGTAATAAAATAAGCATTTAATGATGACAACACCATTCAGAACACTCAAAGTTATAGGAAAATGGCTTTTTTAACTTTTGCATTGGCAGCCGGAAACAGGAAGAAATCTACACATGTAAGGATGCAATCAATTTACGCCCTGACGTGCAAACAATGGAGGCTGTCATTCCGAATCAGTGAAAAATCAGTCATCATCAAACCCACACACTCCTGTGGCTTTATAGCTTAAGGCTAATAAGCTATTCATGTTCTGTTTAAGTGTTTTTCTTTTAGCTTCAGTGGAAAAGGAACAGAACATATGTATATTAAGTGAGAGAGAACATGCAACACATGTCCCCCACATGATTCCAGTGAAGATGCATGATTGAAACCACTGGTCCACAAAGATGCTGTAAGATGACATGTAGAGACTGAAAAAGTCACTAGGGTGTGAGGATTTCTACTGAAGTATTACAAGATGTCTATAAGGCTACATAAACTGAGGCCTGAATCCCAGAGATTATGAGCTTTTATCAAGCTTAATCACTCCCGGATATAGTCAGATAACGTATGTAATCCTCCAGATAGGTGACACTCAAAGAGCTTACTCCAACACAGGAGACTCCTTTACTGACGTCAGAGCAGATCCATATAACCAACTAGCGTAGCTTCTGAAGTCCGGGCACAAAGACTGTGGTGTATGGAACAACTTATCAGTTCAAAGTCTGCATGGGATCAAAGTGTGTGATTAGCAGGAGACTCGTTTACTCATTGTAGAGCAGTGCCAGCTCCCTCTGTTATTCTTTTCATCCGTCATTACAGGTTACCATTAACTTCAAGCACAGACTTCATGGTAGAATTCATGGATCAAAGCCCAGGATTACAACAAACCCCATTAAAGCCCCATTTCAGCTCTGAAAAATAGGGATATATTTTAAAAATCAATCATGGCAAGATAAAATGCACATGATAATAATATACTTTAGTATGCTTTTAACAAAACACACTGCAAGATGCTACAACAATCATGTATCACACAATGGTCCTCATGTAGAAACACTCTTATTATATATTTCCCTCAATTTTCTGTAAAGTGAAAGAAATAAGAGAGGTCAACTCCAGATGCATCAAACGTTCTCCACCCAAATCTGATCTTACCCATGTGTGCCTACTGTAATTATGAATACAACTTAATCATAATTATTTATTAGCCACCAAATAGTTAAAATCCAAAACATACAGTATAATTATATATTTTGATCATATGATCGATTTATGAGTTTTCTAATGTTTAAAAAAACAAAATTGCTCAATTGCCCTAATCTTAAAACTTGTGCTTTCTTGCGTTGGACAAACAATTTGTGTTTTTGTGGGGGTTTTTTCTTGTCTTGGTCAGAGTGTTCTCGACCACTCAAAACCACTAAAATGTTCTCACCTACGAAAACAGAAAGGGGAAGAAAACATTGGTCAATTCCCAGTAACAAATATGTACTAAACAAAAAAAAGAGGAAATCTGTTTGTTTATAACTCCCTGACCTGATGCATTGGTACAGTACAGTACTGCATTGCTGTGCAGTGTAAATAGGTTTTAGACAAAAACCAAAGCTTGTTGTCTCGCAATAAACATGAAATGAGGACTGGTGCATATTGCATCTGTGTTGTAGATGATTCAACTTGATTCATTAGCATACATGTGAGATGTCAAAAATGAAGAAATTTTTTCGATTGAACAAATATTTCCAATTAGTAGCAGTAACATCTTCGGAAAACAGCTTTAGAACACTACAGTATAATCAGGCTGTCCTTGTGCACTGTTCGTAAATATAACTATAAAAAGTAATGCACTGTAAATTATGTGTTTTCCATATATTTATTGCTGTAAAAATTACATCCATGGCAAAGAAGGAAATGAGGTGGCGTAGGACAAGAGTGCTTAGCTCCATGTAAGGATGAGGGTCTGTCTGGTGATGTCTCCCAAAACACAGGACTTTTACCCAGGGCACCAGAGTTTGTGTCCCGGTAGTGTTCGTGTCCCTGACGTACTTAGCAAAACCAGAACATTTTTTCTAATCCTAGTCATTTTGGTTAGTAGATGGTGTAAATAATTAACCATGGGATAATATGTTTACTAACGATGGCGAGTGACGTTACGATATAGTTGAGAGGAAAAACACAAGTTCACATATGTCACAATTCAGCCATCTGCTCCTGCCTGCCACGCCCACCTCATCAGTCTACTCTACTCACCTGCCTCTCATCACATGCAATCAGCCCAGTATATATTCACCAGCTCCACACTCACTGCCCTGCCAGATTGTTCTTTCCAGCATTCTCCTGATGTCCCAGTACCGACCTGGCCGGCCCCTGATTCTCATGCTTAGTCTGCCTCCTGGTAATAGTCTCAGCCTTCTGTCCCCAAGATTTCAGACTCTGCTCCCCTGGTTCCTGTTTGCCTGTTTCTGATTGCTCGCCTGGTTATATGGGTCCTGATGCCCGCTCCTCATCGGATTGCCTGCCGCCTGTGCTGTCATCTCCCTGGTACTGAACATGTCTGCCTTGACCGAGCATTTTTGACCGAGCGTTTTTGAACTGTTTGCCAGAACTTAAGTAAACTGTTGAACTACCTTCATTTTCTCGGAGTCTTTTGTTCTCCAATTGGGTTCATAAATCAGCCATTACAACATATATAATGTAGAAAAAAACAAACACTTTCATGATTTGAATTTCCCTTTAAACAATATTGGAAAATATTAAACTCAGTGGAAACAATTTTACTTCAACAGTAGCTCGGACTAAAAACATGATGGATACAGCATTGCAGAGGAGTATTGCTTGAGGATACTTTAGTGTTGCTCTGCTGCTTATACATACTTAACTTTTAATTTAGTATGCAGTGTGCAGTACATTGTCTAACTGTGTCTTTGAGCTATTTGAATGAATATGAAGAGCCTTGAGTTAACCAGAACAGTAAATATCATGGCAGGCAGCTAAACACTGAGCTGAAACTTACTTTAAAGCTCCGTTACACTGAGCTGATAGTGATTATAGCTGCTTTAACATTGTAGTTTTGAATGAATATTGGGAAAATCAATTAACCCTGTCTCATGCTTCAAATCAGCAATGACTTCACATTATTTGACCAAAACCATGATTCGCTAACCTCAACAAAGGACTTGAGTGTCCTTTACTTGTGGCGTAGTCACAGGTCTGTCTGCGCTACTCAAAAATCAGTTGCAAAATGAATGTTTAGTTAAAACCTTACTAGACTGTTTTGTTTTAAACTTAGGCTTTTGTGGTCGCATCATAATAATTGTTCATTTTAAATATTCTAAATTATTTTCTTCAGAAAAAAGGCCCACCAATTATTTTCTGACAGATGAGGGAGAGAGGGAAAAAAAATTAAACACATAAAAAATCCCAAGTGCCTGGAGCTAGTGCTGGGCAAATGAGGCTACATTATGGTACATAGGCCGATTTCTTTATTACAGTGGCATTATTTGTTCAACAAATGGTTGAAATGACACTGAATTACCATTCATTGAGTTGTTAACCAAGAGTTCCATCTTGTGGCCTAAGAATACGATTCAGGAAGCTTCATGAAGCCTCATTAGCCCATCACTAACTGGAGCACATTGGACATTTCCTATATTCGTTTAAACTAAGGCCCTGTTTAGATGAAGACGATCTAGAAAGGAAACGCTAGGTTCTCACATATTATTCCGTGTTAGACAAGCGTCTTTGAGGGGGAAACATAACATCTGCGTGCATACGGTGATGCAAAAGTGTGTGAAATTCGATGTAGTATGCACTTCAGGTGGCTAGGTGGAGTTGTGAAGCACTGCCACACAACAGCACCCAGAGCTGGTGCATGCGTAGAAACTTCCTTCTCCTTCTCTCCCTAACAGTGGAGAAGCAGGACGCTGTACAGTGTGACAGGGATCTGCAGTACAGTCTGCAGCCTTCCACCGCCTCGGCTCCGCCCAGGACACTTAAATGTCCCACTGATGGAAACAGTCCCAAATGTTTGTTGTTGTTAACCTGTACTCTGCACATGGATGTTACATAAACATATACGCGAGGTGAGCCAGCGTGAGCAGATCAGAGCACACTTTAGTGTCTTTACCCCTTTACACGGAAACACAACAATGGAGCATTAAGATATCCACTCTGGAGGGTGAGTTCACTTTTTTTGCGTTTTTAAGCCCCAGAAATGCCGTCGCCGTCTAAACAAAAGGCAAATCTGATCAAATATTTTGTCGTTTTCACCTGGGAGCGTTGCCGTGTAAACAGGGCATAAAATCAACTAACTGGAGATGTCCTGACATGCTACGGTAAACATATTGGCTCAATTCCAATGCTTCTGCATTTTGGTCACTTGTTTGCAGCTCTAGCTTAACTCAGCTGATTTTGCTATGATATCACTACAGTGGCTAACTACTGCTTACCTTTTGACCAAAATTCATCCTCCCCACCTTCCAGAACTTCTCACTCTGCAACAATGGTCACTCTGTCACTCCCTGCCCTCTGGTCAAAAACCTCAGCACAATCTCATTCAAGTCACACATCAACCACGTCACAAAAGCATCTTTCTTCCAGCTCTGCAACATTTCACGCCGTAGCCCCACTCTCTTCTCCTCAACCACCAAAACACTCCACGCCTTCATCATCTCCAGACTCGACTTCTGCAACAACACCCTGTATGGCCTCCCCTCAAGTGTTCTTCAAAAACTGCGATATGTTCAAAACTCGGCTGCCGGACTGCTCACTCACTCCCCCTCCAGAGCACACATCACTCCTATAGTCAACTTTACTGGTTTCCCATACAACAACGTATACATTTCTAGATCCTCCTAACCACCTACAAGCCCTAAACAACCCTGAACCCTGTAGAAGATAGAGAAATGAGCTGCTCGGTCATGTGGCTTTTGAAATGGCTAAACTGAAGTTGGTGCACAGTGGGGTCATGGTACATAAACCCCTGGAAAAAGACTAGTCCTGGCTGGTTGAGTAGATAATAACTTGCATCACAGAGCCTCACAGAAAAGAGAGTTCAAATCTGTAGAGTGTGGAAGATAGAGATCTCGTGCTCTCTCACACATCACCTCGTTATGACCCTAAAGAACAGAGGAATGCTCATTTCCTCATTTTAGGCACACATACTCATTAACTAACAATTTCGTGTGGTGCAAACACAGACAGATCTGTTCTCTCTAGATAGCCATATAGGGACATGCACTAATTTCCTTCACACAGCTTTTAGTGTTATAATGTGTTGCCAGGCAGATTAACGCCCATTGCCGCCTTTTTTACCTTTAAGGCGTTAGCATCGACAGAAGGGTATTTAAAGCCTCTACCCCGAGACAACAACAGACTCGTCTGAAGTATGACCTAGTGTGTGTTGTATCAGAACTTGTCTCCGCTTTGCAAAGTGCTCCAATAAAGATATTGGTGTGATCTCAAGCCATCATCTCAAGATCTCTCCTTCTATCCTCCGATCAACGGACCCAGGAGGTAACTGCAGGTTGATCTCAACAACCCTCATACTTCACTAGTCTCCTCCATTGCCACTCCCCAACTCGCCACCCCCGCTCCGCTGACCTCAGCCTTCTCAACCCCATCACCAAGACCAACTTGCTGTTTGAGTGTCTGTTTTTGTGTGTATATTTTTGTAAAGCATATTTACATTATTAGTATAATTATCAATAACATTCAAACACCCACAAGTTCTATTTAAGCACTCAAAGCTCTCCTTTCAGCATAGTTCTCACTAGTCCTACAGTTGTTTACGCACTACTAGCTCTGTAAGCCACTTTAGCTTAGCACTTAGTTTTTCAGTAGGTGATCTCTTCCCTCGTCCTCTCCTGCTTTCTCTTGCTCGGAGTGTCTTATGTTTAGCTAGGCAGCTCAATTCTGATAAACGTGAAGCGACACCAGGAACCATAGTGAAATGCGTCCCATGGGAGCGGGTGACATTGAGTCCTATTTGAAACTGCTGGCTAAGAATAATGTAAATATGGTAAGATTGTTCTTCACGTCAGCGGTAATGACACCTGGTTACGCCAATCAGAAGTCACTAAAGTTGATGTGTCAGTGTGTATATATGCGAAGACTATGCCAGACACCGTAATTTTCTCTGGTCCCCTGCCCAACCTGACTTGTGATGACATGTATAGTCATATGTCATCATTTTGCTGCTGGCTGTCTGGATGGTGCCCAGTAAAAGATTTCGATTTTGTAGATAATTGGCTTTGGTCTTTCTGGGGAAAACCTGGTCTTATTAGGAGAGATGGTATTCAGGGGTTGACACTAAAGTTTCTAAAGCACTTTTCCCATCGCGCAAGTACAGGTCATTTTCTACTCGCCGGGATGTCATGTCACTTGCCCGAATAAAAACCAAAGCATGTTAAACACTAATGAGTATAATTTGATTGCATCTCTTAGCAAGCGATGTATCTTACATGCAAACACTCCTTACCCGTCACATCCTGACTGCATAAAACCATGTATTGCATACTTTGCACAGGAAAACATCATCTTCTGCTTTATGCTGCACCCATGGAAGTTCACCATTTCAGTCATCAACAAATTTACACATTCAAACTTGGTCCTGCTGCAGTATCCTGAACAGGCCCCTTTTTGCCAGACACCTGGGCTGGTTATCGGCTCAGCTAAATGTTAGCTTCATGTTAACTGTCACATAATGCCAAGAAGTGATTTAGTCCACCGGCACAGCCTGTTAAACCTATATCGCGTGTACTGCTTTTATCTGGATCATAATATGCAAATATACATAACTATATGTCCGTGGGTATAGCAAAGATGTCTTTTTTTAAATTTAAATGTTTCTTGTAACTGAATAATCAATCGTGTTTGCAGTTTATAGTGTGATCATCAGGTTGACATTGATGTGATTAATCTATTTTACTTCTAAATATTTATGTGGGACACATCAAAGCCACCCAGTTCCTTTGATATGCAGAAATACCTTTTTATTTGACTGAAATAACTTTTGGCACCACAACGGAAATTACAGACTTCTTTTGCTTTATCATCGTATTTGTTTTTACAGTTTTTAACCAGGCCAGGTGCGTGACAAACAGACGGACTAACAATACTGCAGCTGGACCAGAAATGCTATTTCGAGACTGATCAGTAGAGATGTAAACATACATAAGAATATTGAATTAAAAGCAAACTAAGGCGTGGTCTGTGTTCCTAGTTTGTGAATTATTTTTTTTAAGTTATATCAGCATATCTATATTTTCAGAAGCTGAGATCTATGCACATTCACAAATGAGTGTGTTTACATGGACATGAGTATCCAGTTTATGAGGCTTATGATCATATTCAGAATATGGTGTTTACATAAGCACAGAGAACTCAGCTTATACATATTCCTGTACACATGATGGCTGTTTACAGAAACAAACCAGCGTCAGTAAATCTGAAACATTTACTAAAACTTAACAACTTAACTGCTAATTTCTTCTCTGCTCCGAACATCAGCAGCTACAGCTGTCTGCTCTGACTTCATCCTCCGTCTCGCTTCACCTGCACACACACAGACTAGCCTCCATAGCGTATTGAGGCATTCCTGAAATAATCTATGTAATCACTTACGCTGCACCGCTGCCAGTCTGTGAGAGAGAGTCAGCTAATATAAAGTCTCGTGAAATATACAAAACTATTAATTTAGGGTTATGATTAATAATTAACTTAATAAGCACAAACAAAATTCATACGCCAATAGCTAGTCAGTTGAAGGATTTGGGAGTTCTACCAGAAGAGGCTGGCACATTCATCTTTGTGTAATTTTAAATAAACAGACATATTATAAACACAACATTTATTAACATTAACAATGAATAAATGCAAACAAAACACACAATCACTCTAACTTAAGCTAAATCCACAACACAACTAATTAACTTAAAAAAGGTAGAGATTTGGGGCCTTTTCTTGTCCTTAGGAGTCCAAGTTAATCCAGAAATGAACAATCATCTATGGAATGCTGGTTGCACCTATACAGTGCATCTAAGGGTATATGTGGGGTTGTAAACATAGAGATAATTAGTATGTGGCACACCCAGTTTTTCTGACGCACATCCACAATTTTTTTCCTCTGGTTACTGTAGTTAATTCTGAAAATGTGTTTCGTAAACAAATACATAGGCGTTACGGCTACACATAGAATGATGTTTCATGTATGCAGATTATTTTAATACTGGCTCACCAATTCAATTACAGCATTGAGTTTAAGAGCGTGTACTTGTCGTCTTTGCTCTCTGCCAGTTCTCACCAAATGTTTGACAAGCAGGAGGCTTTTGTCCATTTCTTGTGTTGCTCTGGAGGGATTTAATGTTCAGCACATTTTGCCTTCATTTGTATCTCTGGCTAAGCCTGTCTTGAATAAGATACAGACTGTTTTCACTGCTGTCAGCAGCGTCCACACAGGCTGAGACTTTATAAATTATGCAGACGACATGAACATCTCACAACTGTGTCATCAGAAAAGTTGATTAACTGTGCAGTCTGTACAAACTGTACAACATGAGGATGGTTTTTGTTAGCTCTTAAAACTCTTTTATTGCATCAACATTTAGTGAGAGAGCTATAATTAAACTTGTTGGCACAACAGATTATTATTATTATTAATTACTTTATTGTAACGCTGAACATACAGTTTGGATTTGACTGTGCACCAGAACAATGAAGCTATATGTAAACGTAAAACATTGTTTTTTATATATCCTTGCTTTGACGGCAGTTGATGCATAAGGCAACGCCATTATTGCCGACAAAAAACAATGTTGTGTTGACAAATCCATGGAAAAAGTTGACATGTTATTATTATATGTGGGAACTCTGGCTGTATTAATTGTTTTGTGTTTCACTGTGACAACAGACACCTTTTCTCACAGCGTGTTGCGGGGTCGGCAGGAGAGTCAGCGATTGCTATGGGAATAGCTGAGACAACTTACTATGTTTTCTAAATATATCACCATGACAACCATTACTGTTCAACTGCATGTTTAAATGACTTGGCTCTGAGGACTTCCATCAGAGCATGTTAAGACACTCGTGTTTAAGTGTACTTTATGCTCTCTTCTTGTACAAGAATACATATTGTTTTTATTATAACTTGATTCTGGTTCCGAACTGGTCCTTGAGTCACAAGTTTTTTTTTAAACAAATCTAAACCATTAGGCACTGTTATTTCTTTATAACTTGTTTAAAATATAACAAAACATACTTAAATACCTGTACCCGAAGATTCAGGAAAAAAAACAAGAATCAAATTCACACACTGTTAAATTTCTACCAAGCATTAATGAATGGTTTATTTATTATTCTGTGCACTGGAGATAAAGGAAAGTTATTTATTTTTTTCATAGAACTGCTAATAATATTTTTCATCACACAGATGACAAGCCCTACAAAGATGCTTACATAAATACATAAAGGAAGATATGGGCTACAGTGTATTTCACTGTACAGTGCAAGTGATAAATAACACTGACTCCCCAGTCACTACAGGATTCAATTTAAGTTTTTTATTGATAACTTTTTAATCCCTTCATGGTCTGGCTCCGCCCTACATTATTGGACTTTTAACATCGTATAAAGCTCCGAGATCCCTGAGATCAGAGGGTCAAATGTTGTTAAATGTCCCATGATTAAGGATGAAAACAAAAGGGGATCATACTTTTACTGTTCACACTCTGCGGAACAAACTCTTCCTCAATATCAGATCAGCTGACTCAGTGCCTTGTTATATAAAGGTTTGTTTATTACAATTTATTTTATCTAATATGTTATTTTATATCCCTATGTATATATAGTATGTGTGCCATGACTCTTTGAAATCCCTGTTTGTATTGCATTACAGTACATTATGTATGCTTTTTTATTTTGTTAAGCACCTTGTAACCCTGGTTTTGAAAGGCGCTACAGAAATAAAGTGTATTATTTTATTATGTGCTGTAGAAGCCAGAGTTGTTTGGAGGTCTTTGGGATTAGCTCCAACTCATGTCTTGGGTCATAGATTTTCAAGCTATCAAGTGGCATTCAAATTATGATAGCACAAGACCAAAGACGAATAATGATGATACAATGATGGAAACAATGTTGTAAAGGTCCAGTTTTATGAGTTTAATTAAAGAGCAACCCGAATGCCAAATAGCCAAACTCCAGGCTTCAAAACGGTAGTCTACAAACCAATGGATGATGTCATGGGAACTATATCAATCTCTATGATACAGTCCATGCTTTAAAAATGTGTCTTCTCTCTCACCAAATTAAAAACAGTCAATTCGTGATGAATATAGGCCTCAGGTTTAGAATAGAACATCAGCAACATATTTCTTATTTAACACTGATGCTGGTTTAAATGTGCCTGCTAACAGTTTCGTAAAAGCTGTTATAATTATGCATGAGATATGAAACACCTTTAAAAGTGCAAAAAAAACTACAAAGAGAGCTGATCCCTCAATTATTATTTATATAAAATATCTGTTTGGTAAACTATATTCACTTTGATCCATCTCTGTTTTACATTAAAACAACTAATGAACGCACTAAGCAAACTATTGAGCACTTAGACTAAGCCTCAACTCATATTTTCATGTTGAAATATATATTTTACAACGGACTGTACAGCTCTGTTCATGATGGTAGTTTTTCTGAATATACAGAACTAAACCAATAACATAAACACATTGCTTTAGAGTTACATGTAAGAATGATCCACAATGACTGTGACTGATGTGACTGACTTTGGTGATCCCCATTCTTTTCTCTAGCACCTCCATGAGATTGACTTTGAGAAGTGATGGGCAAATGAGCCCAATAGGGTTATAAAAGGGTTGAAAGCCCAATAAATCAGCCTACCTAACTAATAAGACTGACTGATTGTGAGTGCATGCGTCATCAATTCCAAACATCTCCATTCTGCCCATAAAACACAACCCCATAGTTTTCAAACTAAAACGGGCTCAGAAGTGTTTCCAAAGGCAAAATGAGGTAAAATATCTGCCTCGATGATTCATTTAATTCCTATTTAGGGCGTTGGGATCATTGCTCCACACGGATCGTAGTTGCCGAGAAACAGGAAGAGAAAGCATAAACACGTGTCACATAGAATTTTATGCACCACTTTGAATTGTTTGAATAGAAAACTTATTCATGGTAAATTGCGAGTGTATTGCCTTCAACACACACATCTCGTCTCTCGCTCTCTCTCTCTCTCTCTCTCTCTCTCTCTCTCCCCCTCATGCGAGCACACACACACACACACACACACACACACACACACACACACACCCCTGTTAGGTTACCACACCGAATAGGCCAATGCAAATTATAATATATCTGTACACAGAATTATATAGATTTTTTTATCCGATCACTCAATTAATTGATGGAATAATCGGTATAACACTCGATTACAACAAGATTCAATAGCTGCAGCCCTAAGCCGTAATGTCCGGATTTCCCCTTTTTTACGTTAGCCGGCCTGGAAACCTTCTGCAATGGCTAACGTTGGTCAGGCAGACAGCTATATCATGGATTAAATCAAAGAGTTAGGGAATGTTTGTCCATACAGTTTACCAGAGAAGAAAAGGGTCAACGACCCCACTCAGTGTCCACGGGTGACATACCCATACATTTATTCCTACCTCACTGTATCACCAGGTAATGCAGAACTATGATAACGATCCCTTTCTCTGTCCTTGATATACTGTTGTTTTAGTTTAGCTCTGTGAAACAAAACAAACACCAATTTGTCCACAAGAGGTTAAATAAAATGTACTGTCTTTCTCTCTCTCTTACACACACACTCACTGCATCTGTCTGACATCATTCTGTCATCTTTCTGCCATCATTCTATCAATAAATATAGAAATAATACTTGCATTTTCTCAAATGTAATTGAATTTATTTTTATTTACTGAGTACTCACCCCTTTTTTTCGTATTAGTGCACTATTCTACTCCTTTGCTTTCACCGGCAAGGGGGCGTGGCGCCCTCCAGAGTGCGACTGAATTTTACATCTAGTCGCACATGCGAGACCAGATGTCTCACCATTTCAATATGTAAGAGGCTAAACAGCAACAGAGTGATAAATAAGACAGGAACAATATGTTAGCAGTGTAAGAAGATAGTGCCCATAACACAAACACTTCTCACATGAGCTCCCATAGCTAGTCACAGTGTCAGGACCTGACGGACCAGAAGACTCCGTATGTGATGAGCTGGGACAGTCTGTCTCTCCTGAGCCGAGTGACAGCAGAAATGAACTAAACCAAAATAGGCTTGTGAATATTCTTATTTGTCCAGGTCGTCGTTATCCCGAAAGCAATTTCAGTCAAAAGCAACTGGACTTGGTTATTTGTCTAGGAAGACGTTTCACCTCTCATCCAAGAGGCTTCATCAGTTCATGTACGCACTGACCAGGCTGGGGCTGGACTAAACCAAATACAAACCAAAATAGTTAGTTAATAGTAAATAGTAGAAATCAACAGTGTTTAACTGATTCATTGACTTTGTTTCACTGCCCAGCACAGCGAGTGAGGCAGCAGGTGACACACACAGACTGATCTGATCAGTCAGTGTAGATATGGTTCATATGTTTAAGAGAAAACTCAGGTGTGAGTCGATCCACTTAATAAAATGGAATCGTATCTGTTCTGTGAGATGAGCGAGTGACAGTCATCACACCACTTCTTGTCTCATGTTGACAGACGGCGAGCGGGACCCTTTTAGGCGGCGAGGCCCCCCGGCAGTGGACCCGGTTGGGGGGGGGGGGGGGGGTTACTTTACCGCCCTGAGTACTGTAGGCTACTCACAAGTACTATGCAAAGACACCTCAGCACCACCACAGCTCTCTGCTAAAATCATTTCCCCCTGTAAAGAAAATACTGACATTTAAAAAAAGTGTTAAAATCTTGTTGCGTATCATTCTCGTGGATTCAATATCATGTATAATCTTGTCACACCCCTTATTCTGCATGTATGGTATCATTTTTTAATATTGCACTGTCATGACAGTGGTGGTGCTGTTGTTCTACCTTCTATGTTGCAACTTCAAATAATGCACAATAAAAATGTGACAGTGAATTTGAAACAGAACATTGTAATTTCTGCTTTATTTTCAAGTCTGGATTGGCATGCAAGTCCTATTTTTTCTTTCTTTTTAAAAGAAAATGTTTTTCACTTTTACAGAAATACATAGGGAAAAAGGGGTGAGTTGCATGTGCATAATATGTAATCAGCAAAACAAACTGTATAGTACTTTCCTTTTACTTTTTAAGGAAATGGCAACTAGCCTTTAAGAACAATGGATGAGCTAACACCTAGCTTAAAAACTGATGTTGTGGACATTTAAAATGTTAACTGTACTGGTATCAGTCTATGCGCATCAGACTACTTTTTACATCCACGGTAAAGTAAGAAATCAATAATATATCAGTATGTGATTTCTTCCTTTCTATCTACTCAGCCTGATTTCTGTGTGCCTCCCCAAAATTTCAGTACCCCATAGGCCCCTATAAAAATATGTCTTTATTGATTTGTCTTTATTACAGCTAAACTGATTCATCCTTAAAATATTTTCTCCTGCAAGGTAAATTACAAACTATTATATCGCAAACTCATAATGTAAATGTTTTGTTTACACAAGTTTAAAGAAATTATTAAATCTTTAAAAAAAGCCGAACCTATTTAGTAGATTAGAAATAGAGCAACAGCACAATTTTGACTATATTCTTCCTAATCCTCAGGTTGCATTGAATATATGGTCATTGTTTAATGTTTTTTCATTAATAATGCTAAAATTCCTTTTAGCAGCATCAATTCCTTGAATTAATTTTTTATTTCGTTAATTGTTTTATTTAAATGTAATTACATACGTGTCTTTCAAATACCTTTGATTTGTATGTAAAGCACTTTGAATGATGTTGTTGTTGTTTAAATGTGCTCTACAAATAAACTTGCCTCGCGTTCCCCCAACACATCTAGTGCTGAAAATAAACTGAGCTGGTGGCTATTGGCCATGCAGTTCTAAATTGTGACTCTAACCCTTCATACAAAGTATGCAAATCAGTTCTGATTAATCGCCTTGTCACTAATCCTCACAGTCGATCCCTTCCAGAGTCGAGGGTCCAATTTGCATATCTCATTTTACATCTACTCTTTTCTGATGGAAAGCCGGTAATTACGGTTCAAGCTTGCCCCACTGCTCCATTAGTGAATGAATGTGACCTGCCAGTCGCACAGAGTCCACAATAGAATTCCAAGCACGCCCTGACCTGCACCCCCGTCAAAATGTATCAAGCACTACAGGCTATGTGTAGATGTTTATTCAACCCCGACAATTCAGCATGGGTTTGTCTTTATAACCCTGGGATGTGATTTCTTACAACCCAGTAAATAACAAGAGGTGAGTGACAGGAGGGATGGAAAGTCATCCGGGAATGGTCTGCTTGGTCTTAAATAGCTCTCCTGCTTGTCCTGTAAGTGGCTGTGAAGTCCTTTCCAGAACAGTAAAACCAAGAGCAGAGGACCGACACATCAATCCTTTTAGGCTAGTGCCAAAATGTTGTATGGTTTTTCAAAATAAGAGCATGCTTGAATGTGCTGAATTCATTCATGGACTAAATTGACAGATGTGTTTAGGGAAAGAAACCTGACAGTTTGGAATTAAACTGAATATGCTGATGTAAACCTTATTGGGAGGAACATCATGTCAACGTGTGCCATCATCTTAACCTTATAAGAGTGATGGACGTATCTATTCTTCCATTGACATCCTAGTCAACACTGACGCAGTGCAGGTTCCTAGGAGTGCTGACGTCCAAATGAAGCTTCGTGAAGCATTTTCATTATTTAGTCCACTAGATAAAGCTCTCTGTTCAACAAAGGGTTGAAAACAAACTGAATTACGCTTTGATCCAAGTTCTAAATAAAACAATTACAAAACTAAAAATCAAAGTAAAGTAATGACTACAATATAATCAGAACTGGACTTCCACTGTCAGCGCTCGTGTGGCAGTACATCTGACACCATGCTAAACTCCAATTGTGGCAGGACAACAACAGTGTTCCCTGCTCACCTAAGTTATGTAGTAAGAACAGGTGTTCAGGGTGCAGAGTGGGAATGACTGTCATCCTCCTTATTACAAGTCAGTGTAGTATCAAAATGATTTGAAAGCTGTTAGTTACATTATGTATTGCATTTATTTATTTATTTGGCGTATTTACCACCAGACATTTTGGATGTTGATCATGCTAGCGGTGACATAAACCCTGGGTTTCTTTGTGGTTATCGGTTACAAATAACCAGAGGAGAATCTCAAGACAGAGATTTGAAAAATGTGAAATCATGTCAGTAATTTCTCACTGCAAAAAAAAAAAATCATGGTTGTTAGGAAACATACCTGTTTCACATCATAAGCGAAGAGCACATATTTCAGATCAGGGGAGACAGAATACTTGGCCACGTTGAAATTTATCTAGTGGAAATACGACAGAAAGAAAGACGGAGAGATATGCTTACTGTTTAAAATGTCAGTCATTATGATGGTGTTTATATTATGACAAATCATCATCACTTAATAAACAGTATGACAAATCTACTTACAAATGTTGTGTTTGTCAGGACAATCTCTGTTTCATTAGTAAGGATGTTGAACTTGATGACGTGTCCATCACTGTTTCTGTAGATGACTTCAGAGTCTGTGAATAGAAACAGAGGGAACAAAGAAAAAAACTGTGTATGAAGGAAAAATGTTTTAGCTGTACTGAAAAAGAAAATACAGAGAAAACTGCCACCTTGACTTTATTTAGGACCGCAGAGATGCCAGTGAAAACAAATGCTTTCTATGCCTCAGCATTCCCTCAAATTATATATCAGTAACAATGCAGCAGACAGGCAAACAGGCTGCAGTTTGTGCAGCTGTAATGTAATGTGATTAACTGTGAGAATCAAAAGTGAGATTTCACTGCCGGCAGACACCAAGGGAAAGCCTACATTTTTCATCTTCTAGGTAACACAACGTGTTCTGTGTTGATGGGGGAGAGCCCTGTGTGGCAGCGCCAGGAAACTTATTCTGGACCTGCAACTTAACCTGAGAGCTTATTAAATGGGTCCCTCTCACATTGATTAACAATAATACTCGTCAATATGCAGAAAACCTTCAGAAACCCTAAACAAAATAATATCTCTCCTTTTTGAGGTTATTTGATAACAAAATGATATTCTATAATAGGTTTGGATAAAATGACCTATACATAATATTGAGATATATTAGCTATATATCAATACACAATACAGTATGTATCATGATATTTTGAAATACTAAAACACTTAAGAAATGCTTAATTTAACCCTTTTGATGCATAAAATCAATCTGTGTTTAAAACATTTCTGTTTATATTCAGAAGGGGTTTCCATTTAAACACAACCAAATTAAATTTAACAAAAGAGTATTTATTCAAACCAGGTAATTGCACACATGGGCTTTCAACAGCTGTTAAATGAAAGGCTCAGTGTCTTTCTGGATTCTGCTAATTTGTAGTTATTTTCCTATTAATTTCCAGTCTGTTAGATACATTATACAGTACAGTATAAAGTTTAATATATCACATACTCTTAATCTGTAGAAGAAGTGATCATATGAAGTTGTTTTTCCGATACTACAGGTGTACTGTGCTTATTCCATCTTGTGAAGGCTCATTGCATGGGTGGACTATTGTCTCAAAAAATATAAAAAGCCAGTCTCTGTCAAAAGCAATCCAAGGCACACTGGAGAGTTTGTGCAAAATTGAAATGCCTTGATTTTACATGGCAATGTATACATAAAATGACAAACACAAATCTCTTCATCAGGGATTTTGCCAGTAGCAGCTTGCACACCTACAGTACATTATGTTACACTAATGAATGGAGAGGGAGGGGGGTTCTCCATCAATGGTCAAAAACAAGGAAGCGATATAGCATCAATAGAAGGGAGAAAGAAGGGTTGATCGTACCCATGATAACAAAATGAGCATACTGATTTGATGTTCATGAACAGTTCTTTTGAGCACCTCTCTGCTATAAACAAGGAGCACAGAGATGTACCTGTTCTCTGTATCATCTTTCCCAAATGTCACTACCTGCTCTAGATCTGCTGTGTCTGGTTCATGCTCGCACAAGAGCTTGACGGCACTTGTGCCTCCTCCCGTCACAGTCACTGTGATAGTGATAACAGCCGCCGTGAGCTGCACCATGAGCAACCAGCTGTTAACCTTAAACACACTATGCACACTTTTATTGACACTTTTATCAAACATGCATGACAGGCAGGCATGTGTGCACAATGAATGATCGATATTCAGAGACGAATGGTAACCCCCTCACCTTAAAAAAAAAAGTATTTAAAAAAGAACGAGTTGCTTCTTTGAAAGGCTTTCAGAAAGAAACAGAGCTGTGAGATGCATCTCCGAGCAAACAGCCGTAATTCCCATAATGACAATGATCAGGCGTCAACACACTATTATCTTATAAGTTATAACCTTTTAAGAAACAAGATGCAACCTTCACCCTGTTTTTACCCAACAGTAACCCTAACCTTATCCCTTCAAAGTTTATGTGGGCTGGCTGCTTTCTTAAGTGTTGTTGTTTGCGTAATACTAAATGATTAAGAAGAAGAAGTCTATATGCTGCTACTAAGCAAAGATAGTCTTTTCCTAATAAACACATTAGAAATGATTAATTTGATAACCTCGTCCACATATTTCTATTCATGTCTATGAACCCATACTGACTATAAAACCACCCTAATGAAGTTCCATAACTTGAAATGATATTTCACAGAAAAGATGAAAAATCTATCTCACCACTGAGGCCATTGTATTTTGTTGAATTCAGTTGTACAATCTAAAAGGAGTGAGTAGTCTGGAGTAGTCTTTTCAGCAACTTCGAACAATAAAAAAACTTGTTAGGACTGCTTTAGTATACTCAACTTTGTTTTTCTTATTTTCACATCTAGGAAATGTATTTCCCTTTTTTTGTGTTCCAAAGATATTTTCAGGCTCTTATTCACATTGGTCAGTTGTTCCTGGAGGATATACTATTATATATACACACACAGGTAAATATATACAGTTTATATATATATATATATATATATATATATATATATATATATATATATATATATATATATATCGTAGTATATAGTATAGTATAGTATATAGTATATATAATAAAGTATATTATTCGTCAATGTCCATCTTGTAAGTTCAAGGACAAAATCTGTTGGTGGAACTTGCTCAATGCTCATTTGTAGGAAATAAGCACAGCATGTAAACCACAACTATTTTTTATCACGTATGCATCTATAAAGTTGTATTATTGCATCGGTTTTGTCTAACACTTGAGTAGTGTCCTGAAGGCAAACCTTCACCGCAAACCTGAAATGATCTAAACATTACCTGGAGGAGCTGTATGTGAGAATGCAAACATCCAAATCAGTTGGACCGGACATTAAATGATTGAATGAAAATGTCTAACTGGATAGACGACCAGATTCAGGTAAACAGGTAAGGATGCCGATAAGGACCATTCTAGTTGTGTGCTGCGTGTGAGACTATGTTCACGCCTGATTCGTTGGACGTTGTCCAGAGTTCATATGAGAAAACGGCTTACCTTTGGAACAAACCATTTTAATGTATTAATTTGATGGTTTCCAGAACTGAGCCATTTCCACTGATGATGAATTTGACGGATTTGTCAAAATGTGATAACAAAGCAGTCCAGGATTTATCCTAATAGGAAAGTATAATTTCTCTGTAATCCAGTGTTCTACTTTTGACTATGTGCGTTTCAGTTGACATTGCAGGTCCTTCAATGAATTTGTGTCAGTGAGAGATTAGTGCTGTGTGCCATTTAGTGTTCTTTGTGCGTCTTGGACATGTAACTATACTGAGCCATACTGAGTGTCAGCACTCTTTACGATTACATCATCATTGCTCCTTAGCCGCAGACTTGCATTATATATTTTTTAGGCCATTTTCCATCCTTGCAATGAGCCCTTCAAAAGACAGAATCAATTATTATATGAAAAATGGAGACATTTCCATTACCAACAACTAACAATATTCCCTAGAGCACTAGGCACTTAATCCTAAACTCTCCAGTACAGCAGGTCCAGTAATTAACATAGGCTCAGGCAGAACATACACAATAATTAAGTGTCCCCTTATTTGTGTTTTACCGGTTAGCATCACTCATCAGGCTGCAAATGTACATATGCATATGAAACGGATTGTCCTTCAAGAGTGTTCAAGGTGAGTAAATAGAGCACCAAATAGTCAGAATTAAGCAGCAACAGTAAACAAACGGTAAAGAGAGCAATGTCATAGAAAAGGCAGTGATGTAAACATGGAGGTGCATTTTTTTGCTAACAGAGCAAGATTAACTATGTTCATCAACAAGACATGATTAACTTTTTTAACATTTGTAAAGAAGTGGTTTACATCTACATCAATACAATTAGCCATCAATTAAAACAAAAGAAACCTTTAAATCAGATCTGCCCAAGGAATTCAGCCTTATCTCACCCCACGCGTATTCGCAATCTCTGTCAGATGGTTAGTCTAGATATCAGACCTATGAAATCAGAATCGAAATCAGAAATACTTTAATAATCCAAGGGGGAAATAATTTTTGTTACAAAACTCCAGATATACAAACAACAAATGCTACACAGACTAAACATATATTAGAAAAAACTAAAATTTAAATTTACAGAAATTAATATTTACAGTAGTAAAATATACTTAAAATCTACTGAGTGGACTGTAATGCAATTTCATTCACATATTAATGGTTCCCAGACACAATCCTAATAGACAAAATGTCACTTTGCCCTATATTTTAGTTCATGACCAAATATATGTTTTTATCTAAAGCAATAGAGGAGCGTGATTGTTCTGTTTCTGACCTTTTGTGCCCGTCCCTGTAACATACATCATCACATCAGACAGGCAGTGTGTATACATCCATTGCAGAAGAACCCCAGGACAAAGACAGTTCCAAATGAGGATTCTCAAGGAATGAAAATTATTTGTCACATTTGTCTTTGCTGCAGCTCTAACACTAAGCACTGTATGTTTTGCAGAAAATGCTCTGCTGTTTGAGGAAACAGTCAAACAATCTGAGCAGTGACTAGATTCTGCAGAGAGAACTATTCCCCATTAGAGTGTTATTCCAGCGTAAAAAAAAAGCACCAACAACGTAGGTAGTGAACCCAGAGTTTATTAAAAGAGTGTTTTGAGTGTTTTTTTAAAGACTTACCTACTGGCCCCTGTACCAGCTCCTCCCATAGTAAAATCCATTCA
Source organism: Echiichthys vipera (assembly GCF_963691815.1). Classification (NCBI taxonomy): domain Eukaryota; kingdom Metazoa; phylum Chordata; class Actinopteri; order Perciformes; family Trachinidae; genus Echiichthys; species Echiichthys vipera. The sequence goes on along the minus strand of NC_139835.1, from coordinate 4,955,526 downwards.
AGTGGATTACCAAAGTCAATCCAAAAGGAAGGAGCCCATTGGTGCTTTGTTTTCTGTTTTCAGCAGTATTAGTGGTTAAAAAAGACGTTTTAATGCCTTCACCGTACTGCCCTGAGCTAATTGGTTACAGCTAACAGCTAACTGTTAGCAACTATCCGGGATTTCTCCGTTAATAGTTCATACACAAAAAAATTTGTCTCTGTGGCTTATTTGATGAGTGTAAGTGCTGATAAAGACACTGGGATGATTTTATGCCGCAATTACACTTTAATAAACATAAAAATGAGCATTACATTTTAGTAAAGTCAATAATAGCAAAAGTTTAGCACACAGGTACTAATAAGCAGTACTACTAACTGAGGTGGTGGAGCTGGACAACAAAAGATGCAAACATATGAGCAGAGTAATAGAAAGAAGACCATTCATCTATCCATCCATTAGCTATATCCACTTATCCCTGAGTGTCACAGATAAGTGGAGGGTCACAGCCAATCACAGCTGAAATTGGGCAGGTGGCGGGTTTACTCTGAACAGGTGGCCAGTCAATCACAACCCTGACAAATTGAGACAGACAACTGTCCACGCGCATGATCAAACCTTCAGGCTATTTAGAGTCGCCAAATAACCTAACCTGCATGTATTTAGACTATAGCACAGAGGGGCATTTTGTAATAGCCGCGCTGTACACCTGTATCAAGATGACAGGAAATTAGTAATCGGTACAATTACAGACATTTTCAGAAAATGAAACAGGAGTCATTGCATGTGAAAATATTAAAAGGTACAGGGTCATTTTGTCTGTTATGATAAGTGTAAGGGATTCTAATTTTATTTTAACATATTCATAGAGACATTCATTTTTATAAATTAATTTGTCTCTTCTGATCCTCCTGTACACTGTGGTGTATTCATCAGCCACAATGGTGATAGAGAGGGGGAAAAGGATCCACGTAGACCCCAACACCTGTTATTTTTATGATTTTTGGGGGGCTTCCTGATGGAGTAAAGGCAATAACAATTAGTAACAGTGAGGCATTAATGTTTTTCTTTCTACATGGTAGAAACAGAGGTACCACAACATCAAAGAGTGTTGTCAGTTTCTACCAGTCTTTATCGCATCTTCTGAAAATGCCCATAGAAACAGTTGGGTAGAAATGAAACAAAATAATTAAAAAAATGAATAAAATAAAAACAAATTAATAGTCTCTCTGCAAAAGTCTGCTGCTCTGGCTGGCAGTCTAAACAGAGAATGCAGTTTGTGTGTGTGTGTGTGTGTGTGTGTGTGTGTGTGTGTGTGTGTGTGTGTGTGTGTGTGTGTGTGTGTGTGTGTGTGTGTGTGTGTGTGTGTGTGTGTGTGTGTGTGTGTGTGTGTGTGTGTGTGTGTGTGTGTGTGTGTGTGTGTGTGTGTGTGTGTGTGTGTGTGTGTGTGTGTGTGTGTGTGTGTGTGTGTGTGTGTGTGTGTGTGTGTGTGTGTGTGTCATTTCTTGGTGTCTGGGGTTATCCAATGCCACAGGGACCCATGTAGCACAGCTGTCTTTACTGAACTCCTCTGGTTAATCCCAAACAGCTGCTGACGCTGTGTTTGGATGGCACTCTGCACTCACACTGAGGAATATTTCCCCTGTTTCCACAATGCTCTACAAAGTTCCTTCTGCTGTGGCAGCTGACCTTGTCAGCATACAGAAAATAGAAAAACAATGACATAAGAAAACAAAGGAGTACAATATAGTCCCTTAAGAGAAATCTACTGCAGTCTTAATGGGTTGTATGCTGTTCAATCAATGGCGAGTGACAACCATTTTGACAAACTAGCACTTACCTTTGGTTGCCAACACTTTTTAACATATATAAAACAGGGACATCAAAATGGGCACCCCAAAATGGTGTCATCTAAGGGACCCACAATCCAAGACTAATTCTGAAAGGCCAATGGATCTGTGGTGGAAATTAGCACAAAGGTAAGGAAAACCAAAATATCAAAAGGCAGAGAACGGAGCAACCAGTGACTTGTTGGATAGTTTTTTTTAGGGATATGTGAAGATAAAACAGTACAAAAATTGTTTTGCATTACTCTTGTTCTTTTATATCACTTTTTAAATATTAAACTGAAATAACTGCAGAGTATCCTAATTACTCAAAATATTGGGTGACTTAAACTGCAGTTGGAACGTTTGGCAGATCAAGTTGACTCAGTTAAATTTCAAATGTTTACATCTCTCATTCCCCTCCCCCTCTACCACTGAGCTCCTCCTCCCATCGAGTGCTCATCAGGTGCGCGTGCACACGATTCCTTTGAATGTGCCCGCTTCTTCTCTCATCGATAAACGCTATAGAGTACACGCTACACGGAGGTAGGCTGGCTAACTCATAGATAGCAATTGCTAACATAATTTAGCGTTTTCTTAGCTTGATGTGGCATTGTTAAATGTGCAAGGGGGGAGGTGGGATCTGTGGCGTGTGAAAGAACTGTGTCTGACCTCACACAGCCCTGCGCTAAAGTGGACAGGATGAGACAGGCGCGATGGATTTTTGCAAAACAAACAAACAGGCTCTAGGTGCACGTAAAGGCGTGTTTTTTTTTTTTTACTAAAACCCGATGATTTATGTTGTTCTATCGGAGCATAGTGTCGGTTTCAGTGAATATGATCAAACAAATGTAGCTGACTGCAACTTTAAAATGGCGACCATATTTTCAAGTTTCAGCAACCAGAAGCTGATGCCTGGTTGCCAGCGTGGCAACCACTTTTAAAAGTTTGTGTTGAGCCCTGGTCACTGATGATCAGTGAGGGTCATCTTTAAAGTATTAAAATCATTTTCATTTGATGCCCAGTGGTGTTGAACATCAAATCAGTGCATGCCTATGAGAGAGAAATTAATATGTAGAGCTGATAAAAAAGGAACGCATTCCTGTGATCTTTAAAACATTACCATAGGTCTCTCCACTGCTCTGCACTTGTCTCCTTAAATAATGAAATGTTCGTAGCTGAAAAGAACAAGCTAAGACTCTAATGTATAAGTAATGTCCTACTTCTGTAACCCAATGAATAATGAAATGCCTAGGCTTTTCTTCTGCCATGCTTAGCTCTGCAACTTAGAGGGATTAAGTAAGGGTCACTGTACACGCCACATACTACCACTGCAGCTTTTGTGTGTCTTATTTTAAGACAGGTAAATATGATGTTTCCCTGATTTAAGACTCTTCTTCTTCTCTTTGTGTCTTTGAAGCAGGTTGGTTATATGACAGTTTCCCATTTCTTTACACAGGCTCCTAACAACTCAATTTAAGAATTCAGATCAATAACATCGATATCCATTATTATACCATGGTCTGGTTGAATACTTGATTCTGATTGATTGCAGGGTGTCCATTAAAACATGATATAAGACGTCTACTAAGTAAAGTTCTGGTGAAAATGTCAGTTCAAATTTTATCAATATTAATTAATTTAGGTTTTAAATTAATTGATATTGATATTGATTTGATAACAATGGAATGGCTGGATAGCTAACTTGTCTTTTTGTTAAAAATATATATATTTATTTTTTGGCAATGTAATTGACTTTGAATCTTGTTGGATCTTCATAATTTTAGTGTTAGCTTTCTGGCTCATGGGTGAGGGTGAGCGAACTAGAAATATCTCCCGTTACCAGGTTCTATCTAAAGTCCATTCTATTTACTGGAGCAGTGAATGTTTTCCATTGCAGAAGAACCTTATGGGATGGGGATGATCGTTCCAGGTATCAGTCAAACCCTCAGTTGTTAAAAAGATAAACTGAGTTGTTGTTTGAAAAAAAACTTAGAATTTGATTGCAAAACACATGAAGATATACTGTAAATTGTCTTGTCTTGGCAACTGACTATGGTATAAGCAGGTTTATGTCGTACAATGTGTCCTATATCAGTAATGAATGGACTGAACATCAGACCGTACTGGCCATTCATTACTGTAATAGGACACCTCAAAAGGTATTGTGACTTATGTTATCTTCACTGATGTGAGCCAGAATAATTATGAACAGGTTATACTGTGGTCAAAACTGTGTTTCAGTTAGAAACAGAACTGAACTAAAAAATTATGTTATAAATAAAGTAACTGGTATTGGTCATGAACAATGAAATCATCTCTGTTGCTAATGTTTCATCATAGGACTGTGCGATATGTATCTTATGACGATAGAAAAATATCTATTGTTTCATATTTTGCTGTATCCTCTTGTTGTGTCATGAATCTTGCATTTTACAGGCTGAGGGATGTGTGAAGAGGAAATGAACTGAATGAGTCCCTGCCTGCGTTATTACAGGTGGCCATAAACTGTGTTTCTGTCTTCATTAAATGGCCAGAAAACAACTTTAACTAACACACACACAATCCCGCCTACAGACCAGACACACGCTCGCTCCGTGTTTGACTACATCACAGACTAGAATGTTTCAGTGGAATAATAATGTTATATATATTACAGAAAATTTGATACATCGTTATTGGGATATGAAATGACCTATATCATGATATGAGATTTTGGTCATATCGCCGAGGTGTATTTCATCATATTGTAATGCAAGTGTCCCGAGAGAAAACTAGACTTCCACAACTCATCTTGGCTCTGTTTTCATACTTCAACATCAAGCCCATAAAACTGAGACTTTGGCCAATCACAGGTCATTTCAGAGAGAGGGAGCTTCCTATTGGCTGTTCTACAAATGCAGATGTGTGGGCACGTTAGGCTATACTAGATAAGAGAGGGCAGTGCAGTGCATAGAGGGATGAAGTATGAAATAAAAATAAAGTCCAGTTTATTGTCCAAGAAGCGGAAATTTGCCTCGTAAACAGTTGGGAGAGCTGGCTTGCTGCTGCTTAGCCTTTAGCCTTTAGCCAAGCAGCCTAGCTGCAATGTTTGTTCAGATGGCAGCATTACCCTGCTATGAGGACAGAAGGCCGAAGCCATGGCACCACCAACTGTTGCAGTCCAAACAAACATAAATGTGTGAGATGAACTGGTATTCTCAGAAGGCTACAGGCTAAACCCAACTGTGCAGCTTCTCAGTGAGAAGAACTTCAAAACTGTGTGGAAGGCAGTTCCTAAATTCCAGTTGGTAATGTCTGATGGCTGTAGATTAATCAACATTAAAATCAACATTTAGCATCGTGTTTACCAGATCTGGATTGGCAGCTGTGCTGCATCCGTGCAGGCTTTACCGATTTTGACCGTAATTGATAGGTTTATTGTCTAAAAGTGAGTGTGGGGGGAAAAAAGACTCTGACAAACACAACACAACACATGTCAATATCAGTGAAGCATTTCAGAGATGTATGAATGTTGCCGGTATCACATGTAGTTGTCAGATAGATGAAATTATAAACAGCCAAAATGCGGGAAATGCGTCAAATAATTATAGTTATTAATATAAATTAATAGCTCAACATTATGTTACCATTTCAGCTATCTGAAAATCACAGATTCAAGATCATTTTATTATTCATTCATTCACAGGTTTGTGTAGGCGCACAGATGTGGCTAATTCAAATTCATGTTTCTGTGCAGCCTTGAATCACAGAGCATGTCCTCTCAAAGAGCTTTGCAGGTCCGCAGGTTTGCAAAGAAAACAGGATAGTATCCTCATAGACACATGATTTCAGTGATAATAATTAATGTGTTTATAATGTCATCAGGATGAAAGGTATGAGTCGTACTGACTGTATGAAGGCTCTGCCTATGTGGTGGGAGGGACAGAGAGGGGAGAGGGAGAGCTGCATGAGAAGGTGTCACTCTACTTCTAACCCTGGTCAGTGTTTTTTGTTGTTTGTTTGAGCTTGTTGTTTGTTTTGCAAAAATCCACTGCGCCCGTATCATCCTGTCCACTCAGCACGAGCCACAGATCCCCCCTCCACGCTTGCGCGTGTGACAATATCACAGACACACGCCTCAAGCTGGGCATACGCTAAATGACGTTAGCAGTTGCTATCTATGAGGGAGTTAGCCAGCCTACCTCCATGTAGCGTGTACTCCATGCTGTGTATTGATGAAAGAAGACACAGGCATGTTCATAGGAATCTGGTGCACACGCACTGACGAGCACTCGATGGGAGGGAGCGGAGGAGCACAGTGGTAGAGGGGGAGGGGCATACACATGCATGGGCAAATAAATTGTCATGTGCTGGGTGCTGGGCTGATGGTAGTTGGCCGAAAATGTTTTAACATACGGCCCAACCCTATTAGGAACATTTCCCACTAATGAAAGCATAGTTACGAATATTTCTGCCAATAGATCCCCCTTAATCATACACTGCTTCTTTAAGTGAACCAGTAATAACCTGCAGGTACACCACCCCCAGCATGGTTGCTTCTGACAGTGTTGCTTGCAGTCATCAGAAAACCAAAAAGTGAGACAAGCATGTCTATCTTTACAAAAAAAAGAAGCCATTTGACCCAGATTATCAACCCCAATTATTAATAATCCCTGAAATTCTCTGACAGGTGAGTATTTATTCCCATTCAATTGTTACACAATTACACATACAAAGGACTTCTTAAAGAAATAAATGAGACTGAGGTAACTATATCCCCCTTCCAGTGTTTGTACCCAGTGAGCCACGAGACATATTGTAATTTTCCTCTGAAAACGGCAGATATATTTGGGTTCTAACTGTCCAGCTCCAGTCTGCTGCCCACATAACTGTCAGGAAATTAAAGATTAATTCTGCCCACTGACTGGAAGCAGCAATAAGGAAAAGCAGCATTCAGTGCTAACTATAGTGGCCCGTAATTATGCTTTGTATCTCTTAATTGTGTGCCTATTTTTGATCATGTGAAGAAATGATAATGGCACATTAGATATCGGATGCTAACGGAGTCATCTTGTGCCTAAAATATGGCTCTCACCTTCTGCATTAGTATTTTGTGTAATTATTTGGAGGTTTAAGATACAATAGTATATGGAAACCCCTGTCCACATTTTCCTACTTTCCTATAGTTCCAATCAACAGAAATTGGATGGTGTTTAAAACACAAATTCGCTTCAACTTTCTGGCATGTTTAGTTACACTTTCCTTTTTCTCCATACACAAAAGCAGCTCCATAAATAAATGTTGTTCTTTTTTTTTAGTTTGGTGCAGAAGAACTTGATTGGCTTGCATAAAGCCTTGACCTCAACCACATCCAACACCTTTAGAATGAAGTGGAACACCCTTATTACCAAACAAGAACACCTTATGAAATTTTTTTACGAAACCCAATATTATAAGTAAGAATATTGGTTCATGGTAGTGATGCACAGATTGCAGGTATGCCCGAATGGGTTGTGGGTACGTGAAATAATACATGAAGGACAACATTACTTACATCCTGTAAAAATAGCAGAGAGCAGCAGACAGATGATCATTTTTCATCAGGTAAGTGTGTCAGTGACCCCATTAAGAGGGTACATTTACGTACCAGGAACAGCAGCTTTCAGTGATTATTTCAGAACCTTGAGGTTTAGTTCTGCATACTTTGCATGGAGCGTTGCACGGAGCGTTCCACCGAGCTGATGAATGGTGTTTATCTTCGTTCTGTGGCTCTATCTCACTGGGTATTAGGTAATGTAATTTAAGTTAAGACCAACTCTCTATACACATACTTTTATGACTTTGATTAGAGAAGTATTTGAGATGTGTCAAAGACAAACATAATCTGGGACAAAATGCATTTTCCTGTAAACTCAATTGAGAATGCAGTTTTGTCTGATGTTAATGTCATTTTTAGGAGACAGCTGGTAATGTTCTGCAGCTCTGTGCAAACTTCTTTATTAGCAAATTTGCAAAATATTATAATGCCATTTCTATAACAGACATACAGACTATAACATAACAGAACATGGTACAACTTTTGGTCGATGTGCAGCAACTTAAGATTCATACATTGGCACTGACACACAACACATACACACACACACACACACACACACACACACACAGACACCTAATGACGAACAGTCGATGCAGTAATTTTTACAGACATGGCGGTGGCAGGTCGCTAATGTTAAACATTAACATAAAAATGTTTGCAAACATTTGAAAAAGTATTTAGTTGATAAGACCTACTGAAATGTAAAGAGCCATGCTAACTGGTAGATTAGGGGACTTTTGCCTGAAATGTCCTCACAATGACTGTAAACCTACAAACAAGGCTTCAATAACTTCATGTTAGACTGTAACTTCAAAACCGAAGCTGAGGATGGATCTGTAGTTGTTACTGGCTGTCTGAAACCAAACTTCAATCTTGAAAGTTCGGCCACTTTTATGCTGTTTTGGTGTTTATTTTGTAGGTTAACCAGGTCAACATTAGCATGTTGCGAGGCTAGCTTCCATATAGACTGTGTTTTCAGCTGCTGACATACATATAAAACAGTTCACCAATCACAGCGAGAGCGAACCAGCCGACTAATCATAGCAAACTGAGCTGACCCGGAAAATACAAATATGACCCTGAAAAATAGCAGAATACGGCCTCTTCAACCCTGAGTTAGTTTGATCTATGCCACAATGCAAGTCTATATTTGTAAACCCAGTCCCTGGACAGAGTTCTGTACTATGTCCTTTTTATTTTACTTGCAAAATAGTGGTTCAAATTGTGTCTTGTACTAGTAATCCTGCTTTGTCCACTTAGAGCTGGAAACATCAAAATAACACAAATACTGTATATACATTTCCCATCAGATACCACACATGCTCAATAAGGTAGCTAGCAAATCTAGCCCCATGTTTTCATTCCACCACAATATTTCATGTAATGTACCATCATTCCTCACCCTTATTTGCAGACTTTCCTGCACAGCTAAAGCTACTGGTAGCTGTCTCATAAGTACAGGGAGGTGGGGGGTTGGAAACAGTGAGAAGTGAATTTTAGAAAGTCTTTTCACTGGCTGATGAGGATGCAAAGCCAATGGAGTGGAGTCTGAGGGCCAAGTGGAAACTCTGAGCACAATGTAATATGCATAGCGCATACTGAATTATTTAGAAAAGGTTGTGTAATGCTTGAATGCTGTGTCTGCAGTCCCTATGGTTTCACCAAATGTCACAGCTGGTCAAACTCAGAGCCAACTTGTTGAAGATATAACACGAGTGCTTGGTTCTGCAGATGCTGACAGTAAATATGGTAGCATGTGCTGGAGTGGGATTCAGTGCCAGCCGCTGCTAGTGCTAAAAACATTCATTTAAATGGCATCTGTGGCTCACTGCTTCGACACTAGATTTCTTGTTGATGAACAAAAAACAGAATTACTTTTTTAAGCATTAACAGCGCATGTACATGGATAAATACTGTATATTGACAGCTGGGCACATGCTGTACAACCAAGCAGCAACTCTCCGTCGCTGAAAAATGGAAGATGACACGGAAGTGCCAAGAACTGCAGTTCATCAAATGACCACCTGAGGCTGGCTCCAAAATAGAACAAATGCCCATACAGCCCCAAAGTAAAATGCCCAACTTTACAGCATAAATAAACAAGTTTACAGCCTGGTACAAAAAAACTGCTTCTCTGTCTCTAAAGCTAATTTCCCTGTTCATGACAACTGTTGTGAATTTTGTAGAGAAATTTTACTAAGGCTTAAAGTTCTGCATAATTTAAGGGGAGGCTGCTTTGACTGACAGGTGGGTGTCCTCACAGGTTGCAAGCATAGACTGTAGGCTTATTTGGCAGACCCCAGCCCCATACACATCCACACATCCACCATATCCACACACTACACATCTTTGCCCATTTCTGGAAAAGCTAGGGGTAACTCCGTATCTCAACTGGGGTCGACCGGTGGTGTTTATCCAACTACATCTTGGCATTGCAATGCCAAGATGGCGAGGGCTGAAGCCAATGGGATCCGCTCACTTTGAGCCTCACAATGGCTCTTCAGAAAGGGTGACATCACAAAGACTTAGTCCTTATTGTATACACTGCATGAATACAGCAAGGCATCAAACCATCAGTAAAATTACACATTACAATACCCAATTCTTCATTTATTCATTCATTATTTAACTACCATAAAATCCAACATACCAGCAATGGTCATAGATGTATTCTGAATTATGGATACAAATGAAAGCCACAATACATTAAGTCTCATCACAACACTTGGTAAGAGTATGGCTAATAATGATGAAGATGTCTACAGTGCTAGAATGAATAAAACATGTGTGCAAAAGCAGATTAATGACACAGGAGCTCATTTAGAGCTACAAGACAACAGCATTATAAATACAAAAACCACTCATCACAATAGCTGTTAATGAGCACTACACTAGTCGACTGTGGCCTTGAGTCTGAATATTTCTTTGGACATTATTTTGTATGACACACTGATGTGGCTGTGGGCAGTCTACGCACTTCAAATCAGTGTTGACTTACATCAGGGGCAAGAGCAAAATATTTCCTCTACTGACTGTCCTCATTTCTACTTTATGTTTTACTTTTTATTTCTGACACAGAAGGCGAAAATAAATTAATTATGTTGATTTTTGCACATCTTTTAACTTTGTTCAGTGATGGTAATGACGCATACTTCATATTGCCTGTACTGACTTGAGCATTACAATCACAGGAACCTTTTTAGGAACTCAGGAACTTCACTTGTCCTTCCCACTGTCCAAATTGAGTTCCTGGCCCAAAAATCTCCCTGCTCTAGACTAGTAATTCCGGATGGTGTAGGGCCAACTAAATTGTGGTTTACAGTCAATTACAGGTCAAATACAAACCCAACTGTGTATTCACACACAGGAAACAAACACTGGTGCAAACTAGAATAAATATCATCATCTCTTGTAAAGTTGAGTATTAAAATTCAATCTAAACCTTGGAATCTGCAAACTGCAAAACAATCTCACCACAAGGCCCATTTAGAAGCAGCTCTGGAACTTTAAGTCAGATTATCTTTTGGGTGAAATGCTGAATACATAGCAAGAGTGTTTTGCCAACTGCTGTTTCCAAGATCAAGAATTTCAACTTTTACTCTCAATTTTGAAGGCAACATGCCCTGAAGACCTTCATGAGTCTTCAGATGCAGCGGGAATGTGCACAAGCATGGATGGATCATGAGACAATCGGCCCCTGGGGACATGAGCTTAAGAGGCCCCCCGCCCTGACTATAGGAACAAGACACCCAAACCCAAAGTGTCTACTTTTAGCGATCTCAGAAGCCATTGGCTATGTGTCTGACAACAATTTAGCCTCTGGTGGCAACAGCTAATATTTCAGGTTTTCTGGTGTTGCCAGCAGATTTCCGGACCAATACTTTTGAGCAATTTGAGCCACGAAAACATAAACAGATATCTGCATATGCATGCAGATTAAATAATAACAAAAAGCTAATTAAAAGCTTGATCATCAGTCGGCAGATCATGTGTTCTATGATTGCATGACTGCCCATGCATTCCCCTCCTTTTGCTCTCAACACGGACTTACTTGTATGCAACTGAAGTATGCTCAAATGAGATTGGTTAATATACTACTTGGACGTTTTTTTAGCAACATTTTGTAAGTAAGGGCCCTTTGGCCTGTGAATATATTGTATACAGTAGTTTCCTTGAGGATGAATCTTGAACCATTCGGTTGAAAAAGTAGATTCTTACTCAGATTCTCTGCTCTTCGATTAATAGATATTAACTTTAAAGGTTAAATTTACAAGTAGGTCGCTACATGGTGGCTTTTATGATGATCAACCTGTTAAGTGTGTAGTACTACATTGCAGTACACTGCCATCACTCTGAATTTCTACACCTGTCATGTCAGCTGAGATCACCAAAAGTGGCTCAGCACAAGCTGTGTCCAATACTGATTCTACCACCGCACTATGATTGACAAAATAAGAGCAGACAGTCCCTGAAATTAGATCACAACCCTGCAATCCCTCTAGCCTCTGACTCAATTGTTTTTCCCACCAGAGAAATAAACGAGTAACATTCTCTGATTAGATTAGAGGATTACGAGACAGATTAGCACTACACCTTCTCTGCAACACGAACCTTTTAGACATCATCAATAAAGCAATTTAATTAATTACTGAGCCTTATTTAACAAGCTCTTCTGAATCATTCTAATTGACTTGTTGGGGTTGTGTACACCATGTGCCAGTGGGTTTGAATTTTCCAGTATTAACACAGTACAGTGCTGCTTCAGTGATACATACAGTGCATGTGTTTTTAAAATAAACAGAACATTACAATTACCTCATTGGTTTGCATTCAGGAATGAATTAGCCTTGTCCACTACAGCTAATATACCCGTTTCATCTCAGCTTGTTTAAATTCCACCAACCATGCAACACACTAATGATGACACGCTTCATTTTTATCAGTACTGCAGATAGTGTACAAGAAGGCAGACATCTGCTTTCAAGAGCCTCCTCTCCTGTGTGCCAAGCACCATCAAGTTTCTGACTTTTACACCACTGCACATGCAAGCTAGGAATGCTCCATTTAGCTGTGCACGCACTACTGCTCTGGGTATGTATGATGAGACATACATTTATTTTGTCAGTGTGTGTGAGAGAGAATCCCTGACAGTAATATCTGCAAAGTTGTTTTTCATCGTTATCTGCTCTCCTCCCGATCACATCGTTCTCAGCTTCCCCAATGTAACCAGCATCTAATACAATGGCAGCAATAAAAGCAGCTGAACGTCACACAAGCTTCTCTTGAAAATAATGTTACTAAACCGGTCCCAGTCCTTCCGTTAAAGTGAGGGCTCCTCTACCTCAGGGAAGCAGCAAAGTCCTGTTCAAAGCCACATGCACCTGGAAGCTGCACTGTTTCGTACAGTCAGCAGTTCTGCACTTCCCCCGTGGCTTTAACAGGAACATTTCCATTATCTCAAGGTCTTTCATCGAGAGGTCACCTCAGCAGAACTCACTAAATATAGTAAGACCATGTGTAGGATTTACAGCACATATTGAAATGTAAAACTACAGTGAACCAACTTTAAGGTAATGATTCAAACTAAGTATTTTTATGTTAAATCAACATAATTCATGTCAGTGAAACTGACTTTTAGAGGTATTCAGGATTTGTTTCAGCAGAGGCAAACTACTGAATTAATTAATTAATTAAACAGGTCATTGATACTTTTGTATATATTTTGTTCATACACTGTATATAGAAAGGTGCAAAACTGTATTTTAACCATTGAAATAAATTTGGTCATAGTGGCAGCCGTGTTAAAACTTCTGTAAAAAATAACTTGGCACCAACGGCTGTGGAGTAGAGAATGGACAGAGCCTTTCACACAATGGTGGTTTAACACAAGCCCCCACCACAGCGACTTCCTGGTTGATCCAATAAGGAAGTGTGTAAAACTGCAGTTTTCCGAGTGTCAGCTAGGAGTAGTTTACACAATAGAGTAGTTTCTCATTGACCCCCATGTTAAACAGGCTGTTTCCACAGCGTGATTAAACCTGTTTAAGGCCCGGTACAAAAAACAACATTCTAGTATGTATGTTTAGGTCATATCTCCATGACAACACTGAGGGGGGTGATTTTTTTTGTACCAGGCTAGTTTTTATTTTATTGTAGGTTAAAGTTTAGGAATAATTAGGGGCGTGGCCTCTTGAGTGACAGCTAGCCTCTAGCCCTCACTTCTCCTCGGAGGCTAGTTGTCAGGATTAGCATGCTAACTCCGTTATCTTGACCTGGACTGCGGTCATTCAAGTGGTGGTGTTTCCATAAGTGACAAGATGGTTCGCTCTTCAGTCAACTGTATCAACGGATGGTTTAGGAACACAATGTGTGACCTTTGTTATTCTAATTAAACAGCATCATCAGGACCCATGTGGGTAAATCAAATTAATTTCACTAAATTCATCACTAAAGCATTTTAGTATTATCAGACTGCAAATCGACTGCATGTCATGAATAATGCAGGTACAGATACAGAATAATAATGATTACTTTAAACCAGCTGTCACATTCCAACAAATTATAGCCAGATGTTTAAAAGGTGAATGTACTGTAAGTTTTACTATTCTTACATTGTAGCTCTTACTACCTAACTTTATGACAACATTCACTCATGTCCATGAGCCAACTCCAATGACAATTTTGTCTGCAAACTGAATCACTGTTGAAAGTGTTAAATTAACTGCATAACTGTTTTTCAAAGATTAAGTTTAATTCAGACCCAGCTGTCTTTACTGTTTTGTTTATAGGTATGTGAACATGTGGTATTTGTTTCATTGTCGGGATACCCCTCTATCCTTCTTAAGATCAATTCTCAACAAACTGAACTATAAATAAGGAAAGCTCAACACACTCTATGAAACCTCACAAATCTCTTCTGCACATGGCTTTGCACTTACTTTGCAATATCTGGGCTTTGGGAAAAACATGGCATGTAGAGTGGATGACTGGAGGCAGCTTGGGTGCTGGTTATGTGTATTTTCTATTTAAATTGTACCCAATGAATGCAACAGCTACTTTCTGGAGATAGACAGGTGGGTCTGGCATGCTTCACAGACTCATTTTAATTGGTATCTGCTGAATCTTGTAGCAAGTGCTACCTTTTCTTTGCTTAAGTGGCTGAGAGGTGCTTAAAGGTTTCTGAGACATGCTGTATAGCAAACAATGACTCAGTGTGCAGTCTAATCTACAGTATATTTAAGTTTTATATTCTGAAAGTGTTCCGATAGAAAGGAACTGAGTAACTGCAGTTTGTTGATTCTTCTTATTAATCTTTTTTTTCTTTAAACCAAGAGCCCCATCTAGTGGAATCAACAAATACAACTAATGCCCCATGAAGCGTCATTTGGACAATGCTAACTAAGTGACCCTGCTCTAAGATGAATCACTGCAGCTTTTTAATGTGCAGCACTATGAACTGTATGTACTATAATGGATTCTATCTGGTCATGATGCCATTGGTACCAAGCAGTAGGAGTCTACTGTACATGTATTGGGTTTTTATAAAGCATCAACATCTAACTTGAACTGTTAGTGATATTTAATAATATTCAGGTTGCCTAACGTTAGACAGCTCTATTGACATTAGGACACACCCTGTCAGGGCATTTATGATCATGTAGAAGCTTTCATGGACCACACAGCGACTTCAGCTGAGCTACACGCAGCTGCTGCAGCAGAGCCACCATCTGTCTGGAGACCAATAATAAGGAAAACAAAAGTGCACATTTATATTAATAAATATACGTGTTGGTTTTCCAGTTGCCATGCTCACCCCAGCAACTTTGATAAAAGTGGTGCCAAAGTCAAGCAACATTCCACTGAGAAATTAGTTACCTGCATTAGTGGAGGAAGTGATGGTGCACTGAGGGTGTTGCAGCACCCCCTGCTTTTTCAGTAGGACCATTGTTTAACTGCAATGTGATATTTGGTGTAACAGTTTAACTCCATGGGGAACGGAGATGGTGCACAGCAGGGTTTTTTACCTGCTTCACAGACACCGCCGGCAGCGTGTGGCTGCTGCCAGCTTCTCTGTGTGCATGTTGAGTTTTAATACAGTTTGTTCTGTGCTGCCTCACATTGCCCTCTTGTACAAGGTATGTATCTTAATAATTTGTAAACAGATTGTACTTTTTTTCACTCAGTTCTATGTCTTTTTTACCTGATGGAGGGCTGCATAGCTGCTTAAGGAGGAAGGAAAATAAAATGTAAAACTAGAGCTGAGCTTGGGTGCGCATGGCCTCCATGGCCCATGTAGCTGCTTCAATTGGATTTAACTGTGTACTCGGCTGCAGGCATCCCGCAAGAGCCATGTAGCGCCTCTACTCAGCCCATGGAGTTTTGCAGTAGGACTATGAGCAGAGAGGGTGGAGATTTTATCTGCCCCCTCAGATTTTATCTAATCAAGCTCTGAATCAGAAAAAAATGTTTGATTTACATAGTTTAGAAATTATGACATACACACACATATATATATAACATTAATGTGTATTCAGGCGTTCATATTTGTCTTTGCCCATTGTGATGACCCACCCGATTTCAAGTCCAAACACAGCTAAAACAAAAGTCAGTATTTGGTGGAGAGAAACACTACTTGAAATTAAAGCTGCGAGTAGCGTTGAACAGGCCCTCACACCTTTGGGGCTTATCAGTCATATTTCTCATTGTATCACAGCTGTTATTACTACTACTGATATCATTGATCATATTAACCACGATAATTATCATTATCATAATCCATCAACTTAGCTATACTTGTTTCTACTATTCTGCTATATTAACTACCGTAACATATAAGTCATATTCACATTACTATAGATATTATTATAGTTACTGTTACTTTTGTGGTTACTTGCAACTCTGGGACTGTTTTTCTGTCTTTGTCTCTATCAGTCTGTCTGTCTGTCTGTTCTCTCTTTCTCTCTCCTTTTCTTCCTCCCCAACCGGTGCAGACGGATGTCCGTCCTCCACAGTGCTGGGTCTGTCCGATGTTATTGTCACCACTGTGTGCACACAATTCCTGGATTGATACTGTATACAATGGATATAATAATTATTATTATTAAAGATAATGTGAATTGTTGCTGCTCATCGGGGAACTGTTGGGTCTATGTAAATTATTGATAAGTCATGTGGTCTTATTTGCAAAGGGTCTTGAGAAAACTTTTGTTATGATTTGGCACTATAAATAAAATTGAATTAAATTATTTACACGGCAGCATGTGCAGTATTGAGTAAAAACAAAACTACAGTGCGTCTTCATGGTAAAATATATCAGGGATTGGACACATATACACACACACACACACACACACACATACACACACACGGTCCTCGTCAGAATATCAATTCATTATTGGTGTTCGTCTTTTTATGGGATTTGTTGAGAGAATTACAGAAAATTAGACTTATGCTTTAAGGTATTTGTCAACTGAAACATTTAAAAGGCATCACCATCAGCTGCCAGTCAGGCAGTGATGTCAGAGGATGTGAGAATGTTGGGAATGAGACACTATACTGCCTCCTTTGTCCCAAGAAGTCTATATTTAAGCCCGCCATGTTTAATTCATCATCAACCGTCATCCTTTCACACTGACCCTGTGTCTGAGATGGAACATCAAATGTACTGAGGGCTTAATGAAGTGAAATGTCACAGCCCTATTGCAGGATGGTGTAGGTTATAGATGGGATATGAATCTCACTCCATAATGCATTGCCCCATATGACCCAAGGGGACAGCGACACTGAGGTTTGTGAGCAAAGTGGATTATGACTAGAATCACACTGCAACCAGACACAACAGCTTCTCCATGAAACCACACTAAGTAGTACCATGTCTGGTTCAATTACAGATTTTAGGATATTTTTTAAGAATAGTTTTTGAATGTGTTCGAATCACAGGAAAAATGTCAGTGGTAAATGGACTTGTACTTACATTGCACCTTTCTCAAGGCGCTTTCACACTACTTGTCACATTCACCCATTCACAAAGACATTCACACTGATGGCAATGGACATCTACATACCATCTAATCTAACCAATCACACCACATTCACACACAGCACGAGGAGCAATTCGGGGTTCAGAGTCTTTGAACTCTACCTCTGAGCCACAGCCGCCCCGGTCCAGGAGCTGCTGCCTACACACAGGCAGAGATGTGTGGACATGATCTATGCATCTAAGCTCCGAATCAGAAATATTCTACATGCGTATTAACATGCCTGAGATCATATTATGTGACTATTGGGAATGCTTGTGCAGGTAATAACAGGAAGCAGGTTGTCTAACGTTACTCTGCAGTTTAAAATCATAGAGGGACAGCAGCGGAAAACACTGGCTAGGAGTTGTTGCAAAGCAAATCAACAACATATTCATCGCCGAGGGAAGCAATGGCAAAAGGAAAGGAGTACCCACACAAGAAGCCTACCTAACTGATAAGACTGCCATTCCCAAATCTCTCCTTCTGTCTAAAACGTTAACATGGTATTGTGGCTGTACAGTAACCTTAAAGTAATGGGAAATTGGGTCATGGTTAAATACACTAATGCTGTCTCCAGTGTCAAAGTCACACCATACTCCTCCCTAAGGTATTCGGCAAAAATATAAGATTGTCAAGCTATTTCTGCCTTTGTTACTTAAGAAAGTAAGCCTGCCAGTAAGTACTGCCAGTCCTGCTCTGGAGTCAAATTGCCTACCCCTGATTACCTATAACATAAGTTTGTTTGGTTGCACTGTTAGCAACTCTTCTGTTATAGTTCAGCTGCTCAACATGTGTTTGCTGACTCCAGAATTCTGTAAAGCATAGTAATGAATGCACTTTCAGATAACTGCCAGGCCAACATATTGTAGACAACAAGACAACAATGAAGTATATGGAGGAGTGTGTGAGTGGTGCATGTGGAAGGAGGATCATTGTGTGAATGAACTGGCATCAGCTTCTCAAATAATAATTGAATAATGTTTATGTCCTTGCAGGCAAAAAAAATGGAACAAAATACACCACGGTAGCCTCCATTTTCAAACATATTGCCCTCTATTAATGTAACATTTTAAGCTGTCACTTTTGTTAGTGTCCATGGTGATGTATCCCAAAGAGTAGACTGTCTTGATAGGGCAGGTAAAAATGGAAAGCACATTTACAGACATCTCAAGTTTGAGTAAAACACATAGCCTGGTGTGAATTGGAAAATTTAAGAGCTGTTGCCATTGTGATGACGGCCATTAAGGACTATTCCAGCCTCAGGATGTTAACTGCAGTATGAGACAGTGAGTCGACAGTAGCTGAACACCAACTGTCAGTGACAGAACAGTACCCACAGCTCTGAGGTTTATTCTAACACCCTGTCAAGGTTTAAAAGTAGCTCGGTCAACGTGGGTCTTATTTTTCTAGGTTTGGCAAACATTCCTTGCACTCAACAAGTTAATTGCTGAGATCTGGGTACATGGTGGCCACAGCAGGTCAGATCAGACAGGTTGTAAATAAGCCAACAGCGGTATATTAAAGCTGTACTCATACCAAATGAGAGATGTGAATATAGTTGTTATACTGTTGATTAGTGCATTGGGTGCCTCACCTGGTAGGGCATGCACAACATGTATGAGTCCTTATCACATAGGCCCAGGTTGGATTCCAGCCCTCATTCTTTCTTTACATAGCTTTAAAAAATATTAATAAGTGCATTATAAAGGATGTATTACGCCCAACAAGGCATTCTTGCTTTAGATATGGTAGATGCATAAAAGCATTGTTAACTGCTAATAACTACATAGTTAACTATTAATGAGTGACTCATTAACTGTTAATAAATGTATAATAATGTGTTTCTTATAATTATTGTACTATAATCTAACAATGAACATGTTTATGATCTTATTAACACTTACTGTATATGGTCTCATTAACACATAACAATGTTAATAAGCATATTATAACACCTCATTAGGTTCTCATTAACTATTAACTTATGCTTACAACAAGGACCCTAATATAGTGCTAATTATCAAACTATTTATTTATTACTAATCAACACATTCATCAACTAATCATTTCAACTCTAGTATACCACTGCACTGTACATTACTATAATATACTGTACAGATTATGCATATATATATATACACATATATATACACTATAGTGCATGTAATGTGCAATTTTCAATTTTGGAACGTCTTTCTTTTTCCCACAAAGCTTAATGTGGTTTTTTTTGTTGTTGTTTTTTTGTTTTGGTTTGTTTGGATCATCATCATCACTTCAGGAGACAGAGCCATATTATTTTTAATTGTATCGAGTGCCTTGGATTGGAAATGAAAATAGTGTGTGTGTGTGTGTGTGTGTGTGTGTGTGTGTGTGTGTGTGTGTGTGTGTGTGTGTGTGTGTGTGTGTGTGTGTGTGTGTGTGTGTGTGTGTGTGTGTGTGTGTGTGTGTGTGTGTGTGTGTGTGTGTGTGTGTGTGTGTGTGTGTGTGTGTGTGTGTGTGTGTGTGTGTGTGTGTGTGTGTGTGTGTTTTGAGACAGTTTTATTCATCCAAGTGTAATTTATTCCTTTACAAATCATTTGGCATTAGTTTTCAAACTGTATTTTACTTTAATGTCTGATGCACCTGCAATTTTAAAGCCTCCGTTCTGCTTTTTGGATGGGATACAGAATAAAGGGAAAGAAACCCTGGGTGTCTCCACCCTCAAATAACATATTATTAACAGCTTTAAACTGGCCTAAACTATCCTAAGAGGAAGCAAACCGGGAGGAACAAAGCCATTTCACAGTCAGGTGTTTTTTTTTTTTTTTAAAGAAAAGAAAGGTGAGGTATTTTAAGTTCCACCATTTAACCATAGAATGGCTGATTTTTGAACATTTTGTGTTAAATGAGTCCTTTAACTCATCAAAGAGAGAGCTATATGGCCATGAAGTTGCTGAGATGCTATGGTCGGAAATCCCTTTCTCCTCATTTTAAATGTATAATGGGCTGTGATTGGTGGTTTAAAACCATCTGCAGGCTTGTCGAGATCTGCCAACTCTTCACCTTCATCCAATATATCATTGTCTTCTCTCCGCCGGCAGGTGCAAGCAAATCAATACCCTCCTTGATTGCAATCCCACCGAATGGCCTTTAACAATTACACTGGCTCGTTATTGGGGCAGACATATTTTACTATCACAGAAATATACTGAATTAGTCAGGGAAATGTACAACAGTTACACAAAGACAAAATGGATGCTGTGCTTGGTTTGTTTCGGTGGTGTATAACATTTGATGAAAGTCTATCTTGCTCAGAAAACAGTTGGGTCAGAACTATATATCATTTTATCACACAGCTTTGTTGGATACTCAATTCTGATTCTGTCAATAATGGCAGATCCCTGCTATATTATAATAATAATAATAATAATAATAATAATAATAATAATAATAATAATAATAATAATAATAATAATAATAATGCTAGGAGTGTTCTTAAAACCTGGTCACAAAACTTTTACTAAGGAACTGGGAGAAGTCCTAAGCCTAGAGAAAGGGCAGGGTTGATCCTGCTGCTATGGAGTGTGCCATGTTTCATGGATCTTATGCTGTTTCAGGTCTCTTTCAGTGAGTTCTTGATAGAAATATTGACGGAGGGACGTTGCCATATCCAATAAAGAGTTTAAAACTAAATGTAGGCTAAGCATCACATATTTAACATGGGACAAACAGTAATATAGGAGGTCTATGTCAGCTAACTGTTAGCCTGTAAGCAGGTATCCATGTAAGAAGCCTGATGGTTATCAGACTGCAATAACCGTGGCTGATAGTGAGAGGTGCAAATCAAGCTTCATGAAGCTTTTGGTTTTATTTATTTGAGTCCGCTAGATGGAGCTCTTGGTTTAAAGAAAAGGGCTCAATGAATGGTGGTTCAGTGTGTTTTCAACCCTTTGTTGAACAGGGGGGGCTCCATCTAGTGGACTAGAAAAAAGAGTAATGAAAATGCTTCATGATGCATCATTTGGACATCACCGGCTGAAAGTGAGAGGTACAAATGAAAACCTAAACCAAACCATGTCCAAACTGGACACAAGAACCCCCGGGGAAATTCAGAGTCGGGATAACTACATGCCTGGAAATCAATATTTATTTCCCACTATCATTAAAGGTTTCTAAGATATTGAGGTGATCATGAGGTGGATTGTCGGAAGCAGCCATTTTATGATTGTTTGTGAATTCCTTTTAGTGATTTAGGAGCCATCATGAATACTTCTAACTTTACACACATTTAGGAGCTGATTTTAGTGCTACAACGCTTTGTGAAAGAGTCTTAGACCAAAAATGTAGGAGTTCTTAAACTAGAAAGGAGTTCCTACTAAATCAGCAAGTGAGGATCTTCGTTTTGGAATCAGTGGAACAGATCCAGATCTATCCATCCATCCATCCATCTGCCTATCTGTCTATGAAGGTGTGATCAATAACACGATTTCACGACTCAAAAAATGTAACAAAAGACTAGGATGAGGTAACAAATCATGGCTCTTTTCCATTCTGAAGGTTAGATCATATTGTGAGTTTTTTTTTCAGGTTTTACCTTAATATTCTCACATCTATAGAATATGAGACATGCTTAGTTATACTTTGAAGTAAAAAAAGTGGAATGTTAAATGTCAGATTAAACAAATAATGTTGATGTTAGGCCAGATGCCAACAATTTCAACAGTGTTCTATGCAAGTCCTCCACATTAAAAATACAATCCAAAAGCAAGGCTCCTTCCTTTTGGATTGCATTTGATAATCCACTTCAATGGACTTAACTATGAGAGGAGCTGGTACAGGGGCCAGTAGGTAAATCTTTAAAACACTATTTTAATAAACTCTGGGTTCACTAACTACGCTATTGGTACTTTGTTTCATATGTAGGGAGCTGTATTAGTGGTTAAAAAGACTTTTAATGCCTTCACCGTGCTGACCCAAGCCAATCCGTCTTAGCCACGTCCGACTATCAGCGACTCTCCAGGATAAAAAAAAATGTCTTGATGGCTAAAGACCCCGGGATGATTTTAAGCCGAGATTTCATTTTAAGAAAGATAAGTCTGTATTATATGTGTGTAAAAGTGCAGATGTTTTCAACATTTCAGTGTTAATGTAATGGAGTTAGACTGATAACACATGTTAAACGTTGCCTGTGTGTGCTCCTGTAGCCTATCTATGCTGCAGTTTATCTTTAGGATTCAACAACATACAGAAAACAAAATATTTAAAAGGGAGTGGGGCGAGTGCGCCTCTCCTTCCAACATTACGACTTTTGCCTGGGATTGACACTGATCATACAGTTTACTGTAAATCAGTGGATGAGAACTATTTTTTCAGCTGTCATATACTCTTGGTCTGTCACACTCATGCACACACTGAGGACAAGAAGAGCTCTTTCCAGGGAGAGTGTTTTACACTCCCTGCCTTTTTTTCAACTCAAAAACATCATGCACTGTGACACGATGGCTTCCTGACAGCGGCCGGGCATCAATATAATTTTCTATTTCGAAGCTATTTCTCCATTTTTTCATAGTGGGGTAAGATATGTCACATCCAAGATCCAACCTACTGAATGGAAAATAGTATTAGGAAATAGTAGCTTTAATAGTCACCAGACCAGAATTCTCTAATGGCTGCGTTCATGTCTGACTTCAACACCGTCTCTGCTTAAAAAAAAAAAAAATCTCACACAATGAGTGAGGGCACAGTGGGAACAATCTCTTCGTTTTAATCAGCGTCCCTCACTGCTCAGCAAAGTTATAATGGGCATGTCAGGAGCCCCAATAAAAGAACGTGCTAACAGAAGCTTAATGGAAGATGGAGAAAAGTGTCAGATATGTAAGGCTTCTGGGGGGCTCAACAAATGAAGAAGCTTTCCTACGAGAATATTTTTTCTGAGAGGACGAAAGGAAAGAGGACTTGCATGTCTGAGTTGATCCTTTGTATTCACATGCGGCCCGGCCACTCTCAGCACAGGAGCTGCCAAGCACTAGCATGCAGCTATTAACAACCTTCACGCTCTAACAGCTGTGTGTATGTGCTACATGCATACACACACACACACACACACACACACACACACACACACACACACACACACAAACACACACTCTTCCCTGTACTGATGCTTTAGCAGCAGTTCCTAGCACAGCTTGGGAAGTCTCTAATGTTAATTAATGGGAGGCACCGGAGCATGCAATTCCTAAATCACCCCTGAGAATAATGCTGCAAAGGCATGCAAGTGGAAAACCTGTGTAAAAAGAATGCAATTTACTCTTTCAAGACCCTGTTTCCTTGCTATCAATGCATATGTTGCAAACCACTTTTGCAGATCACGGGTAGCTGACATCACCATGGCTGTTCTTTTATTCCTTTTTCTATCACGATGAGTGGCAGGGGGAAAGAGACTAATTGGGGAGATCATGTAGCTAATTAGGAAAATGAAAGAAAATCAAGGTAGGTTGATGACTCAACGTTAAAAGACCTACTGAGCTGAGCTGCAGTGATTAGTCATCCGCTGAAGAAAACAAGTCTGCTGGCACACAAACATTTATTTGAGATCAGACCATGATCTGGCATTGACATGCATTACTGTTTGCACACTATGTTACGTCCACACACCTGCGAAACCCTCAAGCATACAACTTCAGTTGGAGTGTGTCAGTGTGTCCATACCCCACCACACTGCGGCTTGGGTCACAGCCCATTCATTTGCAGTCTGGCTGTGAGCTTCAAACCGCATGCCAAATTCCTGATTTAGAATAAAAGGTGTGGAAGGCAAACAATGATTCTCCAAATACTGCCCCCAGTGAGAGTAATGGAATGTGTCAGTGCCAAGGTAAGTGGCTCACCCAAGGGGAACATTGGTGGCAAAGATCATCTTGACGTTATATGCTTCATCTCTAGTGCCGATACACATGAGCATCAGAGAGAATGGTACTCATTTCCTGTGCTGCAGCAGACCTGCACTGTTGAGTTCAAGGGTGTAATTTCCCCTCATGTTCCCCTTGAGATCCTATTTTTTGCCCCTGCACTTATACTTACATATAGTTTCAGTTTGATATAGCCTCTAAGAGCTTAATGTCCAGTTGCCAAAGTCCCAATGAGAATGTCTAAGCTGATAGAAATGTGGATACATTAATCTACCTTCCCTTCAGTTATTATCATGTGTTCACTGCAAAGCTTTGTGAGAAGTGTATAGCCTAGCTCCTCTTGGTCTTTGTATGCACAAGGTTTTGCCTGTCAAGCAACATAAAGTCTGCTGCTAACCCTATACTTACATATAGTTTCAGTTTGATATAGCCTCTAAGAGCTTAATGTCCAGTTGCCAAAGTCCCAATGAGAATGTCTAAGCTGATAGAAATGTGGATACATTAATCTACCTTCCCTTCAGTTATTATCATGTGTTCACTGCAAAGCTTTGTGAGAAGTGTATAGCCTAGCTCCTCTTGGTCTTTGTATGCACAAGGTTTTGCCTGTCAAGCAACATAAAGTCTGCTGCTAACCCTGTACTGGTGGAGCAGGTCGGGCCAAACAGCAACCTCCAGGGCTGAAATGTTTTTCCAAAACTCAATCCCCATAGACCCCCATGTTAAAATGGCATACTTTGCAGCAGATATAAACATGTTTACAGGTATAAACAAATAACAGTTTTGGTCTGTAGAGCTAATGTCCCCATTAATGGGGTGAATTTTTAGACAACTCACCCATTTGAATTTTATTAAGTGTTAAAAAGTTCTGCATAATTATGGGCATGCCGCTTTGAGATTCTGCAACAGTCTCCCTAAAGGGGCCTTCACATGATAAGAATTTTGTGCTGAGCACACTGCGAGGTTGGGCACAGAGACCCAGTAAACGGCTAAATCATCTCATCTCATCCGGGGTCGGGTCGCGGGGGCAGCAGCTCCAGCAGGGGACCCCAAACCTCCCCTTCCCGGGCCACATCAAGCAGCTCTAACTGGGGGATCCTGAGGCGTTCCCAGGCCAGTGTGGATATATAATCTCTCCACCTGGTCCTGGGTCTTCCCCGAGGCCTCCTCCCAGCTGGATGTGCCTGGAACACCTCCCTAGGGAGGCGCCCAGGGGGCATCCTTATTAGATGCCCAAACCACCTCAACTGGCTCCTTTCAACGCAAAGGAGCAGCATCTCTACTCCGAGTTTCTAACGGATGGCTGAACTTCTCTCACTATCTCTAAGGGAGACTCCAACCACCCTCCTGAAAAAATCAATTTCGGCCGCTTGTACCCAGGACCTCATTCTTTCGATCATGACCCAGCTTTGATGACCATAGGTGTGGATAGGAACAAAGATTGACCGGTAGATAGAGAGCTTCCGGCTCAGCTCTCTTTTCGTAACAACGGTGCGGTAGAGCGACTGCAACATTCGCCCCGCTGCTCCGATTCTCCGGCCAAACTCACGCTCCCTCTTCCCATCACTCGTGAACATGATCCTAAGGTACTTGAACTCCTTCACTTGGGGTAAGGACTCATTACCTACCTGGAGTAAAAAAATCCACCGGTTTCCTGCTGGGAGCCATGGCCTCAGATTTAGAGGTGCTGATCCTCATCCCAGCCATTTCACACTCGGCTGCGAACTGATCCAGTGAGTGCTGAAGGTCACTGACCGACAATGCCATCAGGACCACATCATCTGCAAAAAGCAGAGACGAGATCCTCAGCCCACCGAACAGCAACCCCTCCCCACCACGACTACGCCTTTGGAGACAAAGCGCACCCCTGGCGGAGGTCAACCCCCACCGGGAACAAATCCGACTTTCTGCCGAGGATCCGGACACAGCTCTGGCTTTGGGTGTACGGAGATTGGATGTCCCACAGAAGTGACCCCCTCACCCCATACTCCTGCAGCACCTCCTGCAGCACCTCCCACAGTATCTCCCGAGGGACCCGGTCATATGCCTTCTCCAGATTCACAAAGCATATGTAGACTGGATGGGCATAATCCCAGGCCCCCTCCAGGATCCTTGCGAGAGTGAAGAGCTGTTCCGTTGTTCCACGTCCAGGACGGAATCCGCATTGTTCCTCTTCAATCTGAGGTTTGACTATAGGACGAACCCTTCTTTCCAGCATCTTGGAGTAGACTTTACCAGGGAGGCTGAGTAGTGTGATACCCCTGTAATTGGCACATACCCTCTGGTCCCCATTTTTAACCAGGGGAACCACCACCCGGGTCTGCCACTCCCTTGGCACTGTCCCAGACCTCCATGCAATGTTGAAGAGACGTGTCAACCAAGACAGCCCCTCCAAACTGAAAGCTTTCAGCATTTCTGGAAGAATCTCAGAATCTCATCAATCCCTGGAGCTTTGCCAGTGTTGAGTTGTTTGACTACCTCAGTGACTTCCACCAGAGATATTGACAATGATTCCCCATCAGCCTCCAGCTCTGCCTCTACAAAAAAAGGTGTGTTAGTTGGATTAAGGAGTTCCTCAAAGTGCTCCTTCCACCGTCCGATTACCTCATCAGCTGAGGTCACCAGCGTCCCATCCTTACTGTAAACAGCTTGGAAGGTTCCCCGTTTCCCCCTCCTAAGACGTTGAATGGTTTTCCAGAAGCACCTTGGTGCCGCCCGAAGTTCTTTTCCATAACTTTCTCCGAACTTCTCCCACACCTGCTGCTTTGCCTCTGACAGAGCAGAGACTGCAGCCCTTCTTGCCCGTCGGTACCTTGCAACTGGCTCCGGAGTCTTCTGGGATAACATATCCCGGAAGGCCTCCTTCTTCAGTCAGACAGCTTCCCTGACCACCGGTGTCCACCACGGTGTTCAGGGGTTACCGCCCCTTGAGGCACCTAAGACCTTGAGGCCACAGCTCACCGCTGCAGCGTCAGCAATGGAAGCTTTGAACATTGCCCACTCCAGTTCAATGTCCCCAACCTCCACAGGGATGCCAGAAAAGCTCCACCGGAGGTGTAAGTTGAAGATCTCTTGGACAGGGGCCTCCTCAAGAGGTTCCCAGTTCACCAGCAATACTCGTTTGGCTTACCTGGTCTGTGCAGAATCTTCCTCCATCCTCTGACCCAACTCATTACCAGATGGGGATCAGTTGACAGCTCTGCCCCTCTCTTCACTCGAGTGTCCAAAACATACGGCCTCAGATCAGATGATACGATCACAAAATCGATCATCGACCTTTGGCCTAGGGTGCTCTGGTACCTCGTACACTTATGAGCATCCTTATGTTTGAACATGGTGCTAGTTGTAGACAATCAACGTTAGATTTATAACAACCGTTATAAAACTGCCTATTCACAAACCTGGTGTGACTGCTTATGAACCTCCAAGTATTACGTTTTCTTCCGAGATCGTGATACAACATTAATCCGGGAAACTCGGACACACAGCTGGCTTTATATCGCTCTCTGGTTGCCTAGGAAATGTAAATGTCAAATCAAATCAAATCAAATCAAATCAAATCAACCTTTATTTATATGGCGCTTTTCATACAGAAAAGTATCGCAAAGTGCCTTACAGAGATGTACAGAAAAAGAGAAACATCAAATAAAATCAGGAGAAGAAAGTTAAAAGAACCCAACCCTCCCACAATCATGCACAGAGACATACACAAATGTATATACGTTCATTCACACATTCACATAAACACACACAGCCACGCTGACACACAGACACACACACTCACACCTACGCAAACACTAGCTGTCACTACAGAGACATGGCCGGGCAGCGAGACTTGAGGTACAGAGGAGTCTAGAGGAAGCTACCTTTCGGGGGCCAACCACACCGGGAGAGGTCCCAGTCCAAGGTCACAGGGAGCACCGCCACAGAGACCACCCCGATCCAGGCAGACAGGAGCCTCCGCACCAAAGTGCAGAGCCCTCTTGCTGCCTGGGCCGGAACTGTCCACGGGACAGCACCCCCCGTGGCCAGACCAGAGACAACTCCCAAAGTGGCAGGCCCCCTGAGGAAACACTGGAGATTAAAAACTGTTGCCTAAAACAGTAAAGGGTTAAAAACACGAGGGACTAAAACATAAAAGCATAAAAGCATAGAGGCTAAAACATGAAATAGAAAATAAAAGACATGAGACTATAAAAATTATGTTAAAATGTTACACTCAAAGCTTCTATCTCATTGGTTGCGATTTTAAAAGGTCAGTGGCAACAAGGTCAAAGTTCAACTGACTTGAACTTTGAGAGCAGCAGCAGAGACACAAATCTGAGTGGTGCTCGTCGCTACCTTGGGCGCTGTCGCTATATTGGGCGCTACCGCCTCCTCCAAAGGAAATGAATGGAACGTTCAGCACAAAGTGTTTTTAATGCATATCATGTCTAGGGGCCTTAAGTCTGTCGTATTGTTGCTTCCCAAATTTCTCTCTGCTGCTGTCAGTTGTCATTTCAGTGCTAACCTCCTCCACCCCATTCACCTCAGTCTCCATCACATCCAGTGGTCAGTCCTGCTCCACAACCCATCATCCAGATTTTCAGCCAACTCTCTTCACCTCCTCACCACTACCAGTGTTTAGACCCCAGAGGGGAAGATTATTTAACTAATAATATCATCACTACCCCCTATAATATACCTTGTATCAATATCAGACACAGAGGGCCGTGCCAAGGCATCTGTATTTGACAAGGTGACTTGAAATAATTCCAGTCACATTCACATACAATAAAAGACTTGGGGAGGAAAAGACTAGTGTGCCAATGTTGATTTAATTTTAATTTATTATGTTCCTCACTACTCAGGTTATTTTTTCGGTCAATACTTGTGTACTCTTACTCAAGAAGTTATTTTCCACTCATCTACCTGCTGCAGGAAGCCTACTCCTCCCTGGATAGACCCAACACCGCTGTCCGCGTCATGTTCTTTGACTTCTCCAGCGCCTTTAACACAATCCAGCCCAAGCTGCTGAAGGCCAAACTGGAGAACATGCGGGTGGATTCTCCTCTCGTCACATGGGTAAATGACTATCTGACGGGCAGGCCGCAGTATGTGAGATTACGGAACTGTGTGTCTGATCGCCTGATCAGTAACATTGGCGCCCCCCAGGGAACCGTGCTGTCGCCCTTCCTCTTCACCACCTACACTGCAGATTTTAAGTACCGCACTGAGTCGTGTCATCTGCAGAAATTCTCTGATGACACGGCCATTGTGGGGCGTGTAGAGGGTGGAAGGGAGGACGAGTACAGGGACCTGGTCGGCAATTTTGTCAAGTGGTGTGAGGAGAACCACCTGCAGCTGAACGTGGCAAAGACAAAAGAGATGGTGGTGGACTTTAGGAGGAACAAGCCCCCGCCCTCTCCAGTCTGCATTGGTGGGACGGACATAAACATTGTGGACTCCTACAAGTACCTGGGTGTGGTGCTGGATAATAAACTGGAGTGGACCACAAACACACAGGCACTCTACAAGAAGGGCCTGAGCCGGCTTTACTTCCTGAGGAGGCTCAGGTCCTTTAATGTCTGCAACCGGATGCTTCAGATGTTTTATCAGTCTGTTGTTGCGAGCACCATCTTCTTCGCTGTGGTGTCCTGGGGTGCGGGCATCAAAGCAAAAGACGCGAACAAACTGAATAAACTGATAAAGAAGGCCGGGTCTGTTGTTGGCTCTAAGCTTGTCACCCTGGAGGAGGTTGTGGAGCACAGGATGCTGGCAAAACTGCTGGTGATCATGGACAATGTCTCCCATCCCCTCCATAAAACCCTGGACAAGCTTCAGAGCAGCTTAAGCAGCAGACTCATTCAACCCCACTGCCTTAAGGAACGGCACAGGAAATCATTCCTACCTGCTGCCGTCAGACTTTACAACGCTGCACAACAACGCTGAGCAACGCTCAGGGAATAAACTCTCACTACCCATAGTGACCTATCACTGACATGCACCTTATCTCACTTGCACATTAAAATCCACATTGCACATGTTAATATTGTGTTTTATCTGCAATACTGTACTTCTATTTTATTCTATTTTATTGTTGTTCATATTTTGTATTTTATATTTTATCTTATTTTAGTACTTCTGATTGCTCTGTACCGCTGCTACGATGACCTAATTTCCCCTCGGGGATAAATAAAGTTATCTATCTATCTATCTATCTATCTATCTATCTATATTTTGACGATTATTTTTACTTCTACTTGAGGATTTGTTTTTGCAAAGTAACAGTCTACCACCGATGAGCCTAATAAACAAATGCTACAGTCAAATCTTGTGTAGCAGACACCAGTGTGTCACTGACTAAAACTATATTTCTGTCTTGATGCCTTTTTTATTATGCTTTATTCTGTATATGTGGTAAGAGATGTATAACAGCATTAAAGCTGAAGTCGGTAAGGTTCTGTAAGAAATATGTTTTTTTTTGCTTAAACTGTCACTATATCCTGACAGCACAATAAGACAGATGCTCAGTGAAAAAGTCGTGTATCTTGACTTCTATCTTCTGTTGGTGTCTGTTTCCAGAGCCCTCTCTGTGTGCTCCTAATGTCATCTGCTAGTTTCAACTGTGCCCAAAGAAAAACTTCTTCTGCTTGCTTCTGATGCAGCATAAATAACTGATCTGAACTCAGATCAAGCTGTAAAGCTAGGCTGAGGAGGGATGTTGCACTCCATAAGTGTGGGATTGAAGCATATAATGTGATGGATAAAAATCTAGGATTTCCATTAGTTAAAGCAGCATTAGCCAGCTTATAAGAGTAATTAGGCCAGAGCAGGAAGGCATTTATCATCGTCAAGGACGCACACACTCAACAGGAGATCAGACTCTCCTTCGGCAGATGTCACCTCCCATTACTGCATGAACACCTCTAGGCATCATTATCCACTCCACATTCCACCTGTTAATAATAGAGCTTGTCAAGTTATCACATATTAGTGGTTTGGAATGATATGTAAATATATAAATGTGAATTATTCAATGGTAGTGTCAGATAGATATGCCTACATGTGTGAGGAAAAAAAACTATTGCTAGAGAAGAAGAAGCAGGTCCTCCTGGGAGGCCAAGAGCTAAGCTTAGAAAAAGTGCAGGTACAAAACAAACAAGCAACCATACATCACTATACAATTATTTACAGTACAAAGCATATTCTATTAAGAGAGTCATTAACAGCAATAATGTGTGAGGGAGGTACACTAGTATGGTATCTATTACAGGAAACTAAATTTCTCACACTGATGCACTGCATTATCTAACATGTAGAGCTTTTCAAGAGCAGTTTCAATTTCACGTAATTACATGTGTGGATTTGTGGGAGCTCAGTAAAATTAGTCGCAGTCCAGAACAAGTCAGGTCATAAAAAAAGACACATTTGTTTGCAGTGAACAAAGAGCATTGACAGGCTGTGCAACTCATGAGTAACTGGTGAAGAGGAGCTGTCATTTACAAACGTGTCAACAGCTAAATGAATAATGATGAAATTACTTTACTGACAATTTTTTGAGGTGAGCAACATCTAGTATGAGTGGAAAGGTATACACACAACTGCATGCATGTGTGTACAAAGTCTGACCTTATATTTTGAAATTTGTTTAAATGAACCTGGTCCTCAAATGTCATTTATATATATGGGGTCACAAAATTGTAAAGAACAAGATATTTGTCTCCTGCTTAATACACCACTTGAGTGTGCACTGTGGAATCTCTTTTCTTCTTATTCCTGCCAAGTAAGAATTCTTAGCATCAAGGAACAAATTCAACTAAACTTAAAATGAAAAATATTTGAGAAGAATACCTTACAGAAGAATCCACTGAACTACGAGACTATTGATATTTAAGACGTATTCTGCTTTGAATAATTATTTGTCATCACGGGAGGTTTCAAGTTTCCACATCACACTTGTGTAAGCTGCATATTAGACTATGGTTGGCTTCCAAATGAGCCTTGATGGCACACAATCTTGCTTTTGCGTACCTGTGTTACACTGACATTTTCCCTGCATCAGATGAAAATGAAAACAATTTGGAGTGGAGGGAAGTCTTTATCTCGAAATCACCAATCACAAATCTCTTCACATTTTGCCTAAAGTTTGGCTGGAGAGAGCTCATTTGGTTGGGCGGATCAGCCAATAACTGTTGGGTTGGTGGTTTCTCTTATCCACATGTTGAAATGTGCAATGTCAGTATCTTTGGACAGAAAATTTCCGGAAAACATTGCATGGCAGCAGGATTCTTGCAATATCACAAGATCATGCAAGAATCGCAGGATCACATAAAGATAGACATATTACACAAACAATCCCTCTTGTCAGGCTCCAAGTAACGCAAATGTTTCCGACAAAGACACGGAGAAGTGATTGTCAAAACAACAATGGCAGCTCCTTAAAAGGTTAGCATAAATGTGTCAATAGCATCAGTTATATCAGAACTGGGAGAAATGTTTTCTTCATTGAAAAAAGAGTGAAAACAGCACTGAGGGCTTTCTCAATAGAAAACATGTTTTCCCTCTTCTCTCAACTGATTGACAGATGGTTCATCCAATCACCTGCCAGGTATTTTTTTGAAAGTTCCTGCCTTTTTCCAAACAGTTTCTAATGACGCCTTCTCAGATGGTTCTGTGAAAGACACCATCTGATGAGTCAGGTTAACTAATTGGAAGCCCCACTTTGAAATAAGGTTATTGTAAAGTCCACATTCCAATATTCCAATATTTAACAGATGAAACATAGTGTTACACCACCATCACCACCACAGACAGAGTGTTTTTGACGTTAGCTGCACTGAAGCTATAGAGAGCTACCAATATATCCACTGACAGTGTGTGTGTGTGTGTGTGTGTGTGTGTGTGTGTGTGTGTGTGTGTGTGTGTGTGTGTGTGTGTGTGTGTGTGTGTGTGTGTGTGTGTGTGTGTGTGTGTGTGTGTGTGTGTGTGTGTGTGTGTGTGTGTGTGTGTGTGTGTGTGTGTGTGAGAGAGTGTGTGAGTGTGTTTCCGTGCAACAGCTCAGTCTCTGACTGATCTCAGAACTCACTTAAAACTCCAGTTCTTTCAGTTTTCCCCTCAAGTGTCTCTGCCCTTTCCTCTCTATCCATTTATGAAGTTGAGTCATGCAACCTCTGGAACAGCAAAATTATTTTTAGCTCAAGTTGAAATATTTTCAACCAGTCTCTGCTTCAATTTGCTCTACCACAGGGGAATTTGTATCTACTCACCGCTGCATGAACTTTATATACAGTTGCACTGCCTCTGGAATTCAATTTATCTTCAGTGTTCAACAGCAGATATGTGTGGGGAAATGCTGTATGTTACAAATACATATATAGCATATATACATATAATGTTCACATGTGCTTAAACTGAGGTCACTGGCTATTAAAGGCACAGGGTATTGTTACACTGGATATGTTGTGTTTGAAATTTAAAAAGGAAAAGCTGTTCCTAATAGCTTAAAATGTCACATGCTATCTATTAAGTCAGTTTCTGGGTTTTGATAGCTTAAGTGAGCCAACTGGTGTGTTATCCTGTCCTGGCTGGGCCAATGTGAACACAATAATTATGCCCCTCTCTCACCAGATTGTCAGTTGCAGGCTGAGAGTGCCCAGCCTGCAACAACACTGATGGAAAGTGACGCTCAATGAATCACGTGTGGCGGGAAATGAATGGGACGCTTTGCATGTCATTTCTTGCACTGGATGTCTTCCAATAATCTCTGTACAGATCTTCATCAATAACAGCCGTACCCACACCAGACAATCAATGTCATGTAACACTGCAGAACAGTGACATTGTCTAAACAGATGCCTTTAAGAATGATAAATAACCAGATTTGTATGAAACAATATATTTGAAAAAAGACTGGAGGATAACAGCGCTATTTATAATGTAAGTGCAACTCTGATGTGGTGGATTTCACAATGCATTGTCCAATCAGCAGATGCTAATTAACCAGTCTAAATAAATGCTTAATTTAGCCGTAGCACATGACACCACCGCAAGTGCGGGTGTGTGGTTTAGAGATGCACCGATCCGATCCGATATCAGCTCCAATATTGACAAATTAGCTGGATTGGATATCAGATGAATAAGGCCGATCCAGTCATTTATTTTTTATTAATATAACACACAGCAATACAGTTACAGCGATCGAGTCACTTCAATTCTGTGTTTGCAACACAGAATAAAGATCTGTTTGCAGTGCACTTTACACGGAAGTGTTATTTATTTCTTTGTTAATAATTAATATTAAGTACATTTATCTCGGTGTTAATTTGTTACCTTTTTTTAACAAGGCTAAATGGTTAGATCAAGCCTTATGCCTTCACTCACATGGACAGGTGTACGCAACAGTATGTACGGATCGGTATCAGGTATCGGCTGATACGCTCAGCCCAGGTATCAGATTGGATCAGAAAAAACTGGATCGGTGCATCTCTAGTGTGGATGGATGGTTAGTGAAGAGAGAGCAAACTGCGTGCCAAACAAAAAACATCAAACTGGAGCTTGCTGACATCCCCGTCATTCGAATCCCAAGTGTAGGATTACTTCAGATTCCAGGTTAATTCTGAACATGCACACGCATTTAAAAAGGCACCACCCAGGTGTTACTGTCACTGTTGCCGTTAAAAAAAAAAACAAGCTGTGCAAACCCAGCTCCCGACACTATTTCAGAAACCCCTACCTGGGTATTCAGAACGGGCAAATGCCAAACCTAAGTTTATGCTGCAGTTTCAATTATTAAAGAAGTATTTTCTTTATTGGAGAATCGCAGCAGTATTTCTTTTATATATTTGTTGTAGATTTTATTTGTATGTTTCATACTGACAGCTAAAACTGTTTATCTGGGTTTAATTGTTTACTAATTAAACTTATGTCTGTTCTGACAAACAAACAGTTTTTTCATCATCCCAGTTGTTCCACACACTAACAGCCTCTTTGCTACACAGTGTAGTTTTGTATTGGTTCTTACTGGTGTTTTTTTTTAAATATACAGGTTGCTCTTAACTTGTATTTTCTTTCTCTTAGTGGAAACAACTCCTGGATGCCATGAGGCAATTGGTGATTATCTGCTTTGAACATTATTTGTATAGTTTTATAGTCAACCAGATCAAGAAATGTAAGTGTTTTTAGTTCAATAAATAATGGATTTGTTGGTTCTCTGTGAGTGGTTTTATGTATAATTCGTATTGCATTTTTTTTGCAGGATGAAGATTGGATGTGTATTTGTTTTGTATGTGTTCCCCCATATCTCAACACAGTAGCTCATGTAAGGAAGTATGAAGGAGCAGTACAATGTATATAGGGAGCATTTATTCAATATTGCTATTGATTTAGATATTTTGGATTTGATTTAGTTTATGTGAGGTTTCCAACTTAATCTGTTGTCTATTAATACTCCCAGAAATATTCATTATTTTTTAGTTTTTATTATTTTGTATTATTATTTAGTTATATAATGTGATGCTAGATATGATTGATAACAATCACATGCACATTTGTTTGTGTTATTGGTAAGTATTAATACTCCTGCCTGTGCTATTATTACAATACTATTTTATTTAATGCCTGGTGTAATGAGAATGTTTTGATGACGGTCACTGTCTCTCCTCTGGCCGGTATCATATGCGCGAAACTCACCAACCTGGCAACCCCAGGCACCCTAAGAGCTGTCAATCAAAGTCCAAGGGCTCTGCCCCCAAAATGTCAAAATCTTTCTCCGCAGGCGAAGAAAGCACTCCATTAGCGAGCTCAAAGCACTCCACGAGCGAGCGGAGGCTGCCTCTCTGGTGAGTGAGAGCAGATCCTGTTTAGCTCAAATTTAAGCTCCATACTATTGCCTCAGTAACTTTGCAAATGAAGTGGTTCTGTTTGCTCTGAAACCATATTGTTGATCATACAGTACATTATGTTTGGTGATGAATTCACTCAGTCTTGTGTAAAATATATTTTTCCAGTATTTTGGAGAACCGGGGAAGCAAGGAAATGGGTCTGTAGTGTGAGATTACATGTTTGTCCCCAGTTTTATGTATTGGTATGACTTTAGTTGTTTTCATATTTTTAGGAAATACACCGGTTTGAAAAGACTGATTACGGATGCGAGTTAGAGGTCTTGCTATGCATTCAATAACATTTTTAACAGTGCACATATCAATATCATGACAGTCTGTGGACTTTTTACGCTTGAGTTTTTTACAGTGTCAATAACTTCTTTTTCCTCAGTCCCTCTTAGAAACATTGCTTCCTCAACATATATGTATGACTTTACTTTCCACACCATCACTACTACCAGTCTTTGGAATGTCCCCGCCAAAACCAGGACCAGGTCTTATATTTTTGTTCAACATCTATTGTTGTTCTTTTCTTTAAAAAATCTTTATATCATATTTGCTTTATACTATATATCTTTATATTCTTTAGTTATCCATGGTTCCCCAGAATATTTTGGTTTCACTATATTCATTACTGTACAATTCAGTCTTGTTAAAGTAGGTCTTCTTTAAGGGAATTAATAGAGTTTTGTGTTTTATGTCTGGTTATTTTGAATGTTGTGGTGTCTTTTTTTATCCTTGTGTAACTCACTACGGTTACAAAGACTGGTTATTCTGGTTGGACGTGTGATTGTAGGATATAGGCTGTTGCTATACATTGAATCGATAAATTCTGCTTTTCTTGCGGGCTTAGTAGATCAATATTGAAGTCTCCACAGACAAACACCATTTTCTTGTTATTTATGTTGTTACACAGGTATAGTTCAGCTAATTTTTCCTTGAATGTGTCGACACAAGAACCATGTTTTCTATACACACAGCTTATCAGAACATTTCTTTTGGATTCCTCCATCTCAATTTCCACTGTAATGCATTTCATGTTATCCAATGCAAATGTCAGTTACTGGCAGATTTACTTTTGTAGCTGGTATAAATATATAATGCAACGCGATTGAGTTCTATTCATGAAAAACATTTTGTATCCCTCAATTTCAACCATGTCACTTTTCTCATCACTAAGCAAGGTTTCAGTTATTGCAATTACAGTGAATTTTTTTTGTCCAGTTGCCTTCAGTTGATTTTTGACAAGTTTGAATTAAGGCTTCTGCATTTAAAGTGTATGATGGATATGACTTGTCCATTATTACACTTCTTTTAAATCGTTCTTCTGTAGAATATTCACAATTGCTGTGTGTTGTTATAGAACAGTATTACACAGTTATCTGAAGTTAGGAGCGTTTGGTAAAAGTTAAGATAAGAATACATGGGGCATGAGGCTCACTGTGCTGAGTTACTACAGAGATGGAGGTGTATCTTAAGAATCACAGGGCCTTTAACAGCACATCTTATGACGCACTCCATTTGCCAAATGTAAGATTGTAGCAGCCTGTCCATCTGTAACTTTATATTGGCACTAATTTAACTGAGGTAGGAATTAAAGTCACCAGCATAGTGGATATACAGTATATCATTGTTCTGTGACCGCTGTCACACCAGTAGTTTAGATCATTTGGAAAAAAAATACATGACTGTCTTTTTTTATTGTTCACACTAATTTAAAACAAACAAACCAAGAGTAATACACTATACTGTATGTCAGCAACAAGGAAGTGCTCCAGCTCCCTAACTTTGTCTTCTAAATGTTACCAGAAGTGGCTTATGGCTAGAAAGCATCCATCTTGTGTAAAACTCTTGAGAGACACTTACTTTTATATCATTGCACAAAAATCAGAGAAGGAGAGATTATGTGCAAAGATCCATTTTGTGTATAAATATGACTTTGTAACTCATCTGGCAATAGCAAAGTTCTTTCCTACACTGTGACAAGAGTGTATGGATGAAGCATTAGGTTGTTCAATTTAACTCATTTAGCTACTGGCTAGTTAGCTAGCTTGCCGGCTAATTCCACCATACTTTAATGCTACACTGGTTACAGAAAATTAGTCCAACAGCAGGCTGATGGGCAGTGGCAGCTCAGGGTATACAGTCTGTCCACCACCACAAGACTACTTTGTGGTAGCCCTCTCTTCCTGGCATAGTAGCCTGCCAGCAGCGGGGAGGCGGAAGTATACCAGTGTGTACTAGCTAGCTAATTCTTGTCCAATCTGTAGTGATGGGCAAATTAAGCATTTTCTTGGGGCGCCCAGTAGTAGTGATCCAAATGAAGCTTCATGAAGCATTTTCATTATTTTCCACTAGATGGAGCTCTCTTTTCAACAAAGGGTTGAAAACACACTGAATCAACATTCATTGAGCCCTTTTCTTTAAACCAAGAGCTCCATCTAGTGGACTCAACAAATACAACTAATGCTTCATGAAGCTTAATTTGGACAGCACTACCCAGCAGCTCACCTGATGTTTACCAAGACATGATTAAACGGGAATGTCCCGTAACACCGCCATCTACATGGAGGGGATTACATCTCTCATAAGCTAAAAAAAAATTGAAAAGTTTTTTAAAATGATAATTGAGTGTGCTTTCAACTATTTGCTGAATATAGAATGCCTACTTTTTTTGTGGTCTAAAAGAATAGTAAATTAATCAACAGCCATCAAGGCTTTTGTCAAACAAAAGTAGTCTTAGGACGTAGGTTGGATCCCTTGATTATAATGAGAATGTGACGTCATACTAGCACAAGATGGTCCTTTTCTAGCCAAGTGGGAATATGTTACATTATGTAGTGGAACACCTGCTGCTTGCCCAATAGTACTGAAGTAGTGCCGATCATCTTTATGCTTTATGTGTCATTGAGCAAATTCTATAGAAATGAAACGGTTCCGCCTCAAATGCTGTATCCATTCTTTCTTTGTCTATGTGATGCCGTGGCTCCTTGTTCTATTTTTATGTGGGCTCATCCCTCTCAACTGTCTCTAGTGGGTTTATTCCTTATAGCGACAGCCTCAGCGCTACACCACTTGTAGAATATGGAGTTATGGTATGTAACTTCTGCTCCCAGTCCGACCTGCACACCTGCTTCCAATCGGCTTTCCTCCAGCTAACCATCTCCTCAAACCATGGCTCTTCATGCATCGCCATGTTTTTTTAGTCATCTACAGTGGTAGCTTCAGGCTTCTCCCATGACTCTACTCTCTCTTGTGATTAATTTCCTCATGCAGTATTCCCAGTTAAACTGTGTTTGCTTGTGCTCCAGGACCATATTCATCAGACACCCAGGCCTGCCTGCTCTCAATCAGCTTTCCTCCAATCCCCTCAAGCAAGCCACACCATTCCTCCTTACTCATCCACATCGCTCCAGTCTCTCCAGCCACTGCTCAGTCACCACACTCTGCATCCCTGGTCCTTCCACCTACATTCCCTGTTTGGCTTACAATTAATCCCTTATAGACAGAACATCTACTCCTGATTCTCTGTCTGTGTTTGGGTCAATCACTTCCCTTGATGAGCACTAGCACTGAGTCATTTTAACAGTTCACTATTTAAATTCATGCTACAATGATATCATCTACTATCACACACCCTTGTGGTTGGTCCGCCTTGCTTTCAAAACACAAACTGCTCCGAGCTGACACTGGTTGAAAAGAAAGGTTGCAGTCCATTTGCGCTTCAAGGTTAAGCTACATAAGCTGAAATAAACACACAAGTTTGTTCAAACAGATTAGGTGTAAAATGTAATGATGTTCATCAGGAAGATTTAAAATTGCTGATTACAGGTGTAATCACCTTTATTATCATTATTATTTATTTTATTGTTTAATCTTTCAGAAAAACATCAGATAATTTAATAGAAATAATGACCTTAATTTTTCATTGTTTTTTACTGTATCTATCGGTATTACGGTTGTCACGATACTAGAATTTCAAAGTCGATATCCATACCTCAATACTCAACACCATTTTCGATACCACAGGGAGAAAATTACAAAAAACGAAGGAAGAATTTTAAAAATAAAGATGAGAACAATTCAAACATCAATAACAACACTTTTAAAAAGTTGTCTGGGGTGTCTTGTGGAGCTCGGGAATTATTGTGGGCATTAAATGATTCTATGAAGGAGGTTAAACCTTGGATTCAGTTGGTGAATAAGTTGTTGTTAGTCGGGTTTCTCCACAGTGTAGACAGGGATCTGCTCCATGCTAATGTATTCAGTTAAAGTCCTGTTATATCCCCATAACATTGTTGCTGATTAAATAGAGTTGGTATAGCAGCTACCACTGTTTCTGTCTTGTTGTTGGTTGACTTTTTAACACATAATTGTGACATTCTGTTAAATGAATGTGTCATAAAGCCCCCGAACACCCACATAGGTATTTTCAGTTAATCAGGTTGATTAGACCTCTTCTCAGGACTGTGTGGGTGTGAATACTGGGATTGTTTGACATCTTCCTGAGTTTGCTGTTAGCTTTGTTTCACCTGTTAAGGCGGGACAAAGTGCACCTTGATCTTTCTTAGTGGTAGACAGACATTTATGACCTCCTAAATTCCCATCAAATTCTCATCAAAGCCCCGCCCACCTTCAACCCAAGCAGAGGTCTAATCAGCCAGAAGAACTGAAAACACATCTGTGGGTGTTAAGGGGCTTTAACGTTAGACGGGCAAGACTAAGACTTCAATATTGTCAAAACACGATCTTCACTGACTCGAGATTCCCCGTAAGGCCAGGGTGTTGGTCTTTAAGGTGCTTCATCAACATTGTTGTGCTACTCCACCCTTCATATCTGCTACATATGTTTACATCATAGCCTTTCCCTGGCTGTTAGCCTCGTATGCTAAATACTTCCAAACTGCGCTTTTGCTTTGTTCATTTCCTACTAAAACTGGTGGTGAAGGTCTCCCAACAGTAGAGCTAGCTGTGTTCAGTCAGCTCTGTGTTGTTAACGTGATAAACAAGTGTTCATGTGTTTAGAGAGACGAGCGGTAGCTTCTGCCTTGTTTTGTCTGCACCACTGCTGGTGACGTTACATGTCAAATGTAGGATGATGCACTGTTGACAGCAAAAGTGCCGATACTTTTACAAGATAGTTTTTAATCCAACAATAATTTTCTAAATATTGATTTTTTTTTTGGCAACTTAATCATACATAAGCGGCTCAATTTTTTAAGAAATATAAATGATAATAGTGACATATGAAATTTTAGTTTACGTCATTGTATGTGGTATTAATATCATTTTAAGTATCATTTGTAAAAATGTTTCTGTGTGATTAAAGTTATAAAATAAATATCCAATTTGCACTTGACTTTTGATTAGATCACATGAAAGTCCCATTCAGATTTGGTATAATGTAGACAGAGATGAAAGACTTTCACGCTAAAACCTCCAAAGCCTCTGACTTTGCTCCAAATCCTGGTGATCAATCTTTTCTCTGGCCCGTCTGTCTGTTATCTTCTTCCATTTGTCTGGGGTCTATTTTGCCCCATCCATCCACAAACCATGCTATAAAGCTGACTTTTCTGACTGCCTCATCGCACAACATCGCTGCTCTCTCTGTCTTGCCTGAGGTCAGCTCGGGGAATGAGATGGAGTTGCGAAGATAGTGGAAAAATGTCACCCGGGAATGAAATATTGAAGGACAGAAAGGCCTTGCCTCTTGCCCTTGCCCGCGGGGATGGAGTGAGAGTCACGCAGTCGATGGGCAATGAAGAGGAAAGTCAAAACAAACACACTAATCTGCAGGAAAGGAGCCAGACTGTGAGCAATGCGGGAAAGCCGCGATCCTGTCCATACTTTGGATCAGAGGTATCGTACCCCCCCGCCCCCCCCCCCCCCCGCAAACCATAATCAGATTCTCTTGCACTTCACTTGATGTGGTTTATTTCCAGCCAAAGGCTTCCAGGCTTAACATATGATCCCCTTCTGGCAAATAAGGAATCAATACAATGTAAATAAGGCGAGGAGAAATAAATCCCAACATCTGAATTAGCATAACTACATGCAAGGTAAAGCTTGGGTGAAACATGCCAGCCTATTTTAAAACTGAACTGTCTGATGCTGTTTTAGTGGGCCTCAATTACAAAGCAGATATGTCATCTCTCTGCTGCTCCACAAAAGCACGGCTGCTGTTTGCTTTTGCAAAGCACACTCAGAACTCATCAAGATGCATACGTGTCAAGTATGAATTGACCATGAAGAAGGGAACAGGTAATGTAATCAGTTTACCTGGCTGTCACTCAACTAACTGTGCAATTCAACAGTAAAAATGACTCTGCCACATGTGTACAATAAAGCCTGATGCCAGCTCTAGCTGTCATGAGAAAACATTAAAGCCTCATTAAAACCAACTCGAAATTATACCTCAGAGAACCAGAAAACTCCTCAAGGTCAATGACATGAATATATACACACATATATACACACACACACACATATATATATATATATATATATATATATATATATACACACACACATAACAGCGACATGACATGTTTCATGTATTTTTCATCCCTTTCTGTGCCCAGGTCATTTACTTCATTTATTTTGAAGGCTCTGAATTCCAGCAGGTATAGTGAATGTCATGGATTACTCACCATTGATCCATTTTGCCTCCGGGTCATGAACCTTGAACTCAGGTTTGAACAGATCCTCCACGGACAGTTTGGTGTCGCTTCCCGCCTGGCTGTCGGCTGCAAAAACAATCCATGAGTTTGTTATTTACCATTTAAAGTCAAACACGGGGAACCACATAGGTGTGATGTTCGGTTTTATCTAGAAAGTCAATTTGCATTTGACACTGAAGCATCAAAAACACAAAGTAACCCTTTAAAACATACGACAATCCTTAGAAAGCATCCTGAGGATACATTACTAAGAGGTGCGTGTTAGAGACTAAGCTTTCAAAAAACAGGTAGAGACGAGTGGTGCAGAAAGTACAAAAGTAAAAGATATTTTGATGATGTGATCAGTGTTCCTGACAAAATAAAATGTTATAGATACCTTGATGTATCAATAAGCCTCTAATACATATTATTGGTAGTTTAGAAAGAGTAATCATATTGCACAGTTGTACAACCAAAGAGAACTAAGGTTATAATGTTGATTTTTTTTA
Organism: Echiichthys vipera; assembly: GCF_963691815.1. Taxonomy (NCBI): domain Eukaryota; kingdom Metazoa; phylum Chordata; class Actinopteri; order Perciformes; family Trachinidae; genus Echiichthys; species Echiichthys vipera. The sequence continues at coordinate 4,912,208 of NC_139835.1, read as the reverse complement.
ACTGTAAATATCTCGCTAAGTACATATCTTAATTTTATATTGTTTCTTTAACAGCCAAAATGTAAGCAGTCCTTATCAAAAAGGTTTGTTTATATTGTGTATTTATGTTTTAAAACTATTATCACTGGATATATCAGAACATTGTCTGAATAAATTGTGTGAAATAGATTGGTGTAAACATGTATGATATTTTTTTTGTCAGATGCATGTTCGCACAAATTGTTATGCTTTGATTTCTATAATGTATAATGAAAAATGAAAGCCATTATTCATTTACCACTTAGACATAAAGAGACCTCATCCTGTTTCACTGCAGGATTTGTGAGCCTCCTTTACATTTAAGTACACCGTCATTACACAGCAACTGTTTGCCCTTGAAAATCCTGTTTTCTTTTCCTTACCGACCATGTTTGATCCAGTGGTTTGGATATATCATTTTAATGAATTTGGAATTGAGATAACACTCAAAACACTGCCCATCCCCCCAATTAAGTCTAACAGCCCCCGTATCTCCATCACTATGATGAATGACATTGTCCCTTAATGTCACAATGGCTGCCTCTGTTGCTTTTATTCAGCTCAGTTAACCCTCCATCCCTGCCATTCTCCATCCATCCACCAGGTGCCCTCAGGCTGACTCCTACATGCATCTGCTCACCTCATTCCCCAATTAGCTGTGGCCAAAACAGCAAAATAAAAGTGAATACTGGACTTACATTAGTCACGTGACCAGTAGCCTGTCACGAAAACAAATTCTGCTGGCCGATAAATTGTCCCAGAAATTATTGCAAAGAAGCGATAATATTGCCGTTTTGATACCATTTTTAACTGATATAATGATAATGCATATTAATGCAAGTAAGACCTTTATAAGATCAATAAACGTTTATTTCTAAAGAATATTTAACACTACAACTACAAGACATTTTAAACATCTGAAATAAATAATACAACCAAAAACAATCAATACAATGGACTCTCAGTCAATTTAACACATTGGCACGTTAAGTTGCTACTTTTTTAAAATGCGAAACAGTGGCTTGCTCAGGTGAAGGTGTTCACTGCGGTCATTCGGTTTAAAGCAGCTGTGGCGTTCGGCTTTGAAACCAATTCCATCTTTGTTTTTATACCTCCAAATCTCAACTAGCGTGTCCTCTAACTTGCTCCTCACAGGGCTCTCCTGCTGCACTCTGGGTAACACCAGGGGTCCGCCTCCCCACACAGAGACCGTGCAGCTGACAAGTGACTGACACGACACAAGACGAGGGTTAACTCCTCATTACACTGAGGAAGAATGGAAATTATGCGGCTGGCAAAGTTATAGAGCTCATTAAAAGTTATCATGCGATTTATTGATGTATTGCTTATTGCAACAGGCCTAGTGACCAGGAACACAACTTAAATAATGCTGCCCTCTAGTTGCCAGCATCTGAGTGATGCAGCTTTAATATTTAGGTTTTATAGCGGACTTCTGCCTAATAAAAAAAAAAAAAAAAAAAACATTTTCTTCCTGCAGCCTGCAAAAATCAAATAAAAATCAACTATCTGCAGTGGCTGCAAGGTTTTACTGTTTTAGGGCACACAAGAGCACAGACCTCCGCCAAGGCCATGGTCTATCTCTATGTTGACGGAAAAACAAGTTTGATGAAAATCGAGCCTGTAGTTTGTCTGTAATCCCGCTGACAAACAGACAAGCTAACCAGACTCATAACCTTTGTAAAGGAAGTAAGGCAAAATTGTTGATGGATGTTTACATTTGCTTGGCAGTGAGATTCACACACCCAAAGAAATCTATGGGAATAAATCAAATGCACACTGAACACAATTTTTTTTCACAGAATGGCTTTTCATATGTTCATTAACATGATCATTACTGGGCTAGAAAATCCTCAAGCTGTTCCAGTGTTGCCCCTGGAAATGTTTCGTCTTTAATTATGAAATGTTATGCCTTTAGCAGAAAGAAAAACATGCCAAATGTAAGCTCCCTCTGAATAGGACAGCTGCTGATTGTGAGCAGAATGGGAGGGCCAAATCATTTTGAATGTCAGCCATATTGGCTTTCCTTGATAACTCCACACAACATGTTTGTTTATGGAGGCAATGGAAGTCTAACCAACCATGGAATTCACCAGGGGAGAGTGTGGATACATGGGCAGTAGATTGTGATGATTTTTAAATCCATGTTACATTGGGGGTTTTCTTTCATGATTTTGGAAGTATATAGTGTGCACATACATAATATTTTTAACTTCCAAAATCCTGGGGGCAGAACTTCCAAACAAATCACATATTGACATATTAAGACTTTTTAATCTCTAGCATGTTCAGAAACTGTTGTCTATGTACACACAAAATAGATACAGAAGAACATAAGCATTCATGGGGCAGTGAGACTGAACCAAAATAAAACCAAAACAATGAGCTAATAGATGCCAAAATGCTTTGTAAAGTTAAGGGGAAGTGCCGATTTGGTGATCATTATTTGTTGGTTCCACACTACCAAAAACTTATTTCACATAACACATAATCATTTGATCCATTGTTCTTGAACTAGAACAAAATCACAGGACCTCTAAGACAGCAGAGCGGAATCATGGCTGACTGTTACCTGGTGTGAGGAGGATGACAGACATAGTGATTAGGGAGCAGACCACCAAGATGACCAGCAGGGCTATGGCAATCCCTTTCCAGTTCCTCTGAGGAGGACTCCCCCCACCGAGGTCCTGCAGAGAGAGAGAGAGAGAGAGAGAGAGAGAGAGAGAGAGAGAGAGAGAGAGAGAGAGAGAGAGAGAGAGAGAGAGAGAGAGAGAGAGAGAGAGAGAGAGAGAGAGAGAGAGAGAGAGAGAGAGAGAGAGAGGAGAGAGAGAGAGAGAGAGAGAGAGAGAGAGAGAGAGAGAGAGAGAGAGAGAGAGAGAGAGAGAGAGAGAGAGATGGAGGTGAGAGTGGAATAAGAAAAGTATTGATATATACGAATTTCTACAATTAATACAAAGACTTCCCAAGCTGGCAGAGGCTTGGCTGCACAATGCTTAAAGCTATGGTCTACCATTTGGAATATTGGTAATTATTATTACCATTGTTTATACGTCTATTATGGTCCTGTAGCCTGATCTACACAATATGAATAGCAAAAAAGAACCAAAAAAATCAATTCGGTTTATCAGCCGTAGGACTGCATAGAAATTGACCAATGGGAGCCATCCGGAAGGCTCCGGTCTGATAAACGGCATAATGTCAACACATAGTTAGCATACGTTAGCCATGTGTTTTTAACCGGCCGGCTTCTTGCTCTGCCAGAGGGGGCGTGTGGTTAGGAGGCGAGGGGAGGAATGTGGTGGAACACTGAGGGTGGAACACTAAGGGGAGGGGTTTGTGTGTGGGTTTGTGTGTGTGTATGTGTGTGTGTGTGTGTGGGGGGGGGGGGGGGGGGGGGGTGTTATATGACAATAGCTTTAAGTTTGACAGTTGTGATGTTTACCAACTTCATTGCTCACACAAAATACCATGTGAAAAATTAGAATTGCAACACAGGTCCATCCTAAAGATCCAACAACTCCTCCAACCGGTATGAGAGCATAGGTTTGTTCTGACCCTCTAATTCGACCAACAGGACCCTTTCCTAATTTAGTGCCCCTGCCAGTTGCAGCAGATCAACACATCCTCATACCTTAACATAATGGTCACAGTTTTAAACGTGTTTAATGTTGTGAAGGTCACAGTTTGGCTAGGTTTATGAAACGATCGTGCTTTGGGTTAAAATGTTTGTTGTTTGTTACTTAACTTATGTACATAAGTACATGACGCAACTACGTTATCTTTTAACCTTAATTTAAAAGTTGAGCTATGTATGGAAGTTCACTTATGCATAGAAGTTAAAATAAGTCAACATTGACTTCTGGTTTCATACAGGTGCTTTGGGTTAAAATAAATACTGTACATTTGTAGCATTACTAAACTTACCATCGTAAGTATAACAATGCAACGTAGAATGTGACGTAACTTTATTATGTACTTAACTTACAAGTTAACTGTTGTATAAAGGTTAAAATAAGTCAACATTGCCTTTTGGTTTACCACCAGACACGAATATCAACTTCTGGGGTCTTGTGTCTGTTTGACTCATCCATCTACATTACATGTCATTTAGCTGACGCTTTTATCCAAAGTGACTTCCATTCACACCCATGCACAGCATAGGGAGCAATTTGGGAGGGTTCAGTGTCTGGCCCAAGGACAACTCGACATGTGGACCAGAGGAACCAGGGGAGCCGGGGATCGAATAGCTGATCTTTGGTATGGGGAACACCCACTCTATCCCCTGAGCCACAGCCGCCCCAACCACCTACCCCAATCTCCTCCCTTTGCGGACATTGTCACTCTTTGGATCACATCACCTGACTACGTCCTTCGGTCCATTTCATATTTGCTACAGTCACTTGAGGTTGCTGCCTGTATAAATGTAAATATGGGTTGCAAAAAGTTGCTTGTACAAACAACCTATGGGGTCATTTTTGGGTGGACAGTCTCAGATGATCACATATTGGACACAACGCAAACAGTGGTGGTTCTTGGAAAACCTTCAGTATATTAAAATGAGCTTTGAGACTTTGAGACATTGAGTATTTTCAATCCAATCCCCTGCATGGTGAAGGGCTTATATGAGCCGCTTGTAAGATGGAAAAAATGAACTCACTGTTTCAGTGCTGAAAACTGGATAGTATTTGCATGCTTCAATCATTTCTTGGCCAACCTTTGCTTTGAATCACACCTTCTGACCTCTGGAAAACACATACCTTCTGCTCAGACCAGGAGTTCCACTTTCTGCAGCTGAGTTGGATGTTGTGTGTTATGACCCTCAGACAGAGATGTTTGGCAGATAAGGAATATAGCAGGCATTTGTATTCACAGTCTATGTCTGTCAAACTGGCTGCAGAAAGATTTGGTTTGAGCAATCTGAGTGTAGAGTACACTGTGTGATATTATCTACAGTGCAATAGCTATAGAGTTTGTGAAGCTTTCGCCTACAACTCATCTCTGAATCCTGGTATTAGAGGGTCTTAAACTGGGTCTCCCACCACACCTGCTGTGTCTGATAAGATGAATTAAGCCCCCACTATAAGTTTCTTCTCACAGCAGCTTCTCCTGGCCTCATTTATCCACAAAACCCTGCAGGTGAAAAACAGTGATCACTGACCACCAGCCCACTGCTACATCTTGATTGGTTAGAGGGGAAACAAAATGATTGCCAATTAGAGCGAGGCTCCTCTTTTTTCAAAGAAGCTGTCTTTGCATCTTTCTCAGACTTTCTCCGAAATCTACAACCCACAAAACATATGTTGGCAGTTGTACTGAATGACAGATTGATATGAGTGTACTCAAGCATTAGAGTGGTGGAACTTTATTGTTACCATGACCACAGACACACAGTACATGGATGCAGTGTTACATTATTCACAGCCCCTGCGGGACTCATAAGACTGCTCTATAATCAGGACTTGGGCCGCTGCTCATTTCATTAATACTACAAAAAGCTGACGTGTCCTTGAAAACCGACAGCAACTCTAAATTGCCCTTGTTCCTCCATGCATGAGATTCTTTCCCCTTCTATTTTTCACCTTCTCTCTATCTCATTGTATCCCCCTATTTCCTATTTTGCCACATCTGAATCATCGGCCTCAGTTTATTAAGTCAATTATGAGCAATGATAGAACCACTGAGATAATTTCGATTAGTCTCTCCATTATCATTTTTTAGGAAGGGCCCACATAAACCTACAAGAAGGTTCTAATCCTTCATCACGATCGTTGGACCCTCATCAGAGGAAATACATTTCTCAACTACAAGGGCAGACCTCTGCCCAGGCAAAAAGCCCTATCTCACAATGTTTATTATGTATTTGTGTATCTGCCAACTTATTTGGTTCTGCTCCAAGATTTAATGGGTTCTTCCTTGGCCCATGATACACCCTTCCACCAAGTTTCATAACAATCGGGGCATGACATTTTTCTGTAATCCTGCAGAAAAACCAACAAACCAAACCAAAGAAATAAACTCCTTGGTGGAGGTAATACATCCATGTAGATTAGAGGATAGGCTAGGGCCTTCAAAAACTATTTTACAAAATGGAACAATGGAATATGCACTGTTTCAGTCAAAACCATGATGTCAAACAAACAAACAAAACTAACTAGTTACAAGTATCACCAGAAACTTTACTTTACGAGACATATCATTATTTCTAAAGAAATAATATATAATAGGTGTCAACTCTACTACACATTTGACAACTTCTATCTCCTGACAGGGTGCCTCTTTTGTTGTGCCTGAAAGTAATAGTACAAGGCAAAGACCATTTCCTTCATCAACCTATTCTCCCTTTAGCCTACGTCAGCACAAACAATGTAACCAAGGCAAAACAGTTACACTAGCTCTGTTGAAGTGCCCTGAGTTTGCTTATGTGTTGGAACTATATAACTATATATTACTATATGTAATGCGAGGCCGCACACAAGCTTTGCACACTTTTGTAACTGTGATTGTAACTGACTCTTGTGTCAACAAAGTATCTTGAACCAAATAGTTTGTTAGCTTGCTAGCTTACAAGACACAATGTACTGGGACCATTTGCAGCCAGTTCAAAGGCATGCTCATTTTAGCTTGTTATCTCGTAGGATAATATAATACACTTCTGAAGTTGTTTTGTGCAAAGCTAGGCTTAACATGCCCTGAATCAAAGTGAACACATTCAATTGGTATCAGTCTGTATGACCCCCTACAAAACATCAAACAAGCATTGTCCCAAATCCTTATAATTATTTTTCATAAATAAAACTTCATGAAACATCTTACTTATTATTTACTTATCTAGTCCCCTAGATGGAGCACTCTGTTCAACAAAGGGTTGAAAACACACTTCATCACCATTCATTGAGGCTTTTTCTTTAAACCAAGAGCTCCATCTAGTGGACTCAACAAATACAACTAATGCTTCATGAAGCTGCATTTGGACATCACTACTGCTCTCAACTTTAATCACACCCATTTTCAAATCTGCCGTTTATTTTAATCTCAGCTACATACCTGTAATGTTTTGTGAATCCCATGAATCGCAATAATTCACGTTGTGATATTAAAAACAATACCAGCGTCGCTGTAACAGCTGGTAACAATGAAAGTATTTCAGTGCCCTGACAGAAAACAACAAAATACTACATGCATGAATGTGTAAAAATCCCTGCCTCTTATTTTATAGCCATTATTTATTATTTATTCAACCCACACAACAATTAGAAGCCTCATTTAATTATAGTTACTGACTGTAATTCTAACTGACTCTCTCTGAAACAAATGCCATCACACCCAATCGATACAATCAATTATTCATCAGGTCAAGTAGACCAGAGAAAATAATGGGATACATTAGTTGTTAGGAAAGTATCGAGGGTAGCTGAGTGAACAGTGGTGATGGTATCCTGATGACACCATCAGGGTTACTTAGTCTTTGAAGAAGTGTAGAATGTCCTCTGAGTGATAGCTCCCATGACTAGTAAAATGGTCTTAATGTGTGAAATCAGTGGAGCAGCTCTAAGGAGCATAGTATTATTTGTACAATCCAAATCATGCTATTTGCCTACAATATCAGTCAACACTATTTCAATCCTGGTGAGATTTATCCGTAACATTTTCAATAATCAATGTGTGGAAGGAATTTGTTGTATCAAGCAGACGATAGAGAAAAAAAACTCCCATGATAGCTGCAAGGCAGTCCCTTGGCAATCTTCAGTTGGAGCTGTGCGCTAACAGAGACCATTTTCTCTAATCACATCATCTGTCTTTGAAATAGCAAGAATAGCCTCCTAAACTGAGAGAATACAACTCCATAATATAAAAAATAACAATGACTCACGTTATTATAGGGGCGTATAATGAGAGCAGACAAGAATCACGACTGGAGAGACGTAAAGCTGATTCCTGCTTGATGTAACTAACAGTATATTTATAGTAGTATTGTATAAGTTGTACAATCAGTTGTACTGTGTTACTGTGAGTGTTATTTAAGGTGCTCTCCCCGTTCTCTATTGTGACTTAAAGTGCATTTTGTTGTCATGTGCTTTAACAATAATTTTTACTCTTATGATAAAATACTACTTTTTCATTTTTGAGGGAAGTGTACTGTTGAGATTTTCAGTGCGGTTTTGAACTGCATGTTAGGCTTTAAAGACCCCATCAGTAGGATTTTCCTAAAAAAATGTATAGAGTTGTACAAAAGTAATCCCTCTTGATCATGACTTATGACTTACTAGAATTGTGTGGTGATGTCTGTATCTGCAGAGACCCTGCCCTCTGCGTGGATTTCTTATTTTGCTGCGTCTGGGACATTTCTGGGCATCAACCTCTATAAACTTAACACTGTATAAAAGAGATGGACATAGCTAATCTGACGTTACCTCTTGGTTTGTGGACTACCATTCTGAAGTCTCAAGTCTAGTATTTTGGCCGTAACCAGCTTGTTTTTTTTAAAGAAGACATGACCATATCTGGACAAACTTTCATCCGTGTGAGCTGTCCGTGCTGCAGTGACACAAAGCTGGGTGAAAATCTGAAGTTTCCCTTGAGTTACCAACTAACAAAAGCGCTTGATAGCTAATATTAGCTTTGTTAGCAAGTCCACCAGATGGTGCTCTTTGTATTATTGTAGCTATTGCTAAATCTTTATCCTGTCGCTAGTATGACGACCTTTCAATCACAAGGTATTCTTGAAACTAGCAATCGAGACCAAAAACTCATTAGAAAATGTTTACTGAGGTAATATATCAAATAAGAAGTAGGCTAATTTTCTCATTACCTTCTATACAATTGCACTTATTTTTGGAACCAGTGGAGTCGCCCCTTGCTGGGCAACTTTTAATGTTCTGTTTATAAACTGCAACCAACAAACCCTACTCAACCCTGCCTGATATGTCCTTTCAGCTGTAGCTGGGTGTGATCTTTGTTGCTTCTCTTACACTTGAAAGCTGCAGGAGGCATCAATAGTAAGCCAGACAGCCAATTGGGCGTGTGCATAGAGGATCACAGATAGACTTATACTCCTCTTATTTTAATATTGCATATTTCTAATGTCTCAGCATTCCACCAATCCCTTACACACATATTGTACTCATTGCTGGCATGTATTTAATTGTCACAGAGGAAGAGAGTAGAATTGATATGACATTATGTAAAATTAGAATGCTAATGCTGCCTTTGAGATATTTGATTAAAACCCCCGCCATCTTCATCAAACTCCTGCTAATAAGCTTATTCCTCACTGGCACACTGTGTAAGCGTTTGTGCACATGCAACAAGCCCACTGTTCAAGGAGTCAGGCTATTTATAGAGCCATAAGCTTACCCTCGCCTGGACTCTGACCTTGGAGAGAGTGTGACAAATGACAAGCAGCATTTCAGTAGAAGCCAAGGCATTTTAACAACAACAGCAGGTCGCAGAAGGAGGGAAAAAAATAATGCCATCTGTACTGGCTTATTTTTGTTTACCCATGAAATACCATTTTTCACTGCATTGTGAATCATTGACAGCCACAGCAAAAGCCATGCTGGGGTCTAAAGGCTTAACATCAGAAATTGATCTACAGGCTAATAGGAAACGGCAAGCTTAGCTACATGTTGTCATTGTATTGTATTTAGCATTATCAGCCTTGCCCTGAAGGACACTGCCATTGGCCTTCGGTCCATGTGAGTAATTCTCAATTAGTAGCTGTCCCTGCCATATTGGAATCCAATACACAGGGGTGTTGACTCTCACAGCAGTGCAATGATATGACTGTATATTAGTATGAACGCTAAGATTAGCAATACAGGGTACACAAAAAATGTATTAACTCCTCAAATTATATAATGAAATTTCAATAGAAAAGTAGTATACAGTACGTCAAGAAAGTACATTTCACACAATCTTATATAAGGGCTGGAGGTTATGGACCTGCAATTTGCAAAAGAAAAGTATTTAAAAAAATGTTTTTTTAACTAATTTATTTTACAATATTTTAGTTCGAACTGCATTGTTGTGATTGTAAGCTATCATGTTGCATCCTCTGAATGAATTGCAGGACTAAAGCACCTTTGGTCCTCTGTTTATGCAGTGAAATTGTGGATGAAAAAAAATCACTGTTATATTAGATAAACTGTGGCCTTGCCCGCCCTCCTCTGGGATATGGATGGAACAGTCTCTGGCATATTAAAAATTGAAGTGAAGAGGTATATCTGCATATTAATCAGATACTCCCAAACCATCAGTCAGTGTGCCCCATAGCTGACTTAGCCTTCAGCCGTGTAAAGCCAAGGCCATAAATAAAAAATGACAAAGAAGCCAGAAGAAAAGCAGTGGAACTAGAACCAATCTTCAAATAAACAATGATTTCAATAAACACGAGGACGAAATGATCGAAGACAAAAGTTAAGCCAGTATAGTCAACGATTCAAACTCACCCTTGATTTTCTTCCCAAGCTTGAGAAAGTCTTTAGATGTTTGAGTCTTGTCAATAGTCAGTCTAGAGAAGTTTGCTCACTACACGGCTGTGGCAAAAAAAAGTGGCACAGGCCAAGCATTCAGTGTCAACAATTCTGCAGCAAAAAGTGATCTACGGTGCCCCTTTTCACTCTGTACATATGGTACTTTAGGGCTGAACAATTTAAGGAAGGCATCTAAGTTTTGATTTTCTTACCGATGTTATGGTTGTTCATGTTGTTCTCGCTAAATGTTGTATTAAAGAAGACCTATTATGCTTTTCCTTATTGTATATAATATATGTAATGTTAAAGCATTGGATGTTCATATTAAACATTGCAAAAGCTTAAAATAATAAGGTAAAAGTAATCCATGTGAGTAAAAACCTTAGCTGTAGAGGCCACCCTTAACACTCTGAAACAGTTTTTTGAGGTGATGTTAATCTGTGCCGGATTTCTTTATGTAGTCATCTGCTCGTTACTAATCTGCATGTTACTGCAGTGTTTACATTACACTGCTGTACATGCTAATGTCAGGCAAAGCTGTAATCTTAGTAGCTGATGTTCTCAGATCAGATCACAGTCCTGCTGAAACATGTCCAGTTGTGCAGTTTTTGGTTTATATTGTTCACTGTGGAAAGTCCTGTTATATATCTTTCTTACTGTATGGCGAGAGCAGAGCGGACAGTAGGGGTGTAACGATACACATACCAAACCGTCACTGTACAGGCACTTCTGGACTGGTACAGAGGTGGACTGCAGTCCGTAAATGTGGCATACATAGCGTTAATAAGCCGTATGTACAGTCTTGTTTTGCTATTATTAAAAGTCTCGGATTTCAACATCTCTGGAGACAAGCTGGCTGCCATTTACACTCAACAGCTACCGAACTAACTGCTACCTGTCTGAAACTGATGTGAGGCAATCACAGACTGAAGAAAAACAGCCAAGATTTATTTATGTTGTTGTGCCAACTGTAGAATTGAGGTTAGTTCTCTACAGCTGATTAAATTAACCTCTGTCAGTTTTCTTTAAAGCTGGTGTAATTAACAGTAGCTGGCTTACACTTAATACCATGTGGACACACTGATATAAGCTATAATTAAATTAGCAGCAGTGCAGTGATTTGTTGTTTCTAGTGGCCTCTTTAGCGGTAATCTGTAGTTGCAGGTGTGCCTACAATTACAGATTATTTTCTGAACATGCACATGCATTTAATAATTCCGAATGGGCAAATGCCAAACCTAAGTTTATGCTGCAGTTTCAATTATTTAAGAAGTATTTTCTTTTTTGGAAAATTGCAGCAGTATTTTTTTTATATATATATTTGTTCTACATTTTTCTTTGTATCTTTCATTCTGACAGTTAAAACTGATTAACTGTTGTGTTTTGTTGTTTAAAAACATACTTACTGCATGTTCGTTCTGACAACCAAGCAGTTTTTTTTTTCATTTTCCCCCTTAAGTATGAACCGCAGTGTTTCCCATACATAGTCCAATCCGTGGTGCTGTGCCAAAGAATCAACAAGTGCCACAAATTAATTCTGGGTTTTTATCCAAAGTGATTTTTTAATATAAATACCGTTCTGTTCATTTATCTCCACAAAAATCAATTGAAATGTTTGAACATTCAAATAGGTTGAGATGAAAAATTAATAGCATCTACTTTTGACTTTGTTTGCTGACGTTCTCCGTCAGTGGGTCAGTCGTCGGCCGCAGCAGGTCGTTTATCAGAGGTTCTAACTTAGGTTTGTCTTTTGGAAATAAAAGAAGTTTTGTATTTTCATCCACTGATTTCCTGTACTACGCGCTGTTAATGACACAGCAGGCAGCGGTGTGGAGGAAGTTATTACGTAATTAATGTCAGGAAGAAATGAGAGGCGGAGGATGAAGTCAGAGCAGACAGCTGTAGCTGGTGATGGTCGGAGCAGAGAAGAAATTAGCAGTTAAGTTGTTAAGTTTGAGTAAATGTTTCAGATTTCCTGAAGCTGGTTTGTTTCTGTAAACAGTCCCTCTGCTAACAGAGTTGTATTCATCGTGTGTACGGGGAATATGAATAACCCGAGTTCTCTGTGCTCATGTTAACACTAGGGCCCTCATTTATCAAACGAACGTACGGCAGAAAAACGTAAAACGTGCGTACGACCATTTCCTGGCAAACTTCGGCATTTATCATTTGGACGTGAGCTACGATCAAAATCTCACATCTGGTCTGAGATCGTGTACGCACGTTTGAGCCTGTGTATTTGCGGTGCAGCACAGTAAAATCTGGCTGAAAATAATGAACAAACCTCAGCTGTCATTAAGAATAAGCAGTCAAATATTAAGAACAGATCAAAACGGATTCTTAAAACGAATAAAAAAAATAAAAATTGTGGTTGGAGCAATTGATTGTACTCATGTGCGTCTGAAGGCACCCCGCTACAGAGCAAGAGCGCCGGTGTTGTGCCGTATTCAGCACCCCTGCCGTGAAATGCACCCCCTCGCATTATATGTGCTATACTGGTCCAGAAGGCTGTTGTTTGGACCTATAGGAGTAGTTTATATACAGGTAACCCACAACGGTCAGAACATTGGTTACTTACAGTCTTTAAACTATTTTAAAGAGTTTAAAATCACAACCTTGGATAATAGCAAACACAAAACAACACCTTTTTGTATGTTCTCTGGAAATATACTGCAGCCATAATTACAAAATGAATGAAATGGATCTTTTGAGCAAGTTGAATGTATTTGACTTAGCGTTTCCTAAATATAATCCCACTTTTTCTTGCAATTCATAGGTTCAAAAGTGTGTGCTTTTAATTGGGTAAAAACAAAAGCCTTCTGATTCAGATTATCACCTATAATGCGAGGGGGTGCATTTCACGGCAGGGGTGCTGAATACGGCACAACACCTGTCCAACAGTGCTCACATGCGCACACGGGTCACAGTGGAGTGCTGCTTCGGGTTGACTGCCTCCATTATTCTTTTCCATACAGCGTTTTTATGGGCCCCTTTTATTCCACTCTTAAGACTAACAAAAAGCACATATTTATTTTGCTCCATCTCGGATGTCAGGATGCCGATCTGTGTGTCGGAAAACTTTATTTTCTTACAAGTGTTTCGTCTCTCCGTGTTTGACCTCAGTGGGCGAGGCCTCCGAACCAGGAATATTTAAGGGCGTAACGTGTTAATGACGATTGAATTCAGCTGCCGCATTTATCAAGGCCCGCTCATTCATACGCTGAGATTTGTGAGATACGAATGTTTCATAAATCACACGTGGGTCCTGCCATACGACCAATTCTGCGCTCAGATCTGCTCCCGATTTCACGCAATATTGATAAATGAGGGCCTAGGAGTGGAATGGTTTATTAAAAAAATCAGTCCCGTTCAGTACGCTTGTCATGGTTCGGGACACGTGTTTACCGTTCGGTTTGTGAGGTGCAACGGAGCACAAGCCTTCATGGCCGCTGTCCTCTCTCGTATCCATCTCAGCACGTCAAATACCGGCGTGCTGGGAGACTTACTCCATGCGCTCCATGTAGGCGCACGGCCACAACGCTCCGCACGCTCCCGCTACGCTCTTCTTCGTGGGTTTCTGAATCCTCTTGGCAGTAGCTCGCTAAGCTCCGCTCTGTTGTTGTTCTCATTTGTTTCTGTCTGGTTAAATCCGTGGTTAAATCAATTCAATTCAATTCAATTCAATTTTATTTATAGTGTCGAATCATAACAAAAGTTATCTCAGGACACTTTACAGAGTAGGTAAAGACCACACTCAATCACAACATCAATGTCTCTTTCTACTCTGAAAAAAAGAAAGGTTGTCACAGAAAACCATCAGTTCACCAGAGAACGGACAGAGAAGTCACTGTGAAGCCTGTGTTTACTCTGCAGCCATATCTCAGTGTAAAGAGGAGAATTGGGAAGGCATATTCAGAAAAATCATGCTACTCTGCATTTATGTTACGTTAATTTTTTGTCAGTCCAGTTTTTGATGAATAAACTAATGTTTCACATGTGCTTGTCAGCCTGGTAAAGTAACTAGTAACTGAAGTAATCAGATAAATGTAGTGGAGTAAAAGTGGAATTATTTTTGACAAGCTTGTTGCACTTTGAGGTCATGACTACTATTTACATTGATAAAATAAAGACAATATACTGTATGCACTCCTATGTCGCTGCATTTTTTTACACTATCCATTAATGTGATGCTCAGATTTTTACAGCCCCTCATTTTGGATCATTTTCTTCAACCGGCCCCAATTGAATAGCCCTGATGTAGCCTATTTCAGTCAGTTTGGTGATTGCTGTTTGTGCATATTTTAGTGAACGAAAACGTATTTTCTTCATTATTTTAAAGATTTGATAATGATTAATAATAATAATGTTTATATTCTTACCTAGAAGGCAAACAATTGTTTACCTTTTTGCCAAATAAATATATAAACAAGTAAATGCAGCAATGTCTCTCCTGCTGTTTAAAAATCTCATTTCACTTTAATTTAAGATTGTTACAGTAATCCCTAAACTTTGTTAAAAAAAAGATAATCTAATTATTAGGCTATAGATGTGATACATGGTATTTTTAGAATCTAAAAGAAATTAAAAAAAACTACTGAACTGAACTGCGTGACCCCAAAACCGTGATATGAGCCGAACAGTGGATTTTGTAACCGTTCCATCCCTAGTAAACACCATATCCTGAATATGATCATAAGCATCATAAACTGAATATTCTTGTCCATGTAAACACACTCATTTGTGAATGTGCAGAGATCTCAGTTTCTGAAAATATAGATATGCTGATATTCCATAAAATACGTGTCAATTCCAAACTACAAAAAAAATACGAATTACACTGTAAGGGTAAATTTGTTGATGATTGGAATGGTGAACTTCCATGGGTGCAGCATAAAGCAGAATATGGTGTTTCCCTATGCAAAGTCTGCAATACATGGTTTAACGCAGTCAGGATGTGACTGGTAATGAGTGTTTGCATGTAAGAGACATCGCTTGCTAAAAGGTGTAATACATTTATACTCATTATTGTTTAACAAGCTTTGTTTTTTTCGGGCAAGTAGAATAGGACCTGTACTTGCCCTATAAAGCCTTAATGTCAAGGCCTGCTTTAAAGTATTAAGATTGAACTGAATAATTTCAAATGCTTCCTGTAGCTTTTTAAAAAATTGGAATGAAAAAAAAAATTAAAGGAATCATGGTTTGTATGTGTTTCCAACGCACTGTAGCAGATTGCCTGAATGTTCTTTTCTTAGCATGCCAGTCTGTGGTTAATCAGAATATTTATGGTTAGGTTCGTATTGAAAGGATAATCCCCACATGGATAAATGAATCAGTGTTAAAAGGTGTTACAAATCACCAGACAGAAGGATCACAATTATACAGCAATAATCAGAGCCACAATGCAAACTCATTCCACTTTAAATCAGTGTATTGCACAATGAGCTACCCTCAGCATCCAAAAACGTCTTTTAAATAATTGTCCAAAAGGTCCAAATAATGTTCTCCAACAGGAACATAACAAAGTTAAATTTAAAAAAACATAAACCACCCCCAGTGAAGAAGAACACTAGTACCGCAACCATGACAACAGTAAGCAGCCTGGCAGGCCCAGCACCCGCAACCCAGTCTAGCGTGACTGGATTGGATGAGCCTTTCCAGCCAACATCCAGTTTCACATTTCCTGCACGGTGCTAATGAAACGTTCTCACGTTCTGTCTCAGTACTTGGAACTCCAGCTGCCGATCACAAAAATGACAGAGGGCCGAAGTGTGTCACAGTCCAAGATGGAGCATCATGTTTGACAAAGCTCCAGCCACAAACAAGAGCCGTGTTGTCAGAGACAGAAAAACTGGTTATTCACTTCATCGTCCCCTCATGAGAGACTTTATCTCCACGACCCCAGAGCGCACCTCGACATTTGTTCACCTGTAACCATGCCGCCCTGCCTGCAGCTCAAGGTAAGGGCATGGTGCCGCCGCGCACTTTAGTCCTGTATCTATTCATGCAGTTTGATGTCACACTGTCGTATTTTTGCGAGGTGGTGAGGATGGAGATGGAGAGTGATATTTTGATTGTGTGCTCTTTGCGTAATGGATGTGGAGAACTGTTCAATAACGTGCTTAAATAGTCAGATATTATTTCCCTTTTGTTCGCGTAAAAAGGTTGGAGATGGAGACACAAAGTGTTATTTTGTGCGTGTGTTCTTTGCGTAATGGATGTGGAGAAGTGTTCTGTAACGTGCTTAAATAGTCAGATATTATTTCCTTGTGATGTGCGTAAAAGGATGTTGGAGCTAACAGAGTGTGACATAAACGTAGATGGTGCAGTGATCCAGGTTCATGCCAGCTGACCAAATCGATTGCATTGTTATAGAGTTATTGTGAAGTTTAATTAATAGCACATATTCATTCACTGATGGCTGTGTGCACTGAAGTGTATATGACAATAATGTAGTGAATCTCAATCTATTCATTTTGAAAATGTTTTTTTTAAATAGGCCTATAGGCTCAGAGGTTTTTTATCAAAAAAGAACAAACTATTTTTTTACAGCACCCCCTGATCGAAATATCTTCCAGGGGCCCTGCTGCATGTGAAGATTGACTGCACAAAACGTGTAAGTATCATAAATGTGAGTCACAGATCTTGTTTTCTGACATAATCCGTTTGGGATTATGCGAACCAGCGTGATGCTAAACCACCGGTTTTTGACGTCAACCCTGGCACACTTACTGCTCACAAATAGTAAAGGTGGAAATAATAATAATAATAATAATGTAAACTGTGAGTGATATTTTGGAGGGAACTGTTTTGGTTCTTGGGCTGTGACACAGTTGTATGAATGAGAAAGATCAGGAAGTTAGTTCAGTATTCAGTGGCTGCACGTGTTTCTTGACGAGCGAAAATTTTTCACTCCCCTGCCCGCCTCAGCTCAAATTCTGGCCAGAAAAAACCCTGAATACAATTAAAATATATCAAATAACAAGTGAAAACAGCAAATATACATCAAAATCGAGCATAATCATGACTATACCAGTCAGAATATCTACAGCCAGATGTGTCGATCTCCAAGTTATTATCAAATGTCTTAAAATCCTCCAATGAGAGCAGGACCTACCTGGAGTTTCTGTAATTAGTTCCAGATTAAGGGAGCAGCAAACTGTGTTTATTTACACTAGATTATTAGCTGTCATTTTTTGGGTCTTTGTGTAATTATACAGTATGGTCACTCTTCAGCTCTATATTATTATTTATTAAAACCATAAGAGACTTGATTAGGACTCGCTGCTTCCCTCAGAGACTTAAGACTCGGATTTGCAAAAAGTGACGTGTGACCCCTCTGATGTAAATGTTTCATGTAGCCTATGTAGAGGCTGTTTACATGTCTATTGACTTAAATCAAGTAGCAGATTATATAATGCGAACTGACTTCTATATGTATTCATTCATTCCCCAGCTGTGCAACTGTGGCAGAAGTGATGTGTGTGACAGCCTTGGTTGCTAAGGGAGAATGATAAACAGATCATTCTGTAACATCTGTTTTAATGTTTAGCGGAACTCAAATGTCTATATTCTTCACTAACAGTAGAAGTGAATAATAAATGCACAGGCATTTGCTTGCTGAGATTTATATTTTAATTTCTGGTTGTTGTTTTTTTCATTTTTTGAATTATAATATATTATTTGAAAAACAATATAATTTCTTGTATTAAGGTTTGCTAACTGCAATGCTAGTCTTATGTAAGTTACTGATGCTTAAGGGGGCAATGCCTGATTTCATTAGGCAAACAAAGGCTAAGAGAGGATTTAATGAGATGTATTCATGTGTATTAGACCATTATATTGGATACATATAAACTCAAACCACATACAGTAGGCACACAGGGGAATGAAGTTGATTCCATTAATCACCCTTTACTTTGAATTTTCTCTGCACATTTAAATGTGATATTGTATAATTTAATAATTTTGTTGGGCGCCAAAGCCTTTGTCTGTCCCCCACAGTCAAATCTCTGATTTGAATGCAATTAGACACAGTTGACTACATTCCTAGGCAAATTGCACTCCAGGCTGTGGATAAGATTGTAGCCATTTCCTCCCAATTCAAAAACAAATCTTATTTATCTAGAGAAATAAAAATATGAAAGGAGAACCTGACATCAGCAGCAATAGCAACAGAAGCTCATCGACATGGGGCTGAATGTGTCTGTGTGAAGACAGGAAATTGTCTCTCTGTGTGCAGTTGAAAAGTGGTGCTGTGTCTTTTTTTATACCTATAGAGTGACATTGGAGGATTCAGTTAGCACTGAGCTATAAAATTGGTAGTTGAGAGGGCATTAGTGGGGATGGTGAGGGTGAGAGGAAAGGGGACTACCCAGGGTCTGACCTGTCCTTCAAATGGGAGTGGGAGTCAAGTGCACAAAGTCAGCATTTATGATCCATAATTTAAACTGATATGCAACACAGTACCTTGCTCATAGACTGTGAAACACAGACCCTCGGTCCGATTCCTCCCGCTGCTCCAGATTAGCATCTAGTGTATGTGTCATAAATAGCTGGCTGTACTGCAAGTCATGGTGCAAGTGCAGCTATTTAATTAGCATAACAGGGCTAATGTTAACACAGTGTGTTTCTACACCATCTTTTTTGTTCAGTTGATCGAAAAGCTTGTCACCTTTAGAAACACCACCACAGGAAGGACCGCAGTCCAGGTCGCGATGACGGAGTTAGCAAGCTAATGATGCTAATCCTGACAACTAGCCTCCGAGGAGAAGTGAGGGCCAGAGGCTAACAGTCACTCAATAGACCATGCCCCTAATTATTCATAGACTTTAACCTCCAATAAATTAAAAACTAGCCTGTTACAAAAATATTCACCCTCCTAAGTGTTGTCATGGAGATATGACCTAAACATACAGACTAAAATGTTTTTTTGTACCAGGCCATAAATAGGTTTCATTATGCTGTGAAAACGGCATGTTTAACATGGGGGTCAATGAGAACCTGCTCTATTCTGCAAACTACCCCTGCTGGACACTTTTGGAGCTTCCTTATTGGATCAACCAGGAAGTCGCTGTGGTGGGGGCTCGCTCCCGACACTATTTCAACAACCCCTACCTGGGAATTCAGAACGGGCAAATGCCAAAACCTAAGTTTATGTTGCAGTTTCAATTATCTAAGAACAATTTTCTTTATTGGAGAATTGCAGCAACACGGTGCGGTGAACCACCCTCAAGTACAGCAGCTACAGCTCCAACAGTCCAGGGCTCTCCCGGTCCTCGCTCTCCCGGTCCTCACTCTCTTTCTCTTATGGCAGATGTCTGGTCCTGAATCACATTATTCCTCTCAGTAACTAAGCTACAGGCTTATTCATGGAGAAAAAACAAAAGTATGTCTTAAACAAATTAGCAATTGCTAATTGCAATGCAGAATTAACAATGCCTATAAGCAGGTTAAGCTAAAGGCTAGCAGCGATTAGCCATTCAGCTCCTTTTTAACACATTACCATTACACAACATCACCGAGTACATCAACACATGAATTTACCTCTGATAGCTTCTCAGAGTTCTCACACATCAACCACAGAACAACTCTCCGTCAGTCTTGGAAGTTAGGAGTGTTTTCCTTTACAGTTCACAGCTGTCCAGCTCAGACTCTGCTGTCGCTAACTGCTGCGGCGCCGGTGAGGCTAAGCCCTCTCTTCCCGACATAGTAGTCTGCCAGCGGGGAGGCGGAAGTATACCAGTGTGCACTAGCTAGCCAATTCTTGTACAATCTGTAGTGATGGGTAAATTAAGCATTTCCTTGGGGAGCCCAGTAGTAGTGATCCAGATGAAGCTTCATATTTTCTGAGTCCACTAGATGGAGCTCTCAGTTCAACAAAGGGTTGAAAACACACTGAATCACCATTCATTGAGGCCTTTCTTTAAACCAAGAGCTCCATCTAGTGGACTCAACAAATACAACTGATGCTTCATGAAGCTTCATTTGGACAGCACTATTCATTTGTCATCTATCCCCTGGCATCAAATCATCACAGCACAACACCTGTGGAACTGGGACTCAACAACAATTTTTCCAGCTGTTATAAGATTAATGTTGGAAATATGTTCTTCTGTTTAATGTCACAAAAGCACAGATTACCTTATTTTCATATATTTTATGTTGGTTATAACATTATACACGTCAAAGAAATTGCTGAGACACAGCAACCCAGTAACAACAAAGAGCTACCCTGCATTAGGTAGGATGTTGGTTTAAAACCCGTCTGATTCTCTGACTGGCTTACTTTTTTATGATACAGCAATGTTCCCAGATCTCAGAGATTATTTTACTAAGCACAATATCACACTGATAGGAATGGAGGCAAAAACCACAAAAGTAAGATCCAAGTTTTTTTTTTTAAATGCATAAACTACCCTTGAACACTCATGCTTCTCTGACAAAATGTTGTGAGACCAAAGTGGCGCAACAGAATGCACCTGGAATGCTCGCTACAGTTCATACTGTATGAACGTCTGTATAATTTCCTTTAAACATCCACAATCAGTACAATCGATAGATAAATGTGGTGGTCTATCGATCTGTGGAGTGCCATCAATATCACTGCCCTTTCAGATGAGCCTTTGATTATCTACCTCGGGAAGTGTAATCGATCCCTGCCTGCTCTCAGTGCTTACTAGAAGTCCTAGAAGTGAAGAAAACTGTCTTTGCCAGAAACACTCCTTCACTTCATCTGGGCTGATTACCTAAAGGCCTGGCAGGGGCCACCGTGTCAATATTAATGAGAGCAATATTCATAGAATAAAGTAAAAGTAATGTCTATAGTTCAATATCTGATATCTGCTGATATCTTAAGTTAAAGGTTGAATATGGAGAATATTGACCCTGGCAACCCGCAATGCTAGTCTTGCTATTGACTGGTACAATGGAAACAGAACGTGACAGAAAGTCATTATCAAAAACGTCAATTAAAAAAAAAAATGTCAATTCAGACTAAATACACGGTGTATTTTTTATGAAAAAGCAATACTTTGATTCTGTACCCCTCAAAATGCCCCGTGGGTGTATTTTTTTTTTTTTAATATAGCTTTTAATAAAGATTTTACATATTCAACCTTTAAGTTTAACAAGTTAAGTTAATCAGATTTAAGAAATATCCATCCGCAGAAGGAAACCATCATGCATTGGTGGCTCTAAATTTCATCATGAGACAACTTTTGTTCAACAGTAAACTGCAAACATAAAGCTCCTGTTTACCAAACTACTGTATGTCTCTGCAAGTATTTGTAATTGTTCCTTGTGTTCTTGTTGTTGTGCGGTTCACTGTGAAGCAACAAAGGTCCTTATACCCAGGATCAGAATTTCCAATAGAGTAGCCTGGGCAAATTCATGGCGTCTTAATAAGAGCTGATGTTTTTTGCTGGAGAAAGTTGCCTGAAGCAACGTTCATTTTTTAAAATATTTTTGAAGCCAATGAGGGAAAAAAAACCTTACATCTGCACAGAGCCCACATTCACACCAAATCTCAAAGATGGTTCTCAAAAGAAGGTGAACACTTTGAAGCCATCACATCTGAAAGGATTAAAAAAACATTTGCCGCATTTTATGTGGATGTCCAATCATTGTTGATTGTAAATGTAGTCTACTGTAGCAATAAATTCAGTTCACAGCTGCAAAATCTGTTGTTCTTTCTGCATCTGTGACGTGACTGATGAACTTGGATGCAAGGAAGAACTACAGGCAATTCAGCTTGGATTTCACCTCTGGGTAGCCAGGGGCTGTAGATGTGCTCCAGATGCAGCTCAAACACAGAACTTCCTTGTTCTCTATGCTTGTATTTCAAACAAACTACATTTCCAACAGAAAAAAAGCAAAATATGAGTGCAGAGGATGTTATGGACAAGGATACATTTTACAGTGTTTGGGCTGACACTGACATTCAGCTGTATTGATTTGAGCCAGAGTACATTCTGTATATAAATACAGTGGAGAGAGCCTGAAGAGGATTTAGCCATGGGGGGACCCTCTAGAACCTGAGCTGCTGAGAGCAAATGCCGACTGGTGGTGCCTTTCAGTGAATGTCAGTTTGGGCTGTTTAAGTTGGATGCTGTCTGAGTTGCCGTCCATATGAATGCAGGTATTTTTGAAACCGTATGTTTCTCTGTGCGATTTTGGCCTTTCATTCACACGTAACCGCAGTTGTGGACTCCTGAAACCAGAGTTTTTTTAAATAGTCTGGTTTCAGCAGCCATGTGTGGACAGGAAAAACCGAGGGAAGACGCAATTTCTTGTGGACATTGTTTGATGTCACACTGTGCAAAGGTTAACAGTAAGTTGTATCCATGGAGACTTGTGGAGCACTCTCGACGTAACCAGCTGATGGAGGCGGATTTTGCGGTTTCATGTGGACGGCGACATTTTTATCCCACCGGTGGTGTGGACGGGATTTTTTTTTAACCGGGGACCATAAAAAGTTCAGTTTCAAAAATAACCGTGTTTGTGTGGACTAGGCCTCAGACACCAACGACACCACCCCTTCTTCCCGGAATTATGTTCAGAAGGACAAGAAATGGTCAGAGCTGATTACAATGGGATAATATAAATCAGTTTTTAAAGAAATTAGCACTCTTGGTTATTTTTGATTAAAGCATGATTTGTTTTACTCCTCACTCCGATATATTTGGGAAGGAGACTTCTTCAGGATCCTGAAGATAAAATGTAAGCAACCAATAGCAGCTGGGGAGAGAGGACAGATGATAAACGAGTGCTTTTGTAACCTACAACACTATTGTAAGATATTGTGTTGAGTTGCTGATAGTGAAATGCTAAGTGAATTTAAGTTAGGCTTTTATTGTGTAAGGTGAAAACGGTAGATGTGAAGATATAATACACTGCTGTTGAGAAAGTCTCGTGACAGAGTTAAGGTTAAGCATTAACCTTGAATGTTTAAGGTAAGGTTGTCGGGGAAGGCGGTCTCACAAAAGTTTTTGCAAGGTTTTTCGAAATCTAGGTTCATGGTTTGGACTTTGGTGTCTCCATGATTTTGTTTTATTACCTGCATAAGTATAGACACAACTATATATGTAGGCTTACTCTGCTAATATATCATGCACTGAGGAGTTTATTGTCACTTGACTACATTTACCATCAACACTGATTGGACTTCCACATAAAAGGTGGCAAATTTTCTCTTTAAGGTACCTATGTATTGTCCTGACACTTATAAAAACACTAATAAATACATCAACAAGCTATACCTTGTCCCCCCCCCCCCACACACACACACACACACACAAACACAAACACTCAGGTTTGACTGTAGTCTGCCCCTGTCTGTGTCACAATTGATGACTCAAACTTCGTAATTGCCTTTTAATCTTTTTGAGGATAGAACATGTGTCCGTGTCAGGGCACCGCTCACCTCGGACTACAGAAAGCTTATGACACGAAGGCCGCTAGTGTGAATCACCATCCAAGCTGGAATATTTTGGACAGAAAGTCAATGCTGCTTCAACAACTGCATGACTAGAGGGCAGGAAGAGTTTGAACCACTGGACTGAATCTCAGATTGAAAAGAAATGTATACAAATAAACAAAAATCAATGATCAAAATATAAATCAAGACCACAGATGGAAAAATGTGAAAGTAAAACCTATGTTCTATGTACAAACAAGTCCACGTAATATATCCCTGTCTTGCTAAATTATGTGTAAGCACATTTGTGATATATCAAATGCACCTCTCTGTTTACTCCCTCAGTTTTCACAGAGGTTGGTGCAGATTCATTCATACGGACCTTTAAATGACACATCCTGTATTCAAAATCAGCTGTTACAGTATTTACAGCAACCTTTCTTTACATTCCATTCTCCAGATGAAATTACAGCAAAGTAGCACTGAGATGAAAACGGGGAAAAACCACACTATTATTAACATTTAACATGCGCAAATTGTCATCCCACAGTATAATAAAACCTGTCCTCGCCAGGAAAACAACAATGTGTTCATTTTTTATTTCTATGGCAACCAATGAACAAATCATAATAGACAGACAAGAATGGTATTGAAAGAAAAATTAGTTTTTATATTTGACATGCCAACATTTTGCATCTACACTAAATGGCTGTTTTCACAGGCATCTGGTGAAGCAGGAAGGTTTCACCTTGAATCTCAGTTTAGCATATGTACAAAATGATTCGTGACCTCACAACCAATGTGGTTCAATATGAATCATTTACATACAGTAAGTGTGTCTCATATTGGGAGACAAGGAGAATATGGAATGTAAAATAAAATATAATAACTAAATAGTAAATCATTTTTTTTTTTATTAAGTCTTAAAAAATTAGGGGAAAGATATTTAAGCTTAAGCAAAGATTGTATTCATGGCAATTAAACTATGGTTCAGGTATGGTTAGGTAACTAAAATATTTGTATCACATCATACGAGGTTCCAATGAGCAGAGCATATACTATAAGGTGGAATTAAAACACTGCAGACCACTGATTGGTCAGAGGGAACTACTAGTAGCAGGACATGGGGCATCCTACACAAAGCCGCCAATTTTAAATAGCCAATTTACCTTTTTTCATCCACCACTCCCAGATTTTAAAAAGTGGTAGCCCCCAAACCGAAACCATACACTACCCCAGATAATTGCAGACATCAATGCCAATAAAACGATCTGGCAAGTGTCTCGTTGAAGATGATGTCACTGACGCTTTGTGCAGTGTCACTATGGTGATCAGCTGAGAACCCTTCAATAATGGGGTACTATCAGCAGTGGAAAATGAAAGGAGAAAAGGCACCTGGTACCAAAAGTGAGTTAAGCTGAGATGATCAGTGGAAATGAGGCAATAATTACAGCTAATAAAAAAGGTATGATGTGCAGGCATGCTTTTAAGAGACCTGCAGGAGCACTTAAAATGTTGTATCAAGCTCTAGCTTAAAACTAGATGATGAAGATATTGATGTTATAAGAAACACAATCTAAGGAATTTATTGGTAACGACTGTGCCAAGCTAGCTTGTCAGGAAAGGGGCTTAATGCTTAAAATAATGCTCCAAAGTTGGAAGCTAAATTTTGGTGAGGGGGAAAATGGCGTGGCCACTTTCAAAGGGGTCTCTTGACAAAGTGGCAGCCTTTCAAGGAGGGGAAGCTCATTTTTCTGGCCTACATCATAAATGTGTTTGTTTATTTATATGTAAACTCTACCCTTCATTCCTTTTCAAGATAATGATCTGTGACCTTGTCGTACCAACTAGGCGTCTTTTCCAGGGACTTGACCATTGTCCTCTCAATGCCAGCAGAGCTAGCCTTGGCCCAGCTGGAGCTGCTGCGCCAGGCTACTGTGAAGTGTGACCGCCTGTGAGTGGGAGTGTGAGTGACGGGGGGAGAAGCTCTGCAGCTGCTGCTGCTCGTTGGGGAAAGAAACCGCAGAGTGACAGAACAGAGTCTCCAAACACAACGCTAGTCGTTTTTAACAAAGACAAAGTCTCTGGGGATCGGTAAAGTCTCCGGATCAGTTCAGAACAACGGAATAAAAAACTTGGAAAATGCTCCGGTGGCTGTTTATTCTTCAAGATCGCTGATTCGCTCATTTAGCTGCCGATAAACTCTGAGCATCAGATGGGCGGGACAAAGCCCAGCATTTATCCAATGAGCGTCTAGTTTGGCTGCAGTGGCACAACCCACTCTACGCTTCCCCATTGAAGTCAGTAGAAGCTGAGCGTCCGACTGTGTAAAGAGCTGTGGTGCTGTGGGGATGAATGAAAAGGAAGTTGCCCTGGTTACTTGTGATAAGTAGCTGATTCTGAACAAAAGATGAAGGCTTTCTAGCGCATGTTTAGTCAATGAAATTTACACACAGTAGTACATACTTTACCACTCTTTCTTTTTTTTGGTTGCATTTTAGGGGAAGTTGAGCTTCCCTTGCAGTCCACTGCCTATAGGCAATAGATTTATCATAATTTATCAAAGACAATGTTGTGGTTACAACTTCTTTCTGGTGCCCTTAATTTGCTTGCTCACATTTGTCATATTTTTGATCATCGCCTTATCACTTCAATTGCAGGTAGGAGCCGAGGCGGCTAGCTAACTGAAGCTAACCCCCGGCTCAGCCTACTCTGCTATTGTGCTAAATATACATTATGCTAGTGCTAACGGGGATCTGAATGCTTCTAAAAGAACAGAAATGAGCTCTCAGAGGAAGTGTGTTGTTGTGTTGTAGTGAGATCAGGCCCTCACTGATTTAACCTCCGTAGATGTACAAGCTGCTGCCCGGTCTCCTGTAGATCAGACCTGGATAAGCTTCGACTAGTAACATGAGTCTGACCCCAGTGCTGCACTTTGCTCTGTCTTAACTTGAGCTGCTACTGCAGCTAACTGTCTCTCCTAGTCAGTTACCACCATAGACTGTATAAAAAATTAATGTAGCATACCTGCCGGGGTCCATTCTCTGAACTTGATCCAATTGTATACTCTCCTACGTGAGTCGCCATCTTTTCAGACTTTGATTCCTCCTCATTTCCTCTTACCAAAAAAGGGCATGTATGTGACGTTGGGGGGATGGAGAAACGCCCATCTGGCTGATGTATACTTCCGAGGAGAAGTGAGGGCGAAAGGCTAGCTGTCACTCAAGAGGCCACGCCCCTAATTATTCATAAACTTTAACCTCCAATAAAATAAAAACTAGCCTGGTCCATAAAAAATTCACCCCCATTAGTGTTGTCATGGAGATATGACGTATACATTCAGAATATAATGTTTTTTTGTCCTTAAATAGGTTTACTTATGCTGGGAAAAACAGTGTGTTTAACATGGGGGTCAATGAGAATGCTGTTATGAAACCTGCTCCTACTGGACACTCAGAGAACAGCAGTTTTTGGCACTCAGTGTCATTGGCATGTCATTTCTCACACACAGAGAAATTTCTCACACCTGCTCCTGATCTCTCTCTCTGTTTCTCTCTCTCTCTCTCTCTCTCTCTCTCTCTCTCTCCTGCTCTCTCTCTCCCTGTGTGTGTGTGTGTGTGTGTGTCTCTCTCTCTCACACACACACACTCTCTCTCTCTCCCTGAGGCCATTGTGAACATTTTCTCCATTAGTGTGAGTTACAGTTTCCTGGGCCAGAGGATAACAGCATGTTAAAGCTCTCCTCTTACTCACAATAAGGCAGACTTCCATTTCTCCTATCACTTGCCTTTTTTCCCAAGCACAGCCAACAAAATCTCCATTAACAAAGTGAAGAAGGACTCTGTCTGACCAGGTGGTAAGTCTATACACTGATTGCATTGAGCCTGGGCCGACCACAGGGTCAACCTCTCACTCAGCTTGTATTATAGCTGTGGTTACAGGAGGCAATGACGTTGCTTGAGACCAGCCAATGTCAATCGAATCAGTTTGTTCTTTCAGTGAAACCGAAGAGGCCACACTGTCTTTAAGCATATCGGAAACAAGTTCACATCCAGAATAAATTGGTGAACTCTAGGCTGTGGTGACATCAGCAATATTTTTTATCTGGTTCAATGTGTTTACTATAAAAAAAAAAGAATCCATCTATTGATTTTTCTAGAATCACTTTATCTTGTGTAGCTGGACTATCACAAAGCTTATACATACTGTGTTCAGTAGACAGAAAACCATTAAGAAAATAAATTTAAGATTCCAGTTCACCTAACCTGCCTTATCTTTGGACTGTGGGAGGAGATCTGACAAGCCAGGCGGACATGAGGAGAACATGTGAACACAGATAGGTTCCATACGTTAAATTCAAACCCAGGCTGTGAGCCAACGATGACAGTAGAAGCAGAGATATTTGCTTCCTCACATTCTTCTTCCTTGTAAAAACTTGACACCTATATTACCGACAATGCAACTTAACCTCCAATAGTTTGGTCTTAAAGTGTAATTCCGGCATGAAATCATCCCAGGGTCTTTTTCGACAGATTGCACACATCAAATAAGCCATCAACACGTGTATGAACTATTAACGTAGAAATCTGATAGAGTCGCTAACAGCCGGACGTGGCTAACACTGATTAGCTTAGGGCATTACGGTGAATGCATTAAAACAGTTTTTTTAACCACTAATACTGCTCAAAATAACACCAAACCTCTGCAGTAGCATGAGAAGAGTCCCTACACATAAAACAAAGCAGGGGCCAGTAGGTAAGTCTTTAAAACACTCTTTTAATAAACTCTGGGTTCACTAACTACATTATTGATGCTTTGTTTTATGTGTGGGTATTATCATGCTACTGCAGAGGTTTGGTG
This sequence comes from Echiichthys vipera, assembly GCF_963691815.1. NCBI lineage: Eukaryota > Metazoa > Chordata > Actinopteri > Perciformes > Trachinidae > Echiichthys > Echiichthys vipera. The sequence goes on along the minus strand of NC_139835.1, from coordinate 4,883,426 downwards.
TTATTTTGAGCAGTATTGATAGCTAATCAGTATTAGCCAAGTTCGGCTGTTAGCGACACTCCGGAATATCTCCGTTAATAGTTTACACACAGAAAAAAACTGTCTCAATGGCTTATTTGATTTGTGCAAGTGTCGAAAAAGACCATTAGATGATGATTTCACTTTAATTTCACTTATCCACATGTGCAGTAGCATTGCCAACACCTGCAAACCCAATTGTTGGAGTTCTCCATTAAGTCATGGTCTGTCTTGAGTAAGAAGGACTTTGAGGGAAGGTTTGTGAGGCTGTTGTGAGCCCATAGATGCTGCCAGTTCCACCAAAACCCTCACAATTTTCACATATTTGTTGGATTACTGGAGCTGAGACTTTCAGAATTCAAATTAGATGTCACAGAAATGTTCTTGGCTAAACCTTTTTTAATGCAAACATCAAATATTTCTTAATTTTAAAATACTTATATCCCCCGCAATTTTGAATTTTATACATTTTCACTGGCTTCTTGATGTGGTTTATAGAATAGGATGCATTTTGTCGATTATATCTCAATACAACACTGTCATGCCATATGCATGTTAAAAAAGTTCTGAAAATATGCTACTGTTCAGAAGGTGCATAAACTCAGGTGGAAAAAAGTATGGGTTTATGGAATAGTAGTAGCAAGTCTTTCAAAGAACAATGTTTTTTTATGAATTAAATTCTGTATGTATGGATTATTTCAAAATACTTTAATAACCTTAACCTGTATGGTAAATATTCGTATAATCTATTTTTAACTTACATCGACTGTCATTTTGACGAAGGTAATCACTGGGTTTTACACCTACTCACATGATTTATGAAAAAAAATCAATAAATACTCTTGCCATCCATAATATAGTATAGTATATATATAAAATGGGTAATGTAAGACAAGATACCATGTCAATAAAATATTTTAAAAAATTTACAAAAAGAAAATATGCTAACCCCTCTGTGAACACGATACCGGTTCAAAACGAAAAAACTATTTGGCCACTGTAGTTATATAACTGGAATCTCCGAACTGCAGAGTTATGGATTCCTGCCTTACAGTTCCCATCAGTGTTATGTGTTTGGCAAGATATTCACTTTCTCTCGCTGTACTGACTAAACCACAAAGAGAAAAGGCTTTCAACAACAATGGGATTGACTGTAGCAAAAGCATTTACACACAAAGAATAACTGTTCCTCCACCATGCAGATACTACAACAGCTCCTGGATCAGTTTTCTCCTCCACCTATTATTTAAAGATCCCTCGGTGGTTCCCCCTTTTGTAATTCGCTCAGCATCGTCATGAAACTTTGATGAACAGTAGGCCTGTTAAGAGCCTGCCAAAGAGGCTATGTATACACACTGTGGGTTGACACAGCCTGGGACAGTAATAGCCTTGGCTCTGCTAGGACACGACTCTCTTCCTGATTGCAAATGTGACACAAGCCTGCTGCACAAATCTTACCCAATAACTTCATCTGACTGGGAAGTCAGATGAAGTTATCAAACATTTACAGAGGCTTTTAGAGTCTGCACAGTTGGTTTGCAGCCTTTTTTATCCACAAATACCGCAATCATCTGACTTTGTCATCTTTAAATATTTTAAGTAGAGCTGGGTAATATGGACAAAATCTCCTGTCATATCCTTATAACAATAACAATATATTATGATGTAGCATGCTTTCAGGTTATTCTATAGATAACAAGTCCATATAAAATTACATTTTTTATTTATGTATACTCCTTTGTGCATTGAATACTTGACAAATGAAAAGTACAGTCTTTTTTCATTTTATTTACAGTGTGAGTGCAAACATAAAATACAAGGATTAGATTGTAAAGTATCGTCCAAATGACATAAATAGTTTGTCACGATCAAGATAGGAACATTGTAAAACATGATATATACGATAGACATTTATGATGATATTATTTTGCAATATATATATATATATATATATATATATATATATATATATATATATATATATATATATATATATATATATATTCATATCACTCAGTGAAATCCTGGGTTATGTATCTAATTGATGTTGAACTTTATGGTTATGTAAAGTGTTTTCAAAAGATATCCCCTCAGTTCAGTTAACATTTTCTGAGAAGTTTGACTTAATGTGTTATTGTCAGTTCAAGGTAATTGTGTATCGCAAAATCGCGGCCCAGAACTAATTTCAATGTTCAATGTTGACTCCTTAGTAGGAATGAACCAAACTCGCTTTTTTTAAAATATATATCTTCTTGCAGCCCTGCAGCTGTTCTGCAGTCACCATGAGATTATTGAATCCATTTAGACATAAATAAGAGCATTCAAAGCAACAACACATGAAGTGTGCAACAACGGCAGGCTCCATTAACAACTCCTCACAGCTGTGAACATACACTACAGTATCATAATAATTAAGTCAGTGAGCACTGCTCACACATAAAATCAACAACATGACTTTTAAACAGCCTGAGGGCCACTGAGTAGTATCTACTACAGTAAGGGAAGCTGTGAGCTATCCTATTTCAACCATCATCTCATGAGGCCTGCTAATATTCCGGGCACAGAAACTCAATTATGAGGCCGAAGTTTTGATTTCTTAGAATAATAGAGCTACAGGGCTGAATTCAATTAGGAGCACCCAGAATATATTTGGCAATCTCTCAGAGGGAGCCAAACAGTGAAACACATGGCGTTTGCATCATTCATAGAATTCCTTATAGGTCTAATAGAAAAACGCATTGGCTGAGTCGGGGTTATGTGTTCCTGCGGGAGCACTGAGAACATTTGGAGAGGGGGGAATCAAAAATTGATGGTGATAGAGGCTCAGCGGTTTGGCGCAAACAAAAGAGCGTGATTGTCAAGTTGCACACGCCAGTTCTGGCAACGAGTCTGCTCAGTCTACAATTGGAATGGATAAAAACATTGTAGTGCGCAATGAAACCTATGTAAAGGTGCCTATAACGGGAACATGTATAGTCTAATGGGAGCGTTCTACGCTGCCTATTGGAGACAGAGCGCAGTTATGAAGTCACAGAGAGTGTCTTCGAGGGGAAATACGTAAATACGTAGTGCATTCCCCTCTTACAAAGTGATTTTCCACGACTGTTCTCTCGCAAGGTGTCGGGGGCAGCTGACAGGAGGCGGCGGCTGAATTACAATGCGCCCTGTGCAGACCCCCTCTCTTCCCCTTTCACTGACAGTGCACTGATGGCGTTCAACATTTCCCTGACCCAGTCTTGACAGCTGACAATGGGCTCTACGCACAGCTGACGACGGCTTGATTGTTTCAACACACACATGTGCAGCCCAACTTGAATCCGCCTCTCACACAGAAACTGTACAGAAACTGATGAAGACAAGAAGGCAAAACAGCCGAGCAACTAATGCGTTTTTCTACTTCATGTATGTGGCCACAACTGCATGTCAGCTGCTGTCTAAGCAAATCACACGAAGCTATATGTGGATACATGGGCTGACCTTGCAGAGCAGGACAGAATCATGCAGCCTGTACGTGGATAAAGTGGAAGAAACCTGCAAACCAAGTCCAAAAGAAACAGCCAAATGCCCACCTCATCCTGCTGCGGCTGATTCTGTCTCTGGTTCGGCGGCTCCTTGGTTGCTGTCATCGTAAACTCCTCGTATGATTAAACTTGGCTGAATCCTAAAAAAAATAACGGAGCGACCCCCGTCGTTCCGTGCAAAAAGAAGAAGTGAGAAGAGGAGGATGCGGCAGCGGCGGGTAAAGCGCCGTCTTGTCAACTGCGGAATCTTAAACAGGAGCGGGAGCGGAGGAACGGATCTGTCACGATTGAAGATCCCGGACGAGCGTCTAACGAGAAGCCAACGCTGCCTGTGCATTCACACCAACCCCCCGGGAAAAGGGAGGAGAGTTTCGGACACGCTCGTTACACCAAACCGAGAGAGCCCAAGTGTTCTCACATTTTACCACCCTGCCACTTTAGCTGGCACGTACGGGTGAGGAAGTGCTGGGCTCGATAACTCTCTCTCCCCTCAGTGATGCTGGTGTTTCAGAGGATGGGGGGGATATAGAACAGAGGAAGAGGAGGGGGGTTCAAGTGGTCTTGTGATGGTTTCCAGGGAGGGCGGGTGTTGCGTTTGCTGGATATATATATATATATATATATATATATATATATATATATATATATATATAAAACCCGTTCATGCCTGTGGATCACACGGTGTGACAGCGTCAATAATACACGCTGAGGTCCTGCATCACGCCCAGTCCCTGAGCCTGAAGCCGGACAGGCGCAGTCCACGGTGCTGAAAGCCCGCTGCACATTCATCTTCATTTCTTGCGTGGACGCACACACCACGCCACCTCTGCTTTTTTTTCCCCCACACACACTGGCCATGGTCTTAGTCAGTCGTCTGTGAGCTGAAAACCCTGCTGTTCTGTGTTACCTGGCCTTGAGCGAGGAGCTTAAACGGTCAATAAAAAAGAGATTCACCACAAATCGCTGTGGGTTGTTTAATACGCGCGGGGCAAAGATGCAATTTCATCGTTTTTAGAGTACTTAGCAGTGAAATGACACCTGTGAACCCGACGCTATATCAAACTTAACGCCGGGCTTAGAACAGAGCGATGTTTTCTGCGGGTACACACTCAACTTTATGATGCTGGAAGCCCACACGCTGAAGCCGCAGTGTCAACACAAACAGAATGAGGAGTTATTGTTATTGTTGGAGTCATGGGCACTTAACAAGGGAACAAATCCCATGGTTAAATGTGGACTATGAAGAACCTTCATGAGAAACTATATTAATAACACATTTTGAGGGTACAGAATGAAAGTATTGCTTTTCAAAAAAAAAAATGTATTTAGTCTGAATAAATATTTACATTCTTTTTGACGGGTTTGACAGTGACTTTCTTTCTAGTCCTGTCACCATGGTAGCAGCCAATAGCGTTGGGCATTGCTGGTTGCCAGGGTCGCCTGTTGTTGGGTGCAGCTACTGTCGACGGGTGAAATGTAGTTTGCCAATCCTGCAGCTTCTTCGGAGCCTCAGTGAAGGGGGCGTTATTTGTCCCAGCAGCTGAGTGAGCGGAGACGGGCAAAAACCAGAGTCAATATAGGCCGAATATTCACTCCATGGACTGAGAGAAAGGAGAGGAACGCCATTCAAACGCACGCCCACATGGCTACGCTTCTCCTTGATCGCTAACATCACTTTCATCTTTACTTAGCTGGAACAGTCAATGCTAACGGCTAATGCTTACTGTCAGTCAAACTCCTCTAATACTTGTTTTTATGGTGTGATTTGCCGGAGGGGACGGGTTCACACAGGCTCAAACAGACTCTGGTCTTCTGTAGGCTACTGGGCCTGGTCTGACCAACCCGGCAACCCAAGTGCTGGACTTGGCGGTGTTTGGCTCATTCTCCATATTCAACCTTTAAATAATGCAGGATGTATCATGAATTCCTGTTGCTCACCATTAACTTATATTCCAGACACTGTGACTTTATGTGATGGGTTCACACTAATCAGTTAAGAATCAAAACAGTTATTTCATACATTAATTGATATGCAACCAAATCAGCTGGATTCGAGTTTCATATAATTCTGTAGCTTCATATTTATATGAGGATAGTCCCTATGACACCTTTGATACATTTACAACAAAGTGGGTAGAACCTGAGTTTATTGTGTTTGTGTTGTTGTTTAAAGCAGTAGACAATTAGTTAAGTAATTCAGGCGTAAAATCATCCCATGGTCTTTTTCGGCACTTACATACATCAAAAAAACATTCGAGACAGTTTTTTTCGTGTATAAACTATTAACAGAAATTTTGGGAGAGTTGCTAACAGCCGGAAGTGGCTAACAGTAATTAGCTCGTGGCAGTAAGGTGAAGGCATTAAAACGTCTTTTTTAACCACTGATACTTCTCAAAATAACACCAAACCTAGAATAGGATTAGAAATTAGAATTAGAAGCAGTAGATGTTGTTAAAATGATTTGTGTGTGTGTGTGTGTGTGTGTGTGTGTGTGTTTGTGTGTGTGTGTGTGTGTGTGTGTGTGTGTTTGTGTGTGTGTGTGTGTGTTTTGGAATCAACTGCTTCAATTTTACGAACTCAGGCAGATGTAACTGTGCATCATACGTATTATACATTTCATTTCACCAAACATCATTCCGCTTACAGTGTGTAGAACCATTTGCCATCGTACATCATTTTCTTTATAGCTGTCTCTGACAAACAAAGATCAATACCCGATATCTGCATTTGACTTGCAGTGAATCACTGAGCTTATTAGGCGTAACAACTGACACATGCTCTGACTGTTAAATGACGACACACTAGTGGTGGAAAGTAATAGGCTACATTTACTCATGTACTATACTTAAGTAAAATTTTGAGGTACTTGGAGGTACAAATATTGGTTTCCAGCAACAAATGTGTGCCCATCAACAGAGGGCTGTTTTAGTTTGCATAGTGATTGCTCCTGGCGTCTTTATTTTGGCATTTTTCCAGTGTGAACACAATACACAACCGGCTTGCATGTATTATGTAGAATGGGTTTGGGACAGTTTTTGTGTGCAGTACAAACTCAAACACTGCTAAAAAAAAAGGATGAAGAAGAAGATGCATATTCCAGTCATACCATCTCACTTCTCCGATCCTCTTGAAGCATTCTTCTCAGATCAGTAGCAAATTACTGATCAGTTTCAGTCATTTGCAGCGCCATTTTACCGATTAAATTTTCAAAACACTGCCTATAAAACAAACACAAAAAAACTCATAACTTATGAATAAAAAACAAACCAGATAAAATATAGCTTTTTATTTTGTCTGTGGTCTTTCTAATCCCATGTTCCTGGAAATGTGGACAAGATAAATAATACTGTAGCCTGTATACCAACATAAAGTCTGTGAAACTCTCCTGGAGAGATAAACACCAGTATCACTCAGTGACCTCTAGTGCCTCGTATGGAAGCTTCTGCACTCACATTTATTTCATTTATACAGGTGTAGAGATGAGATCACAGTAAACAGCAGTGGAGTAGAATATAGCAGCACTGAAAAAAACTAGCCCACTTGTATTATAATAAAGGTACAAACTGATCTTTTTTTGTAGACAAGTGTGCTCAATCCACTTTGAGAAGTAAGTTGGTCGAAGTCAGCCTATGGCACCACACTACTCACTACTGTAATACAGCGATTGCAGCTGTATTGTTATGAGAAGCAGAGCCCATAATTTAGTTAGCAAGGCTACTTTTCTTGAAAATAAATATTTGTCGTGAGAGGTTTTTGTTCCCACTGTGCTCTAGTATAATGGGTATATGTGTACACATACCTTCATATCGTGAACTGTTGTAATTTGTAGTCAGGCAAGGTTGGATTAATGTACTACAGATCACGGGGCAAGCACTTGCTGTTTGGTCAAATTATACAATTGGTATTGTTAAATTTAATGCCCCACCTGACAGCACAAACAAAGAACGTTTATACATGTAATCATGGTTTAATGGATGAACATGAACCAGGTGTGAGGGTCGTGGTTCCTTTCCAGTCAATAAAAAGACTAAGTGTGTGGGGGGAAAGATTGACCTTAACCCTAAAGCTAAATGTCACATCAGTGAACAAGACTTGGAAATGAAGGACCAATATTGGTGTTGTATTGTAATGTAGAGCCAGCTAACATTAGTCCTAGTTGTATAAAGAAAACTATTAAAGTCAGATTGTTATTTCATTGTTACATACTTGTTCATATCAGACATGTTTTTGTATGTTTTCACATTTCAATAGAAAAGGTTTTAGGAGGATTTTGGAAAAAAAGATACCAACCTCCAAGCTACTTCAATGCAGAGTTTTACTGTATAGTGAATGGTTGATTTTTGCAGCCGATGTTCTTCTATACATTCCTCTCTAATTCCGCTATCCACTCCACATCTCTTGGTTCAGACGGGTTAACTGTAATCTAAATTAACCATAAATTGAATCGCAAATTATTAAGACAAAAAAATTAATTAATTTTGCAAGAAAGTGCCATAAAATGAGCTTATAATGTAGAAGCCACTTTAGTATACACTGTGTTTTCATGGTGCAAATCCCTAACATGGCATTGACGTATTGGGTAGAACCTTCTCATTTTCAGTTGTCAACAATGCAGACCAAAATGCCTGCAAATAGATAAACCTACAACCAATAAGAGCAACAGAATGACATAGCACTGAGCGACACATGCAAGTTGAGCTGGTGTTTGGCCCATATTGAAGCAGGAAAACAACCCTCTGAAATAACAGCTAAACAGTACACTAAAATGTGTTTCTGAAATAATTTGAAGTTAGAAATGGACAATACAGTAGCAGACTGGAATTAATTGGATACACCTACAACGGGTGGTTGACGCTCCTCTGTGATTGGTCCGTCAAAGTTCTCGTTGGATGGAAATCTGTCTGAATATGCAAATAAAACATGAGCTCATCAGATTCTTTTGGTTCCCAAGCTGTTAAATCTCATATCCAATTTGCAATCAACCATAATAGCCAACTGATATGAACTGAAACTTAACATGGCAGTGGGCATTGCCTTTCAGAAAGCAGAACTTAAATCTACTTCTACCCACCACATGGTGACAATCCAGAGTAATCCCCTGTCAAATATTTCAAGGAATTAGGAGAAATGCCAGCAGAAGACCTTCATATTGGCTCTGAGGGCAGACTAGACATCTCTCTCACCCAAAACACTGACACTCAAATATTGACATCTGCTGTTTGACCTGCTGTACCTTCAGAATGTCAAAGACGTGAAATTATTATAAAGTAAACATCCTGTGTAACAAATGTGCTAACAGCACACATTGGATCGTCCTTGAAGGTCAAAAAAAGTGTTGGATCTGAGGGGAAAATCAAGAAAAAAGGTAGGTGGGTGTGTTGAGTGCATTAGCAGAGCTCACATTAGCATAAATTCCTCTTAACCTTTGCGTGTGTGCACCACTTTTTTGAGAGAGACTAATGGTGTTTGCCTGTTTGGAAGAGGGAGTGATGCACACATTGGATCTGCTTGGATGATGGATACATCGGGTAACCTTTAGTGGATTGTTTCATCTAAAGGTAAAGGTTGTATCGACATTGGTTTGCCTCTATAGGCACCTTCAAAATTGTGGGTTCTATCTCTTGTGTTATGCATGGTGATATGACTATTATGCACTTCCCATGTACAAAGGGTCACACAATACACATCCAGTTTGCACTCATGATGAGACTACAGTATGACATTGGCATTGTGCATCATTTTGCGAGTCACATCTGCTATACATTATATAAAGGGATCACTGGGTTAAGAGGAACTGTATTATAAAGAGTGACCCTAACTCTTCATTCACTGTTTATACATTTACCCAGGAAAAGTACTGCACTTCTTTAATTTGTATATAAATGCATGTAATTGTGAGCCAGGACGTGCAGCGCTGCCTCTAAGGAGGAAGTCAATTGACATAGCATAAAGAGGGCCAAAGATGTTTGCTGGGGTTAGCCAGGCATCACAAGACTAATTCGTATTAGTAACATATTAGTTCAGAACCTCTCAGTGCATTTTCAATTTCCAAGAGACGTCAATGGTGCAGACTAAAAGGCCTTTGTACACAATTATATAAACCTACAACCAATCACAGTGGACAGACAAAGCGCTGAGTGACAAAATGCAAGTTGGGGCGGTGCTTGGTCCGTTTTGAAGCAAAAAAATATTGGCACCTGGGTGACAAACTTTGTCAAATTACAGCTAAACAGTACACCAAAATGTGTTTCTGAAAACATTCAGGGCGAGAAACATGCAATACACTAACATGATTCAAAAAATATATGAATCATGATTCATATTTGATCAGCGCTGCTTAGTTTCACAGTTCGATTTGAGTTTTGTGAACCTGCTGAGCTGCTGTGGACGGAGAAAGCCAGTTGCATTCTGTAACTAGCTCCATTCAAGCATTATGTTCCTCTGTCAGTCACCTTCTTAAACCTGCCCTACATGAGATAATTGTTTGTGATTGTGAGATCACAAGTTTTTGGACCAAATGTACGTGACAGAGCAAATGAAACAAGAGCTCACCAGATTTGTCTGATATCCAGGCTTTAGAGGTGGATGGATGGGTAAAACAAACACAGACTTCCACCTCGGAGACTGCTGTTTGTGCCCCTAGTGAAAGGAGAATACTACATTGACATAGTTGAACTTACTTTTGTACTGTTACTTATATCATAAGTCCACATATGTAAGTTACATAAAATCATTTTAACCCAAAATATGCTTATGTTTAAAAAACTGTAAAGAACTTTGGTAAGATATAATATTGTACAAGGATCTATTGCTTAACTTAATACCCCCTAAAAACATTCACTTGCTGCAGTGATGTAGACGTGTCCTACAGGTAGTGATGCTTCATGAAGCATTAGTTGTATTTGTTGAGTCCACTAGATGGAGCTCTTGGTTTAAAGAAAAGGTCTCAATGAATGGTGATTCAGTGTGTTTTCAACCCTTTGTTGAACAGAGAGCTCCATCTACTGGACTCAGAAAATAAGGAAAATGCTTCATTAAAGCTTCATATGGACATCATAAATAAATGCTGCATTTTCACAACAATAGAGATCTTTTGACATATCTTTTCTGTCCTTATAGCTAGAAAACTACTTATATGGAAGAACATACATCCTCATTTTGTATTTGGAATAAGAAAAAGTAATATAGACTGACATCCAAACCCTATTGTTTGTTAAAAGTTACTTTTGGACCAATCATGATAGGCGGGTAAACCACTTTGCACCTTTTGTAATGTGTGAGAGGGCCACCAGAGAACCTCCACTATTTTCTGAAATACATAGTTCTTAAGTAGTCTCTCAACCAATGCATACAGCCATTTTATTTTATTTATGTTATGACACTAATTTCTTTTGAAAACACTATTTAAAAACAAATTATTTTTCATTTAGTCTGTCCCCTTTTTCCACTCAAGATGTGAAGAAGTGCATGTTTGCAAAAGGTGAAGGCTTCATATTTTGTACCATGGGCAGATGTTTGATATAAACATATTTCTCTGTTTATACTGAAATTGGCAATTTTATCAACACTTATAATATAAATGTGTATCAATCCATCCATCCCGATAAAAAGTGTGTTTACCTACATTAGGTAAAATAAGTTCAAGTGAAGAAGTACTGGAAGGAGCGGGTAACACATTACATTTAGAGAGAATCTAGAACTAAATTAGACTGTAAGTACTTTTTTTAAAAACAGGCCATTCAGTTTATATGTCCTTTCACAACAGCTATGTAAGACATCATTTTACGGTGCATAATCATTTTAAAACCCTAAAAATATAACCTTTAAAAATATAAACTACTTAATGATTATTGCTAGGAGGCTCACCTCTGGCTAGGCCTAATTTTTTGTTCACTAGCACTAACATAAGGTACCCAATAAGTATTTAATCAACACCCTGTCTACACAATGCAATTACACAACGCATTCTCATCAACAGGTTCATATGATAGCTTACAAAATATGACATTCTATTTAATGTCATGAAACAGCAACCTCGGACTTGGACCGCAACAGTTTGGTTGCTTATGTCATGTTTGGGCCAAAACTACTCTAACATGACTGGTTACATCTCGGTACCCACTGGTCAAAAACCAGCTTAAATTCCTATGTTTTGCGACTTATCCACCACCTCATGTCACATGATCCTGATTTCCTTCTTTGCTCCAGACGCAATTTGTACTGTAATAAATACATAGAATACACACAAACTCAATACATGAAATACACACAAAATAAATAAATGAAATACACACAAAATAAATACATGGATTACACACAAAATAAATACATGAAATAACACAAAATAAATACATGGATTACACACAGAATAAATACATGAAATAACACAAAATAAATACATGGATTACACATGAAAAACATACATGGAATACACACAAAATAAATACATGGAATACAAGCAAATTACAGTGCATTACTTTTCGTATTTCCTGATTGATGACTTATTTACAGCTGGATTAATGTCTACTTGGACAGCAGAGTTGATCGCAGTAGGATTGCTGCAGTATTTGTTATTTCTCTCTTCGTGAGATTTGCTCGTTCTCCAGCTTGTTTAACGTCTGCTGAGCTTCTCTGAGTGAATACCACTCTTGGTGTCCTGCTTCAAACGCAACACATGCATTAAATCTGAGCCGGCTGGGCTGAATTACTGGCACATCATCAAAGACATGCTTTAAAAGACATAGGTTTGGAGTTTTGCTTTGGTGCATTTGATGTTTTTTTCTTCAATAAATTGTAAAGAAAGAATCTTCATTGGCCCCAACACCTCTGCCTGTGCAGTGACTCTATATGAGAGTATGATACAATATAATTGCTAAGGTGAGGTGTGAATGATATGGTATAAAGGCCACTTAGTTGCAAAGGTGAAATACTTCACTTTAAACTAGTAGTGGAGTGCCAAAGAAAGAGTGTGTGGGGATGGAGAGATGGAGCAGGAGCGGGCAGTGGGAGGCAGGTAGGAAGACTGAGAGAGTGAGAGCTGGAGAGCCCTAGGGAGGTGTTTTGCTGAGGTGTCTGCTGTACATAAAGTATTTATGACCCTGGGGCCATTTAGTGCGGATATTCAGGAACTCCACACCACCGGGCTGCCAATGAAAGTTTCATGACCAAACGTCATTCGGCTTAGCCAGAGCAACTCCACATTCTGCACATCACATTATTAAAGCAGCTGCTAGCACTTCTGGGAACCATATTATTACCCCGGATTTCTAACAAATAGTAAAGTAAATCTCTTCATTGGTTGATAGTCTTCATGTACTTTTCTTTCAGTCACTTTGTTTGATGTAAAGCAAAGTCAGAAACAATCCCTGCAAATGCCTTGATGACTGATTTGGAACCTTGCTTGAATCTCTTGGAAGCTTGGAGACATGTAGCTGATGGAAGGGTTTGAGTTCTGCCCCTGATATCCCTCCATTGAATGACTGTAATCAGTGGTCATAAGCCTCATAGTAATGGGTTAGAAGGGGTCTGCTACACCTATTAGAAGGTTCATTAAATTATTATATGGTTTTTAACACAGTGCCCCATTGTTAATTCAAACAAAACATTGATTGGTTAGGTTCAAGCAACAAAACTACTTGGTTAGATTTAGGAATAGATCGTGGTTTGGGTTAAAATATGAAAAAATGTTATGTAAAAAAAATAACTTTACTATTGACTTTTGGTTACACATGAGCACCAGTCCTGTGTGTGTTTGACCAATCCATAGTGATGGGCAAATGAGGCTCCATTAAGCAATATGAGGCATTTTCTTTATTTTCTGAGTCCAAGTTGGAGCTCTCTTTTCATTAAAGGGTTGAAAACACACTGAATCACCATTCATTGAGCCCTCTTCTTTAAACCAAGAGCTCCATCTAGTGGACTCAACAAATACAACTAATACTTCATGAAGCCTCATTTGCCCATGACTACCAATCCACTACCCCAACCTTCCACCTTACATGGGATTTCTACTCCCTACTGTTTTTGCTCTTCATACAACATCATCTTACAGCCTCGCAGTTGAGAGCAACGTATATAGGTGATCCGACTTAATACAAGAGAATACATGATAAACAGCCTACTGAGCCAACTGTCAGGAGTAGAGCCATACCACATCATACAGTATCTATGGTAGTGATAAGCAACTGATAACGCCCATTCAATCAGCTAAATTCTGACTTCTTTCTCTTCTTTTTGTTTGTACCCATGATTTCTTCTTATTTAGTTAGTACCCACTGGTTCCTGGGATTCACCAATGTTTTCTTATTGTTGGTCTTCCCTGAGGTAGGTGAACATTCTACAAGTGCAAACATACAAAGAAATAAAATAATCAAATGTATATTATTATGTTTATATTTTTGATCATTATATGATTTATTAATATATGTATTTGACTTTCCTGTAAGACCAGTATTGACACTGGGAAATTATGTTTATTTCATTTAACTTTATTTAACATGCTGATTTCACTGAAGTTCTTATTCTTACAGCTTTTCTTTGGTTGGAATGTGTGGTGCATCTGGAGTTGACTTCTCTTATTTTTTCTCATAACAGAAATTTTAGAGAATGTTGCTGCATGAGGCCCATAGAGATAAATGGGTATTTTTCTCTTTCAATGAGCCAAACTGCACACACTTGCTGATTTATTTCTTTGATCGCTCTCCTTTTTTATTACAAGCCAAATGATTGCAGGGATTTGAAGCCCCCTTATTGTCAATTATTCCAATAGTAAATCAAGCTGGTGTAAACATACATTTTATAGTTGTTTTGAGCAACAGCTATTGCAGTCAACATAGGGCTGCATTAATGATGTCCAAATGAAGCTTCATGAAGCATTTTCATTATTATTTTCCATCTAGTGGGCTCAACAAATACAACTAATGCTTCATCAAGCTTCACTTGGACGTCACTAGGCTCCACTACATCCTGCGAAACCTCGACTCCCCAGGGACATATGTAAGGATCCCGTTATCCCGGACTTGTGGCATTCAACATCATCATTCCTAAACTCCTTGTCTCTAAACTTTGCCCGCTCACTGTGCCTGCCTCCACATGTCAGTGGATCGCAAACGTCCTGACAGACGGGAGGCAGCAGGTGAGATTGGGAAAAATCACATCCAGCCACCAGATAGTCAGCACTTGTGCCCCTCTCCTCCCTCTAAACTAACGACTGCACCTCTGGAGACTTGTATGTTTAACTCCTGAAATTTTCAGATTACACAATCGCCATCATCCTCATCAAAGATGGAGATGAGCCATCATTGACGGGAGATGGCTCAAGACTTCAGGCAGAGCCCTCCATCACTGCCCCACTGATAGTCAGGTCTGCAGAGAAGATCACCGGTGCTGGCCTGTTGGTAGGTGCTACAAAACACTGTAGAAGAGAACCACCAGACACAGGAACAGCACCATTGCACTCTTATCATGTTTACAAATAAAAAGTCCTGTGTTATATACCGTATATGTATATATATATATATATATATATATATATATATATATATACAGAATATACATATATACACTAATATCTATATCTGTAAATAGTAGATAAATGTTAATATTTACCTCTGCTCATTTTTGTCATCCATCTTTTTAGCTGTATGTCAAATGAGTCAAATTTTCTGTGATATGTACACTTACTTGTTCATTAAAGCTGATTCTGATTCTGATTCTGATAATTTTGACAGGTGAGCTGAAAGGATTATCAACTTGTTGGAACAGACTGCAACATGACACACACACAGAAACGGGGCCCTCTTCCTAAATGCATGTCTGGCAATAAGATAACAGTTTGCCCGTGTATCTATCATTATGTGTTTGTTATAACGCTACAGTTACACCTGTACAATAATAGGATATCATAATATTATGTTGTAGTTGACAATTTCACCACTCGATGTCAGTGTTGGTGTTGTGCACTAGCTGTAGATTACCATTGTATTATCATCTCATTATAATGCTTTGTCCTAATGTAGGTAACTATTTGTTGTTGTTCGACGATTAACGTTAGCTAGTTGTTGTGTTAGCGAAGGCAACACAGTAATAAACTCTGCATCAAGAATAGAGCTTTTCACTGATCGACCACAGGAAGTGAAAACGTCATTGTATGCATTCATATTATGGTACATGTTAACTAAGATGAATCATATGTCTATGTCATGCAACAATCAACACACCTTAAGAATCAAAGTAGCTAGATTCAATATAGTGTTCAGCGTTGGCTTTACGCTAGTGATGTCCAAATGAAGCATCATGAAGCATCAGTTGTATTTGCTGAGCCCACTAATGAATGGTAAGTCAGTGTGTTTTCATCCCTTTGTGAGTTCCATCTAGTGGACTCTGAAAATAATGAAAATGCTTCATGAAGCTTTTCACAACAATAGAGATCTTTTTACATATTTTTTCTACCCTTATATCTAGAAAACTTATACTACTTAGATGGAAGAACATACAACCTCATTTTGTTCGTAAGAAGTTTGTTTGAAGTTACCTTTGGACAAATCATGATGGGCAAGTAAACCATTTTGCGCCTTTTATAATGTGTGAGAGGGCCCCCAGAGAACTTCCACTATTTGAATGAAAATGCTTCATGAAGCTTCATTACGTTCCCCCATTACTTAAGAAAGAACTCACACACTGCTGAAAATATCCGATTAAAGATGTAAACAGGGTATAACTAAAGTTGATAATTCTGTCTGATATATGGCAAGCTCAGTGGGGGGAACAGCACATTAAACCTTTGCAATCATCTTAAAAGAAAATGCATCTCAGGGATAGAATGGAGAAATTGAATGAGCTCAAAATTTTTTGTACTGAAATGGTAGAACACATAATCAGTTTAATATCTTTGATTGTCTAATGTGTGTTCCAATCTTTGACTGTGAATCAAAGTAATAACTGTAATTACACCATTAGACAAGGATGAATGCACATGGACTGATTGAGAGCCAAATACCATCATAATGAGCAGTACCAAGCTTAAAGCTTTGGAAGTAAATGTGACATGCACCATCCAACATTCATTGTTCGATTCAATTCAATGTTGTGCAGCAGTGTTCAGGTTACACTGCAGCAGCAGCAGGGCACCCTGCTGTTGACATTGCAATGTCATTTGTTTTGTAGTCAGTGTAATTCATTTATCACTGTTTTGTCATTCCACTATGCTCTTTGAGAATTTTGTCAGATGAGCTGAATGAAATCCTAATGAAGGCGGCATCCTGAGTGAGAGTAAGGCGACACCAGCTCAGACTGTTAAGCGCTGTTCGATCAGACCCCTGCTGATGTGCACATAGAGGTTTTCTACAGTACAAGTTCCACTGCTGAATCTCGACCAAGCTGGAATACAGTTTGTGTAGAGAAATCTGTTTAGTTTAGTTTAGTTTAGTTTAGTTTAGTTTAGTTTAGTTAAGTTTAGTTTGTTTATTTGTTTCAGGGACTATGCACAAAATTAATTGGTTACATTAATAAGTTAAAAAGTTGATTTGTATCAGATTCTAGCTAAAAGCTCATTTCCATCTGCAGGTAAAAACAAGATTAAGAACATGCACACCCACACACACACACACACACACACACACACACACACACACAGCATCAAATACATGAGTATCATGGAAGTTATGGCCATGTGCAGAAATACTGAGTACTAGTGCTGAATTAGAGCTGACAAGACTCATTTCTTAATATCCCTTTTTTTTACCTCACGTGAGAAAGCATGGAAATCTGTAACATTTTTTAGAATGCTTGGGAGAGTATTCCATGCGAGACAGGTATGACAGAATTCTTCCCAATTTACAGTGCAATATTTTTTGACGAGTGTAAAGGCCTGCGACTTACAATTATTTTCATTGTCAATAAATCTGTCTTATATTTACTTGAGTAAAAGAATAGTTGGTTGGTTTATAGAATGTCAGAAAATGATGAAAAATGTGGTTCAGTGTTTCCCAAAGCCCAAGATGACGTCCTCAAATGTCTTGTTTTGTCCACAACTCAAAGGTATTCAGTTTACTGTCATAGAGGAAGGAAGAAACCAGGAAATATTCACATTAAAGAAGCTGACTTGGGAAAAAATCCTACCAATGAATTGTTTTTAAAAATGGTTGTCGATTTATTAGCAGTTAACAATTAATTGATTAACCATTACAGTTCACACCAATACATACTGCGCATGTAGGTGCAATGGAATAAGATGTGAAGTGAGGAAATAAGGAGGCAACTCTGGGAACTGGAAAAATCAATGTATCCTCATAAAAAGGTCTGTATGATATTGTACGAAAGGTTCTGCATAAAAATGTGTATGATATGTTACGAAATGACGAACGCAAGTCGCGACACAGTGATGAAACGAGTTGACCGTCAAATGGCAATGGACCGGAACTGGACCATGACTGTTGCTTTTGGTTTCATTTAGGTTTAGGCACCAAACCTAGTGATGTCCAAATTAGGTTTCATGAAGCATTAGTTGTATTTGTTGAGCCTACTAGATGGAGCGCTTGGTTTAAAGAAAAGGGCTCAATAAATGGGCCTCTGAATGTTCTCATTTGTCCAGGTCATTGTTATCCCCAAAGCAATTTCAGTCAAAAGCAACTGGACCTTTCACCTCAGATGCGTACATGAACTGATGAAGCCTCTTGAATGAGAGGTGAAACGTCTTCCTAGACAAATAACCAGGTCCAGTTGCTTTTGACTGAAATTGCTTTTGGGGCTCAATAAATGGTGACTCAGTGTGTTTTCAACCCTTTGTTGTACAGAGAGCTCTATCTAGTGGACTCAGAAAATAATGAAAATGCTTCATGAAGCTTCATTTGGACATCACTAGTGCAGCCCTGACTTGACTTCAATAGATGTTGCTCAAAACAACTGCAACAGCTTGATTTACTATTGGAATAATTGTCAATTAGGGGACTTAGAATCCCTGCAATCATTTGGCTTGTAATAAAAAAGGAGAGGGATCAAAGAAATAAATCAGGAAGCGTGTGCAGAAAATGCTTCATGAAGCTTCATTTGGACATCACTACCTAGCAGGTGATTGGAGGAACCATTACCGTAGACAGATGGTTCCTCCAATCACCTGCTCTTACCTAAGCCAATCGGAAGAAGAATGAAAACACATTTTCTATCATGAAGAAAAACTCTATGTACTAACTCAATTTGTTGACTCTATCTTCTATTCGTCGCTGCTGTTGGGCGGAAACCTCATATGTCCAAAAAGGAAATTTTTCAGGAAATAAAAAGAAATTTGTATTTTTAAAACACATTAACTCTGCGTTGTCAAAGTTGGTATTGTGTCTTTATATATGGTCATATATTGGTAGATATCGTTATATTATAAATATTTAACCACAATCAATCTCAAATAGACTTATGAGGTTTTTGAACGACTGTGGAGATACGTGTTTATTCCATCAGTGATTATAACGGCCGGAATTGTGTGATTTGTGTCAGTACAGTAACCTCCTCATGAGCGGGCTGGTTGTGGGTCAGAACCTTACGGGGGCGGGTTGGATAAATCAGGCCTGCACAGACCTCTAAACCAAAATCTTGTATTACTTGAAAGTAGACGAACTGTCAGCTCGAGCTCGGCAGTTTCTAGCTACAAGGTTTATTCACAACCTATTTTTAATACCTTAAATTGGTTAAAACGTTAGAAAACCCACACACAGACGTATAGCGTGACCAATAACACATATTTATGAAAAAAAATGTCATGAATGGAGATACAAGGTTTACGCCCGACAGCGACATATTGCAGCATCTACTCTGCCAATGTTGTTTTGAACGAGCAGTTGCCTCTAAATGTCGTCACACACACAACCAAGCCACACCTGTAACTGCTTGTGGCTGCAAACAGAACACTGATTGGTCAACACGCATAAACATATTAACTGAAGCCTGACAAGATGGCTTTCCGTGTGATCCCACAAGTCTTGCATAATCTTGTGATATTCAATAATCCAGCTAACGTGCAAGATAAGGGTTCTGTAGTTGTTTGTAAATCTGCTGTGATTTATTTAAAATGATATATGTAGTTCCTTATTTAGGTTTGGGGTACATTTGTCTTTTACTGTAGATCAAGGGAAAAGAGAGTTGTCAGGAACATACTTCTCGGTACATATGTGCAGTCGTCTACCCTGAATGTAATTGTGTGTGTTGTTGGTAGGCCTACTTATGGAGTAAAACATTATAGTCACATGGTACTCAACTGCCATAGCACAGACTTCTGTGGGTTGAAGTGTTTCTACACAGTTGTTATGGAGTACAGAAAGTCAATAATGTTTTTTATGGTGAGGTTTCTACAGTAAATTCAGCTGAACTAAAAATCAGGAGTGTTTATAAGAGCCAACGCAGCTGTAGAAGGTGATTGATTTTATGTCCTGCCTCGGTGGAACTGGACAGTAAATGACACAAACACTACAGACATTAGAAAATTTGGGTTGAGGTCGGTTCAGGGTTTAATTCTTGGACAGCATTTTAGCATCCACAATGTAGAGGTCCAACAGAAGCAGTACATTAATGAGCTTTTTACCAAATCCTGTGTCATAACCAGTTTCACACTAGTGGTCTGAGACTGTCAGTGTTTTGTTCAGATCCCGTTCAGATACAGAAATGTCACTTTAGAGTACAACACATAAATCAGCCACCATAAGTAGATCTCCTGTACTTATATTGACACAGACACAGCCCTGACACTCGTCAAAACTCTTGTTCTTTGATATTACAGTATCATATTCAAAGATGCTAGTTACATATCAAATAGGGCTGTCAAAGTAAACACGATAATAACGAATAATGTTTTTTAATTTTTTTATTGCGACATTAACGCATACCTGTTCTGTGATTATGACCCTCAGCCTGCACCGTAGTTTGGAAAAACAGGAAGCGATGCAGCTACAACATTGTGGATGGCGATTAGAGAAAAGAATAAAGAGGCTCTCTTGAATCGCAAGTTCAGCTTCAAAGCCAGATGGTCCTCTGGACATGACCAAAGTTATCTGCATTTACTGTCCATGTGAACGGAGTTACCACCAACATACTTGCTAGTCGCTTTTCGGCGAAATTCACTGTTTTGAATCAAAATATGTCATTTTTTATTAAAATATTGTTTTTTCTCAATAATCGGAAATATGTTAATTTCACACGGACTGGAGTGATACCAAAGAAGTCTCTCAAGCTGTCAGGATCGTCTTCTCAATAAAACATCTTTGATGTGACGTCTCGGTTCTTTTGACCAATCAGAATCTGCATCGTCTTCTTTTTCATGGTTTAAGACAACGTTTTGCGGTGCTAACTTACAATTTTGATGTTTGCTGCCATTGATGTAATATGCTGTTCAACTAACTTAACCTGCTACAGTAATGTTAACTGGACAACTCAATTATTAAGTAAGAAGCTGTCAAATAACCTTAAGTGTGTCGTGATACATTTCGCCAAGTGTTGGAAACAGTTGGGAAGCTAGTCTGTCAGCTTGTTAGCATGTCAGCTAACGTCTGTTTATTACAACGATGGTTCAGAATGAATCAAAATACTTTTGCTGAGTTAACCCAACTCCCACTGCATCCGTATTGTTAACTGATTTTAATGTGTGTCAGTGTCGTAAGTTACAAACACATTATGAAACAAGACCTATGTTTCTAATTCACAAAACAAGGATTGTATGTTTAATATTTGCATATGAGGTTCACCTCGCTCATACATAAAGTTATTAGATTCTTCTTTAGTAGTATAATAGGTTTAATGTGGGGCAGAGCCACAGCACCCCCATGTAAAACAGATTTGTAACTGCAGTACTAGTATTAGCGTCAAAATACAAAAAAGTACATAGAGAAATAATAGTTACTATGCAGAATTTCTTGTTTCAGAATATTATATTATTAGATAATAATAGATCAATGAACAGTAAAATATCTAATGTTGCAGCTGACAAAGGTATTCCTAGTTTTTATTATTCTATAGACTGCTATGAAGCTAATAACAAGAAGTATGTTACAGTAGTAAATACCCTTTCAGCTTATTTTTTTAGAGCATACAGTACCTTTGAGGTTTTTCTGGAGATTGTTTTGTATTTTTGATAGAACAAAAAGATCTTTCTTCACTCATTTAAGGTACATTTAGCACAGATAAAAATATGTAATTAACTTGCAATCAATCTCGAGTTAAAGGGACAATCATGCGATTAAACGTGATTACATTTTTTAATCGATTGACAGCCCTAATTTCAAGTAGTCATAAAACATCTTACCACTACCAAAGTGAGAACAGGTCAAAAGCATATTTGTTTTATTAAAAAAACATTCAGGGAAATGACCCACAGGCATCCACCTGTTCCAAGTGTCCTCAGCTGAAACACTGGAATTCTAACAGCTAACCAGACTGTGGATGCTGGAAAGTAAAACACTAGAATTCCCCACAGGGATCGATAAAGGCCAACATTTCACATTTTATTATAACAATATACTGTTGCATCAAATTATTTGACTTCAGCAGAATGTTAGTTGTTGACAGGGAAGACTCAGCCTCATTTTATTTTCTTAAGCAGCTAAGAGTTGGTAAGAGTCTCCAGCAGGATGTTGTAAGTGCTAGGACTTATTTGTAAGAACAGTGATGATTATCAACAGACTTACAGTAAAGATGTTGCAAATTAGCCCTACGGTACTTGTTAGGCAGGTTGTGTGTCTCCTATTGTCAAAGAATTGCATGAAAACACAGAATACAACTTACCCTGTTGTCTATATATCCAAAGCTGGATATATTTTTAACTCCATTATGTCCAGAAATTATTAAAAAAAACATTGATGTGCCACACTGCCCAGTTAAATAATATAGAGTTTATTTTTAAAGAGTTAGTCTTCAGTAGGAACCAGTGAGCTTAGGCTTGAGGGGTGGCCGGTGGCTGAGTGGTTAGAGCAGTCCCCCCCATGTAAAGAGGCTGAAGGTCCTCGAGGCAGTGGCTCCGACCTACCGACCTTTGCTGCATGTCTCCCCCCCTCTCTCTCACCCCATTTCCAGTCTATCCTATATAATCAAGGCTTGAAAACTGCCAAAAAAACGCAGCTGAAATGTGAAGCCAATGATGGAGTGCCTTAAAGTAAAATCCCAGCGTAAAATCCTCCTTGGGTCTTTTTCTGCAAATACACTCATCGAATAAGCTATTGGGAGAGCCGAATGCGGCTAACACTGATTTACTCGGGGCAGCACAGTGAACATTCGGCTGTTAGCGACTGTTAGCGTCTCTCCTGGATATCTGCGTTAATAGTTGTTACATGAAAAAATTTTCATTTTGCAAATGACTGCCACATTTAGAAATAAATAGACGATAAAGCAGGATATGCAGCAGTGTGGGACTACAGCTGCATTTAAATATCCATTAACTTGTTTTTGGGTGAAAAGTGTATTTTTATCTTAGAACTTTCACGTCATCAAAGTTTATTGCAATATTTTGGTTGCTTTAATGTCTTGTTTTTTTAGTTTGGTGGTTGCACCAAGCTAGGGTTAGCTAGTAATTTAAGGGGAAATGGCCATTTTCAAGCAGCTCTGTATCACTGCAGTCCAAATTTAAGGTTAAGTGAAAACAGAGTGAACTTTATATTGTTCTCAATGTGATGCAACAATACAAATCCAATTTTACAGGAGAAACATTTCAACTGGCTTTCTAAATATCAATTAATACATGTTTTCCCATTTAGCATCGTCATTGTGAAATATATATAATTAACAATCCAAACACATAGGCCTGTAATGATACACAAAAACAAAAGTCAAAAATTTGAAAACAATGTTTACAGTGTACATGTCTCTATTTGTCATCTTTCTTTCCAACCATTTCCATTAACAACGAACTCGCTTTGAAATATAAGCAAAAACATGCAGACATGCCCAGCACATAATGGTGACAAATTATGCATGTATGCAGTTAGAGGAGACACAAGGCATTATTCAGAATCAATACAGCCCCTGGGTCTTTGCACAGGGAGGGAAGCTCCGGCCCTCCCTCCCTGATCAAAGGCAGGGCTGAAGAATTCTCGCTTCTCAAAATCTTGTTTCTGCATTCTGTGCATCATGGATCAACAGAGGCAGGCAGAATTTGGCTACAGAGTAAAGGGCTTTGAAAGCCCGCAGGCATTCTCTGACATTGGGTGCAGCGTTTCATCCCAACCATAAGAAAGGCAAGGCAGCTTGCACGGTGTAGAGTCATCCTAATCACTGACACGAGTTATGCAGAGCATGAGGACGTTTCATTCTGACGGGCTCCGAGGTAATCCGTTAACACCTGATTCATTTTTAAAACCATTGCATCATGGGGTACCTCTGGATCTTAACACTGATGGCGAAAATAATTCCTGAGGTCTGATGTGAAGTGGTGTGAAAACGAGTGATAAATTTATTTTTTTCGAACTAGAAAATTTGTGGAAAATGCAAGCTATCTATGGAAGCAAAGTACAAACAGCGAATTTGATTAATTATGTAAATATTTCAGAGGCAGGAAACTGTAACAAATGGAGTTGCAGCCTCAGGATGAACAAAAACAGCGGTAGGCTGAAAATAAATAGTATTTGCTGTAATCAGTCATATACAACAAGAACAACATGGGCTGGTAAAATAGAATTCTAAATATGTATTATCTTCAGACTTTTTGCATCAAAAAACTTAAAAACTTCAATATACGTCTACAAGGGCTCTGGACTGTACCACTGGGAAATTGACAAGTGTTTGAAGACTCCCTCAGAGCTCTTTAAAGCCAGGCCAGGACTGGTCATCAGGCGCCCAGGCAGAATTCTGATTGTGCTGCTTGGCTGGGGGTGTCAGGAAATGAAGCGAGAGAACGAAAGAGGGAAAGAGAAAAGGTGAAGCTCAGAGTAAGTGCAGTAAAAAAAAAAAAAAATGGAAAAGTACAGCTGCAGAATTACAGATATGTTTGTGAGCAAAACTTTTAAGTATTTAAAAAAAAAAGAAAAAGAAAAAAACAAGCCATGATATCACAACTACCCATCCTAAGTTGATCTAAAAAAAAGGGCACCAACACTGGGTCATGCTGTGTAGGAAATCAGAAGATGAAAAGTCCAGTCAGTGCTGTGAGGTTGTGCAAAACCAACACCAAAACAAGTCCAAACGATTTATCTTTTCCTGTAGCCTTAATTATAGTGAACTGAAATTGAAGACACTTGTTTTGGACTACTATTGGGTGTTTTTAAAAAGTAAAGTAAACTATATTTTACTGGCATAAACAGGGAACAGAAAAAAAATACCTCAAGCACAGCTATATTAAACTGCATGAAAAATGGTATACTTTACTGCCCCAGACAAAGTGCAGGCAAAGAGCTTTAGATTTCTTGCAATGTCTTGGAATAAATGTCTCAAGGTCAACCAGAAGGTTCAGTGGATCCACGGAAGCCCTGAAAAGCAAGGTAAAAAAAAATATACCCACGTTAATCATTATTAATCACACTTATAGGCTATATTGTAACGTTAGTTGTCAGATGTGTGTGTGTGTGTGTGTGTGTGTGTGGGGGGGGGGGGGGGTTGCACAGATATCACCCATGATGTGTGATCAGTGAACTGCTTATTTTCCACACAGTCAACATCAGTTGTCAGTCACAAATCAAATGCATTTTAACCCAAGGTCTAAAGCTTTTCATCAGATATTTTGATAGTGAGGGACATCAGAATGAACACATAGACACCCAGACACACGTATATACACACGCCGGTGAAGTGAATGTGACAGCTAAAGTTATTGCCTATAAATGCAATTAAACCTGAACGCCACTAATGTTTTTGACATGTGATCAATGTGGGTAGTGAAGCCAGCCAGCTCCAGGCTCACTGCGCAATAATGACAAAGACGGTGTTTAGTTATTACCCATAGTCAGGAACAATCCCTGTGCAATAACTCTGTCAGACCAAGCATCCACCTACTTCAGGTATTTAAAGCAGCCTGTTAGATTAATTGTTCCATAATTATACCCACACTGTTATGCACCGTTAGTCATGTTTACAATTTAAATTCAATTCAATTTTATTTACAGTGCCAAATCATAACAAAAGTTATCTCAGGACTCTTTACAGAGTAGGTATAGACCACACTTTATGACTTATTTATGATTTACATAGACCCAACAATTCCTCCATAAAGTAAGGTAGCAACGAAACCCTTCCCTTTAACAGGCAGGAACGTCGGACAGACCCAGCTCTATGGAGGACGGACATCTGTCTGCACCGGTTTGGGAGTAAGAAAAGGAGAGAGAAAGAGAGAAAAGACAGACAGATGAACAGAGAGAGACAAAGACAGTGACAGACACACTTCCAGTGATGCAAGCAACCAAAAAGTAACAGTAACTATAATAATATCTATAGTAATGTGAATATGACTTATGTGTTATGGCAGTTAATATAGCAGAATAGTAAGAAACAAGCAGAGCTAACAGATAATAACTATGGTGGTAAATATGGTCAGTGATGAGTAGCGGTAATAACAGCTGCAGTACAGTGAGACATGGTGTTTTTATGGCTACAAATTTTATAATTTATAAGACTAATGATAGTATAAATGACTAATAGTGATAATAGTAGCAGGAAGCGTCATGCAGGACCATGGCAGCAGGCACCACCACACTGTCCTGTGTTTGTAAACACGAGATCTGTGGCTCACTTCACTTGACTACCTGCCTGACTGGTACTGTATGACTGTATGTCAGAGGTGAATGAGAAAGCATGTGCAAACTTTTGACTGGTTCTGTATATCTCCTGTTCATCTTCTTAAATCACCTGAAAATAAAATCATATTTCTCCTGTATTAGCTTCTCTGCACTGGCTACCTGTAAAATCTAGAATAGAATTTAAAATCCTTCTCCTTACGTATAAAGCTCTTATTGGTCAGGCTCCGTCGTATCTTAAAGAGCTCATAGTACCGTATCACCCAACTAGATCTCTGCGCTCTGAGAAGGCAGGGCTACTCGTCATTCCTAGAGTCTCCAAAAGTAGAATGGGAGGCAGAGCCTTCAGCTACCAAGCTCCTCTCCTGTGGAACAAACTCCCAAATGTTATTCGGGAGGCAGACACTGTCCCCTTTTTTAAAAGTAAACTTAAAACTTTCCTTTTTGATAAAGCTTACAGCTAGGGCTTACGATACTTAATTACTTTATTCTGCTTAATGATGCTGCTATAGGCCTAGTCTGCCGGGGGATAATACTTTTCCTGATACTCTGAGCTTCTCTCCTCTCTGTCTGAATCATTCATGTCCCATCAATGCATGTTACTGATTCAGCTTCTTCCCCGGAGCTGTTTGTGCTTTGTCGTCTCGCAGGTCTCTGCTGATCGTGGTGGTGCTTGCTGCCGTGGTCCTACATGACGCTTCCTGCTGCTATTGTCACTGTTACTCATATATACTATCACTAGTTTAATAAACTATAAAATTTGTAGCTGTATCGTAGCTGCTATTGCCACTACTCATCATTGATCATGTTTGCCACCATAATTATTATCATTTTCATATTCTGTCACCTTAGCTGTGCTTGTTTCTACTATTCTGTTGTATTAACTGCCTTAACATATACGTCATATTCACATTACTATAAATATTATAGTTACTGTTAGGCTTTGCTTGCATCTCTGGAAGTGTGTCTGTCTGTCTCTCTCTGTCCATCTGTGTGTCTTTTCTCTCTTTCTCTCTCATTTTCTTCCTCCCCAACCGGTCAAGACAGATGGCCGTCCTCCACAGAGCTGGGTCTGTCTGACGTTCCTGCCTGTTATAGGGAAGGTTTTCGTTGCCACTGTACTCTACAGAGGAATTGTTGGGTCTATGTAAATCATAAATAAGTCATTGAGTGTGGTCTTTACCTACTCTGTAAAGAGTCCTGAGATAACTTTTGTTATGATTTGACACTATAAATAAAATTGAATTGAATTGAATTGAAAACAACAGCAGTCTGCTGCAGTTCAAACACCCAGAAATCCTGTGAAACAGCCATGTCCAGACGCATTATTTGTACATCAGCTGTGATAATGTCCAGGTGTGTACTTACATTTCACTTTCCCCAGATTAATAAAAAGCATTTCTATTTTTGTTTTACGGCTGACGAGTGGGATTTCAGTTTTTTCCTCATTTAATCAAAAAATGTATTAAATGTATTTATTGCCAACAGACAGTTAGTAATGGAGTCTACGGCTGCTGCATCATTTGGTTCCGCAGAGATGTACAGTTACGTGTCATCTGCATAACTATGGAAACAAACACTGTACTCCCTACCAATTGGCAGCATGTATAATGAGAATAATAATGGACCAAGGAAGCTCCCTTGTGCGACTCCAAAATGGACACATGATTTCCAAGACTGCGGTAAAACTTTGATGTATGTTTTGAACCAGTTTAACAGATAGTCAGAAAGACCAGCCAGATTTTCAAGACGATTGATTCAGATATGTTGAATCGTATCAAAGGCCGCTCTTAGGTCTTAGAGGACAAGAATAGAAACCTTATTTTCATCAGAATTTTTTTGTAAGAGCGGTTTCAGTGCTATGGTGTGTTGACTGAAATTCCTCCAGGATATTATTTTACTTAAGAAAGGGGTTGATTTGCACTGAAACTGCCCTTTCAAGTTTCTTACTGAGGAACAGGAGGTTGGACATCGGCCTGTAGTTGGTTAGTGCATTACTAAATCTCTTAAGCCTACGTAACCACAGACCTTATTGAAGAAATCTAGCCAAAAACTCATTCCAAATGTACTCTATGAGACAGGGGAACCAGAAGTGCCAAAGTCACTTCTGGGCTTTAGGACTCATTCCTGCAGTATTCTATGATGCAAGCTCAGCGAGACATAAAGGAAGGAATGTTCTGTGCACCGTTTGTCTTTCCGACCCTTTCCAGGCAGTTTGAAATAACAGAAAGAGACAGGCCGGTGACCTTCGGTGAAAGATCTTTCTTTCATCTGTACAGTTTGCTTTTATACCTGGAGAGATCTGATCACAAGATGTGGTCTGGGTGATCCAACTGCATTCTGCTTGCAGTGCATTCTGCATGTATTTACACCAATGGCAGCTGCTGGTCTTTCAAGGAGGCGAAACTCATTTTTCCGGCCTACACCATAAATGTGTTTGTTTATTTATATGTAATTTCTACCCTTCGTTTATTTTTCAAGAAAATTATCCGTGACCTTGTCGTACGAACTAGGCTTTTTTTCCAGGGACTTGACCAGTGTCCTCTCAATGGCCAGCAGAGCTAGGCTGCTTAAACGGTCTTTGCCCAGCTGGAGCTGCTGCGCCAGGCTACTGTGGAGTGTGACCGCCTGTGAGTGCGAGTGATGGTGACGGGGGGAGAAGCTCCGCAGCTGCCGCTGCTCGTTGGGGAAAGAAACCCCAGAGTGACAGAACAGAGTCTCCAAACACAACGCTAGTCATTTTTAACAACGACAAAGTCTCTGGGGATCGGTAAAGTCTCCGGATCAGTTCAGAACTAGGAATGAAAAACTTGGAAAATGCTCCGGTTGATGTTTGTTCTTCAAGATTGCTGATTCCCTCATTTAGCTGTCAATTAAAAAAATGATTCTGTCTCAGACAGCTCATCCAATCATCATGCAGAAGCCGAGCGTCTGGGCCAGCCCACTTCCCCATAGACCCCCAGAGACGCTGAGTGTCCGATGGGCGGGTCAAAGCCCAGCATTTATCCAATGAGCGTCTAGTTTGGCTGCAGTGGAACAACCCACTCTACGCTTCCCCATTGAAGTCAGTAGAAGCTGAGCGTCCGACTGTGTAAAGCGCTGTGGAGCTGTGAGGATGAATGAAAAGGAAGTTGCCCCGGGTTACCTGTGATAAGTAGCTGATTCTGAACAAAAGATTAAGGCTTTCTAGCGCATCTTAGGCAATGAAATGTACACACAGCAGTACATATTTCACCACTCTCTTTCTTTTTTTTGGTGACATTTTAGGGGAAGCTGAGCTTCTCTTGCAGTCTTAGAGCAATCACCACTGATTTACACCTTGTACCTACTTGCACTTTTCCAAATCAAGATACAGATTGCATGTTGATCCAAATGCAAATCTGCTCCATCTTCTATTCACTTCTATTAAAGTCCATAGAACCAATGAATTCAAGCATGGATGTCCTGTTTTCTCCTGGTTGGCATCATGACACCCACACGTCAAACAGGTCCGCCAACTGAAACACTGATAGATTTAGATTAATGTGCCACCACATAGTTGTTGTTTTTTTTTTGAAGATAATGTTTTGGCAGTTTTTCAAGCCTTAATTATATAGGACAGACAGGAAATTGGGTGAGAGAGAGAGGGGGAGACATGCAGCAAAGTGCTGCAGGTCGGAGTCGAACCCGCAGCCGTTGCCTCGAGGACCTTCAGCCTCTTTGCATGGAGTTTTGCACAATAATAAAATACCAGACATTAGAATATGAGGAAAAAGTAATAAAAGCATCTGTGAAAACTCTTCATACACAATTTCAGTAAAGAATATAATTAAAAGGGCATAAACCATCATGCACACAGTTTACAAAAACTTCAGACTCTACTGAAGATCCACATAAAACAAAATTCTGGTCTCTTAGTCATATGCACAATTCTCCTCATACAATCCTCTAAGGAGTAAGTAGTTGAGTAGTAGAGCTCACTGAAGTGTGCATGTTCTTCTCAGGTGTGTAAGGAATTAGAGTAGCAAACTTTTTTTCACTTGGGGATAATGGAGAGAGAGAGAAAGAGAGACAGAGCAGACAAGATCAGTGAGGCTCAGTGTTGTCAGAGCTAGGTAACTTTAAACTACCCCAAGCTAGCTCAAACATTAACTCGCAACTGCCTTGGGAGCAATGATAGCCCAGATAGAAAATCACCAGTGGCCCTTAAGTGGGCCAGTGTCTGCAGCAGCAGGAGCAGAAGCAGCCGGAGCCCTCTCCCAGACCCTTCAGAGGGGATATCAGTCCACCCAGTGATGTGAAATTTAGTCTGAGCTTATTTATTCAAGGTCATAGGTTCGTTCCAAAGAATTTATGCCTCATCTCTTACTTCAATTTCATCTTTTCCTCACCCCTTAGATCCTCCCACTCAGGAAGACTCAGGTACAACGGCAAAGGGACTGTTTGTTATTTATGAGAGTCGGGAGGTACAAATTGGGGGAGGGAGGGCACATCAAAAAAGAAATGAAGCACTGGGTAGGGACTTCTGTTTTTATTTTGGTGATAAGGAAGGGACTTGCAGCTTCTAATGATTACATTTTGTATTTATTTTAAATATGTTTTTTTCTTTTCAAAATGTGTGTTTTACCACTAAATGAAGACGGGACTCCCTAAACCTGGTAACTCCCATCCCTAGGACCCTATTGGGTTTTTGAACCAGTTAAAAATTGGGCCAGTATTTAAGTATGTTCTTGCCAGGGTTTAACTATGCGTTGGCTATTTATGTTCTTGTCTACTATATACAGCAGGGCCTGGCCTTCT